>NC_031989.1:13300189-13302405 GCF_001879085.1 Nicotiana attenuata
GGGAGGAAGAGATCCTTAATAAGTGTACCTAAATACTCTCCTATAAGTTTAACAGGGCTTTTGTGGTACCATAATCTAGCTCCCAACTCCATAGACTCATTTGCCATGCTGGCGGACTCCTTCATAAAGGCACACGCCGGTGCCATCAAAGTAGCAACGAGGAAGTCCGACGTATTCAAAATCAGGCAAAGGGAGAACGAAATGCTGCGAAAGTTTGTGTCTCGCTTTCAAACGGAACGAATGGAACTACCCCCGGTCTCCGATGACTGGGCGGTACAGGCTTTCACTCAGGTCCTGAACGAGCGGAGTTCTGTGGCCTTGCGACAGCTAAAAGAAAATCTGATGGAGTATCTTGCCGTAACCTGGTCGGATGTCCATAACCGATACCAGTCAAAGATCAGGGTCGAGGATGATCAATTGGGAGCCCCTTCGGGCTCAGTATACCCAAACAGGCTAGCAAAAGAGTCGAAGCCGAACAAAGAAAGGTATCAGCCATAAACCGAAGACAGGAGAAATGCCCCGAGACGCAACCCACCTCGCAACGACCGACCGGTCAATCGAGGGCAGAACCCCCGAGGGTTCACTAACAGATCCGGATTCGACGGAAAACACAGGGCCAACAGGGGCACCACGCCTATCGGAGTACAACTTCAACATTGACATTTCAGACATCGTGTTCGCCATCGGCAAAATCAAGGATACCAGATGGCCTAGGCCTGTACAGTCGGATCCTTCCCAAAGGAATCATAACTTAATATGCGAATTGCACAACACGCATGGCCACAGGACCGATGATTGTCACCAGCTGCGAGAAGAAGTGGCCAGGTTACTCAAAAACGGTCATCTCAGAGAATTCTTGAGTGACCGAGCAAAGAATCAGTTCCGAGGAAGGGAGGCAGCCAAGAAGAATGAAGTAGACAAGCCACGACACGTTATTCACATGATATTAGGAGGGATCGACTATCCTCAAGAACCTGTGATGAGAAGGACAAAAATTTCCATCACCAGAGAAAAAGCGAACCCGGGGATACGTACCCGAAGATGCCCTCACATTCAGTGAGGAGGACTCCGAGACCCTGTCTCAACCTCATAACGACGCACTGGTAATCTCTTTCCTCGTATATACATTTTAGATAAAACGTGTACTTGTGGACCCAGGTAGCTCGGCCAACATTATCAGGTCAAAGGTAGTAGAGCAACTCGGACTACTAGACCAAATCGTGCCCGCCACTCGGTTCCTCAATGGATTTAACATGGCAGGCGAGACAACAAAGGGAGAGATCACTCACTCGGTTAGCGTGGCCGGCGCGACTCAAGACGTCAAATTCCATGTCATCAAAGGAGACATGAGGTACAACGCTTTGTTCGGGCGACCTTGGATACACTGCATGAGAGCGGTACCGTCCACCCTCCACCAGATAATGAAATTCCCAACAAAAGACGGGATTAAAACTATCCACTGGGAGCAACACCCGGCAAGGGAAATGTTCTCAGTGCACGACGCTGCACCGGCGCCAATATCTCCGCTCTCGAGAGAGGCTAAGGACAATCGAACTACATCTTCGGCTAAGCCCGATTGAACATAGCGGAGGACCGTACTGAGTCCTCGCCGCGAACAACAGAGGCGTACCAGACCTCGGAACGTCGCCAAACACATCCCGCGATAAGGTATAACCATCTCCCTTTTCAGTTTATATTTCATACTAATCCTTTTATACAGGCACTCAATCAAAGCGGTCGAATACGCACGCTCAACCCGAAGACCCTTAGGTTTTAAAGACATCCGTTGCACTCTTTTCCTTCGACCGAGCTTTTTGTCCCGAAGAGGGTTTTGCCGACAAGGTTTTTAACGAGGCAACACTTATATTCTACCTGAGGGGAATCCAAGAGGTCCTCAAGGCTTCTTTTGCTATCAACCATGAGCGGCGATGAATGCCCTTTCGGAAGGTCGTCCGCTCAGAAAATCCAAGAGATGCCAAGTAGGATCCCGATGAAAAAATGCTTTACCGGACCAAACGTCGAATGAACCGTGTCTGCACAACCGCACCCCGATGGCGGAGGCACATGTACTAGTGTCAAATAATCAAAGAATGCTTTTTGCCAACACGATTCATGCTCCAAGGAAAACCTAGCATTTTCGTCCAGAACGATTTCTCCACTCACGAAAAATAGTTCCGAACTACTTTCGGAGACTGGCATCGATAAAATTCGGCAAC
>NC_031989.1:13305032-13308934 GCF_001879085.1 Nicotiana attenuata
TCCAAACGACGTAGTTTTGGATCAAAACTACGTACGTTTCACTAAATGAAACAAGATCAAATCTTACCCCTCCATTCCACCTTGATAAAAATGGATCTCATTCACTCTTGTCCTAGGTACTTTAAAGCCTCCAAAATCTGAAAATTTTCCCCATTTCCACCCATAATCCTTTTCTCTTCCTCTCTCTTATCACTCTCTACCCCCCCTCTCTTACCCCTCCGCCCTGTCCGACCGCCCAGCGCCGCCCGCCGGAATTCGCCACCGGCGGCGGCCAACGTACAACAACAAGGTTAGTACATAAAAAAGGGAGAATGTCTCTCCAAATAAACAAGGGACAAGGGAAAAGCAATATACACACGCACCATGACGTTGTGCTTCCCACTTGCCCCAAGATGCGGCTCGCCACCTGCGCTCATCGCAAGTTGAGTGGGTCGCCATCTTCCGGACCCAACAGGCAGATCAGGAACTTTGCCTGGCGCCCATGAAATCGCTACAGGAAGGAAGGAAATGCGATTACGAGATTAGCTTTCAACATGAACGAATCTGGGAAAGCACAAGACGCTCCACTCATGCATATAGTTCCATTCTTCAGGGAATGGCATAAGCTCCACAGGGATAACATCGGCCGTCTGGACCCGGACGAACTGATTGGCCCACTCCTGATCTCCGCCTTCATCGTCATCAACAACAAAAGGCGTGGACGAACGACACCGCAAGATTAGCAGACCTCGGTGGTGAAAAGGCCGGTACAGCCTGACGAGATGGCTAAGCGTGAATTCAAGCCCCACCTTCTCCGTGAAAAACCTCATCATCAACACAATTCGCCAAAACGACGGGTGTACCTGCCCCAAGGTAACCTGATACTTTACACAAAAATTGAGCACGGCCCTGTCGAGAGGTCCCAGTGTGAAGGGATACGTATGTCACACCTCCTTTTTCCTACCCCCGGAAGGGTGTATATTGTATAAGGGAGTCTTTTCCAATTAACGTGACAATCGAAACGGGATTATTTATTTAAAATTCAGAGTCGCCACTTGGGATAATTTATGGTGTCCCAAGTCACCGTTTCAAAATCCCGAATCGAGGAAGTTTGACTCTGTATTAATGTTCGCGAAACACAGAAATCCGGGTAAGGAATTCTGTTAATTCGGGAGAAGGTGTTAGGCACTCCCGAGTTTCGTGGTTCTAGCACGGTTGCTTTGATCATACTTGGCTTATTAAAATGGTTTAATTACTCATTTTAGAACCTATGTGCTTTTGCCTCTTTCACCGCTTTTAATTAGGAAAATTATCTGGAAACGGGTTATGCGTACGTATACCCATTTGTTTGGCGCGTCAAAAATCATGTCACGCGAACGTGTCCATAATTAATAACGCTTTATTATTATTTAGAGAGTTTGGCCAAAGTTGCGCGAATGCATACTGCGGTTTGTTTTTAAAATCGTAATTGTGTTACGCGGACGTATACACAATCACAATTGTATTTTAAACGGCCCTAAAGGCTTTTCTACGGATATTAATCATTTTTAATATCTAGGTTATGAAATTAACACGAGGGCCACGCAATTATCATTTTGGTTTGGCATGGCGCACCTCAACTATTTAAAAATATTTCTAAACTTAATCTTTGAAGGGCCCTTAATTATAACTCGTCGAATATTGTCCCCCTCAAGTCTAGACCAAAATCCAATTAACTAACTAAGGCCTGATCTGATTTGAATTCAAAAATAGACGATAGACCAGCCTTGAGAATCAATAAACAACAAAGAAATCAGCAATGGGCTGCGCGAGAAGCCCAACTGACCAAAAGGTCCAATTGGCATGTAGACAAGCCTGCTTGCCTAGAACCCAAAAGACATCCAGGCCTGAAAGGAGCCTGTAGCTGGAAACCTTGGGCCAAATCTAAAGGGCCCAGTTTTGTGATCCAACTGGTTCGCTATGCAATAAGACCAACTGCTAAACGCATATAGCATACATTAACCTGAATTGCCATTTTTCAGTGATTTCAAAGTTTTGTCTCAAATAAAGTCCAGATCTAACGAGGGAAGGGGAAGTGTTAGCATGCTGACCTTAAACGAACCTATGCGAGTTTAACTCAACGATTATAGAGATTGGCAATCGAGCCTGCTGTGCTAATCTGAGATTCCTTAATTAATACCAACGAATTTTATCCCTGAATTTGATTATTTAAACAAAGAACACATCGAAGAAACTTTATTTGTATGGAAGCTAAACAACTGACAAGCAAATCAACTTATGGCTACCATGGATACATGATTACTTTACGACCAGCTTGCACTTAACGATATACCATAACCCTTCTAAACATGATAGACCAGATGCTCATTATCAACAGTTGTTCGAATACAGGATCTCATGCAAACAAAGTACCTATTTTAACCAATTTTAAAGCTAAAGCATATATTGAAGAAATCTATCGCTGGAGTCCCTGACAGTCCCAAGTTACCATACATTTAGCTAATATAACCTAAACACAAACTTAGCCACTAATCCATGCTTGGTCAAGTTTTGCCTCAACAGTCCATGATTCAATTATAACATAATAACTTAGCTAAATCCAACTGAAAACAACTAAATTACATTGAACTAGATGGCTAAGCATATAAACATCATGAAGAAAATGTAAAAGAACAACACGGATTTGATGCCATGCTTCCAATTCTCATTTCATCTTCATTATGAAACCTACAGTCATCAGAATTCAAGGGAATGTACCTGGAATTTGAAAAACAAAGCAAAAAATGAACTATCAGCGAAGCAGTATCAGCAATCAACAGTAGAATCAGTGATCAACAGCCAACCAAAACAGATCACAATCCCAGGAATGAGGTATAATCAATTCCAAGTAATACAATCAAATAACCCATGACCCAACCAAACTTAAACCAAGCTTCTGATGACCAAACTCGACCATTTCCCACCCGGATGAATTAAGTAATTTCAGAAGTTGAAGATGAATCAAAAGGTCACTGAAACTTAATAAAACAGTCAGAACTTCTGCAATTTTGCGTTTACTGGGCTCAAAACAGCATGTCATCTTTGAACTGGGTCATAAATGACTCAAAGAGCCCAAAGCTGATTCTAAATCAGTCCAAACGAACATTCAAGACTCAAATTCTGACCCAAGCCCCAACAAAACTAAATGATAGTAACACAAATAAACAATTTGACTCTTTACTGACTATTACCTTGACACTTATGAATTAAAAGGAGACAAAGATCAATAATAACAAAGTTGACAAAGCAAAATTAACCCTAAGCGGGTTTGGAGTAATTAAATAGAGGTACTAACAAAGTCATGCTTAACGGACCAAAGCAGTTAAAGAAACAAATTTGGGAAAGTAAAACTTAACGAAGAACACAAGAACATAACCAACTCTCAACCAGCAGAATTAGTCGAGATTCAATTACTTGTTCTTTATCAAGAACAAGCGAACAACGTTATTTTGTGACAAAATCAGCCCTAAAAGCTCATGAGAACTGGAGCAATAACTCTGCATGTATGGGTTTCGATTTGGCTTCAAGGACTCGAGCTTCAGATTCAATATTCGACGAGTTCCAGACAGATTCGTGGGAAGCTGGTCACAGATTTAGGGCGAGGGGGTCAAGGAGGCTCTAGGGTGTTGATTTGGTAAGGAACGGAGGCGGCGCCGCCACCTTGAGGTGGTGGAGTTTAGGGGCGGCGAGCTAGGATTTCCACGATTTGAGGCGGTACAGTGGGATTTGGGGGAAACAGAGTGTGGTATGGGTATGAGGGAAGGGAGACGGAGCTGGGGTGTAAATTGGAGGACCATCGGAGACTTGCCGCCGCCGTGGGGCGATTTCCGGCGGTGGCTGGCGGCGGCGTTACAGGGGAAGAGTGAGAGACGAGTGAGAGGGGT
>NC_031989.1:13308944-13463751 GCF_001879085.1 Nicotiana attenuata
GGGCTTTTGGACAATAATATATTAAGAGACCCCGACTTCCAAACCGTCCGATCAGGCAACCTCGACGGCTACGATTTAACGAGGCCAAACGATGTCGTTTTAAATGGGGATGCTGGACCGGGTTGGGTCATGGAGTTGGGCTTGTGATTTTTAAGACTAAAACAAAGCCCCAAAATTGACTTCTCAAATCCTATTTTTCTTTTCTTTTCTTTTCTTTTCAAATTCAAATCCTTTTTTTTTCAAATAAACAAAATCCTAAATTAATTCTTAAAACTAAATTAACCTACAAAATTGAATTAACTCCAACTAATAATTTCCGCAAGTAATTGAAACCTAATTTAAAGAGAAAAACTACCAAAATTCAAAGATTAAAATTAAGAATGTAAAAATAACCATTTTTGTGATTTTTCCAATTCTTATAAAATAACTAATTTTCTACTTAATTCAAAAACACAAAGTTAAATCCTAAATGCAAATGCAACATATTTTTGTATTTTTCATTAATTAAATAAAACGTGCACAGACAAATGCGAATAATAACAGAAAATGCCACACAAATTCACAAAATTGCAAATAATGAAAAGAAATTATTTTGTTTTGAAATTATGGGAGTAATTCATATAGGGCAAAAATCACGTGCTCACAACGTATATACGTTCAGGAACCCATCGGCGGGGTCGACAATACCTTCGTCCGGGGAAAGCACCTGTAGCGCTACCTCCTCCCCCCATCCGCAGGCTTTCCTCACCAACTCAAGGTGCTCTTCCCTTATCAAAGGCGTAGTCTTCAAGTTGAACTCCCGCGGATCCTGAGCACTGGGAGCGGAGCTCTCCCCTCTCTGACAAGCGGGCCCCGAAGCAGCAGTCGTAGCCATGGCAAGACTAGAGGCGCCAAAGCAGAAACCCGCACAAACACTCTGGTACTAAGGTAACGAAGGTCTCGACGCCGAAATAGGAGGAAATATCTAAAAAGTGGATCTCCCAAAATGCGGAAGCGACCCCATATATACACGGGAACAACAACGGTCCGCCTGCCCGAGATATGCCCCGGGAGGTCAATGACTTCGAATGCCAGTCTCGAGGCAATATTCGACCTTGAGGACGTCCATCAACGTAAAGCTAGGCTTCAGGAAGCCAGCAAACACTATCTCGAATACCGAGGCAATACTCGACCTCGAGGACCTCTGTCAATATGAAGCTAGGCTCCATAAAAACCTCCAACACCATTATGGGGCCCGAGATAGTAAGCTGAACTTGAAGGAACCCCCCCAAGGGGAGGAACAGGAAATTCGAAGCTCTGCCCAAAGAGGCTCGACCTCAGGGCCCACCAAAATTCAGGTAATCCATCATCTAGGGCCTATCGACAGTGTTTTAGAAGGGTTATCTTCGACAAGTTCAAGGCAAATCTCCAGGCATCCTAAGCCAACTTCACTCAGACACCGCCATCAAGAACTTCAAGTCTCAAAGTATTATCTCTATGAGACTCGAGGGTCCCGATGGCCCGGGTCTATCAGACCAGTTCGAGCTCGGTCCGAGAAACAACGATGGGCTCGAAAGGGAGCCATTTCTATCAAACAAAGCCGAGAAAAATACTCACGTTCGAGCCGAGTGTTGATGATCGGCAGCAGAAGCATACATTCAGGGTCCTCGCAAAAATCAAAGGAAATATAGCAAACATCAAAGGCAAAAGTAAAAAAAATATCTTTATATTTATGGGAATTTGCTTACAACGGCCCTCGAGGGGTCCTTACATATGATTACAAAAGCTTACAGAAGGTTTCTACTCAGAGATAAGGAAACAAAGGGGATATGCGAAGCGTAAACCTAGTATACCCTCGAAGGTTCATCTCCGGTAACAGTATCCCCAAAGCGGCGCCTCCTCGAGCTTGCGTCCTCAAAGGCGATACCTTCGACCGCCACCTCCTCTAGGTTCCCAGCTCAATCCCTCGAAATAACATATCCGAGGGAAAAGTCGGAGAAGAGAAAAGAGGGAGGACGCAGAAGAGGCAGAAAAAAGAGACATAGCCCGCCGAAGCCAAAGGTTGAAGATCCGGCGGGCCCCAGCCTCGACAGCCGCTTGTGCCATTTGATCCCTTGGGAAAAAACCAAGGAATGAAGTGCCACACCAGGACAGGGTAGGAGAGTGAGCAGCAGTGTAGAATCTGAATGCCTGTCCGAACCGGAAGAAACCGGCCCCCCATGTATTATCATCTCGAGTCAGTAACGACAGCAATAGCAGCCGTGATAGCAACAACAGCAGCATCGAGACGGTATAATCTCGTTCGACATGGAGAAGCTCGGGCAGGAGGCCCCTATACAGCTGATAAGGACGTTGCCATACAGCTTTAGGGCCGTGAACCCCAAATATAGCAGTTAACAATAGGAGAAGATGGTGTAAGGCAGCAAAGAGGAACGGATGAATGAAGGAAAGAAGACACTTAGCTGAAGAAATAACATCAAAGTTCGCCCATTTATAGGGAGAAGTCACACGGTCTTTGATGTCATTGAAAGACGGATTGGCAGGCGCAATCAATGCATTCTTGAAAACCAAATCGACGACGGTACTGCCGCTTTGAAAAATGAGAATCGGCAGTGTATTGAATAGCGTCGAAAAGACAAGTCCAAGGGCTCTCCCGGTTGTCACAAAGGCTCACGTCATAGGCTGTGTCACCGATATGGCATCGACGCAGGGAACTTAAAGAGTTGGGCATCAAATTCGTTTCCTCTCACTTCGATCTAGGAAACGCGGGGACTATCTGTGTACGAAAAAATTGGAGGGTCCAATTTCCCGTCTTTTAAGCATTTCAGAAGATCGACTCGAAGCCTCGAGGCTGCAAAGATGCGCTCGAGTCTTCTCCCTCGGGGCCCATCGGCACCCGGCCTCGGGAGGATATTGATCGGGGATAAAGTAGAAGTAGGAGTTCCCAATACACGGCTAAATATGTCATGGCTAAGTCTGACAAAACATAGCCAGGCTACTCTGAGCCCTACTCGAGGCGTCATTTCTAGCCGTCCCATCTCCACACCCTTACAGCTAGCGGATTCCTTACCGTATAAGTTTCCCCCTTCTATATAAGGAATTTTCACTATTTGTAAAGAACGGATGTTGCTCCAAAGACTCTATATGAAATATATGATAACTCTCTCTCTTTCTCTCTAAGAAACTCTCTCTCGACACTGTTGATTCTATCTTATTATTTTCATACTTGTTCCACATTCATTGCTCATTTATTGCTTATTATCGGCTATAAAGAGCCTCCTTTAATATTATTGCATTTGTTAGCCCCCGATTGCCCGAGCTCGAGCTCGAGACTCGACCTCGAGGCCCCAAATCTACCAGCTCGAGGCCCCGGACGACTATCTCTCGGTTCGATTACTGCTTTATTTTAGCTTGTGTCTCACCTTCAAACTATGTATTCACTGTATCAACTTCTCCACGACTAGCATAAAAATAGATCACGTATTTTTAGAGTCCCATCAACAAATTTAATTGTTATTACCATTTTCACGGTAAACACAACTTAAATAATGAATAATCCCATAGTCATCCCAGAACCTGGTATCACAAGTGTATGAGCAATTTCTAGGAAATAAATTGTAATACAATAACTGTCCGGAATACAAATTGGACAGACAAGAAAGTACAATGCTCTGAAGGAGACTCTGCTGGCTGCGGGTCGTCTCGAGAGATGCAACTCACCTAAGTCTCCGTATCAACCATGCCGCTGCGCCCAACGATGCCACTAGACATACATATGCTTGTGCAACAAAAATGCACAGCAAGTGTAGTATGGGTATGAAAACAACGCGTACCCAGTAAGTATCCAGTCTAACCTCGAAGAAGTAGTAACGAGAGGTGGACTTCGTCACTTACTAATAATATAATACCAATAATGTGAAAAATCATGGATTTTATAAGGTGACTGCAAACTCAATAAGCATGAAGCAGGTAAGCAATTCTTTGGTTAATAGAAATTTCCAAGTTCATATTTCATCATTTATCAATTTATCTCAGGCTAGGGAGGCAATACCAGATTTTGTAAATCTCAAGGCAAGCAATACAAGCATGCGCAAATCATGCCGAGGTCGTACGGCCCGATCCAACAAATACTTAAACTGTGCACTGCCAGAGGGTCGATGGCGCGAACCATAGATGCATCTATTACCGTGCTCGCGAATTATACATGTGACGCGGTCAAATATAAATAAAAGAATTACCCCGCTCGTGAATCATACATGCAACGCGGGTACACATAGACACACATATTCAAACAGTCAATCAAGACTTCATCAGGGAAACAATTACCCAAGTAAATGACAACTTCTCTTTCAACAGTCAAGAAAGTGATGTTTAGCCCTTTAGAAATTTATTTACCAAGTTCGATGTGATTTAGGCCTTTTAAATTGTCAATAAAGTTACAAGTACGGCAAGTAAAGCATGCTTTTGGGTCCTAGACTACCCGGACTTAAGCATAATAATAGCTACGCACAGACTCTCGTCACCTCGTGCGTACGTAGCCCCCACAAATAGAAGCACATATTCAATTATTTCACATATGGGAAAAATTTCCTCTTACAAGGTTAGAAAGGAGACTTACCTCGCTCCGAAGTTTCATAACCGGCATTCCACACCCTTCCAATGACTCAAATCGATGCACAACGCTCCAAAACTAGCCAGTAATTATGCGAACCCATATGCTCAATTACTCATTATAATCCAATTTATAACTATTTATAACCCCGATCGAAAAGTCGATAAAAATCACTCTCTGGCCCACGTGGCCAGATTCCGAAATTTTTCGAAGATAAACTTTACCTATAACCTCATGAACTCAAATATATAATTTACTCTCAATTTCATGTCCAATTTCATGGTCAAAATCCAAAATACCAATTTTTAGGTCTTCTACCAAAAACCCCATATTTTTCACTAATTTACATGTTCAAATCCATAAATAATCATGTATTTAACTCAAAACTAGTATAAATAACTTACCTTATGCTTGATGATGAAAATAGCACTCCCAAGTTGCTTCAAAAAATCGGCTCCCATGAAACATTTGAGATGAAATGAGCCAAAATCCGTCTTTTTAATAAACACACTGGCCAACGATATTTCCTCATCTGCGGAATAGTAGCCGTACCTGCGGCTTCGCAGGTGCGAGGCTCCCTTCGCTTATGCGGTTTTCCTTCCGCTTCTGCGGTCAACTCCTTCGCTTCTACGCTTGCGCAGATGCGGCCAACACTCCGCACCTGCAGTCCTTCCCCTGACTGCCCAACCCCGCATCTGCCACTCCCATACCGCTTCTGCGGCTCCGCACCTGCGGCCAAAACCTCGCAGGTGCAGTTACACCAGATATCAGCTTCCTCAATTCTTCTTCAAATTCCAAATTCGATCCGTTAGCCACCCGGAATCCACCCGAGGCCCCCGGGATCCCGTCCAATCACACCAACCAGTTCCAAAATATGTCATGGACCTGCTCGAAGCCTCAAATCACATCAAACAACGTCGAATTAATGGACTGCACCTCATTCCAAGCTTAATGAACTTTAGAATTTCCGACTTCTACATTCGATGCACAAACCTATCAAAACACGTTCGATTGACCTCAAATTTTGCACACAAGTCATATTCGATATTATGGACCTACTCCAACTTTCGGTATCGGATTCCGACCCTGATATCAAAAAGTCCAGTTCCGGTCAAATTTCTCAAAAACCTTCAAATCACTAACTTCAGCCAAGTGACTCCAAAATGACCTACGGACCTCCGAATCTACTTCGGACGTGCTCCCAATACCAGAACTACCATACAGAGCTATTCCTAGACTCGAAATCCCAAACGGACATCGATAATCTTCAGAAATGTTGACTTCCACAATAAGCACCGAAACGCTCCCGGGTCATCCAAAACCCGATCCGGACATACGCCCAAGTCCAAAATCATCATAGGAACTTGTTGGAAATTTCAAATCCCGATTCCGAGGTTGTTTACTCAAAAATCACACTTTAGTCAATTCTTCCAACTTAAAGCTTCCGAAATGAGAATTTTCTTTCCTAACCAACTCTGAACTTCCCGGAATTCAATTCCGACCACGCGTACAAGTCATAATACCTGAAGTGAAGCTGCTCATGGCCTCAAACCGCCAAACGACGCGCTAGAGCTTAAATTGTCCGGTCGGGTCGTTACAGCTTTGCTTTCATATTCCTTAATTGTAGTGATTCTTGTGAATTGGGTTGTTGAATGATTTTATTTATTGATTTTGTTTATGGATCGGGTTGCACGCCGCAACGGGTGGAATAAGGTAGGATTAATATTGATATGGTGAGATCAGGTTGCACGCTGCAATGGATTTTATATATGATATTAATATGGTAAAATAAGGGAGGATTATGATACTGATTCTAATTATATATATGGTGAGATCGAGTTGCGCAACGCAACGGATTTTATACGTTAGTTCTGATTTTGATATGGTGTAATAAGGGAGGATTGTGTTTGTACGGTGGGATCGGGTTGCGCGCCGCAGCGGAATGTGCGCTTTGTATTTATTATTGCATTGTATTAGCTTTGAGTATTTTCGCACGAGGTTCCAAGGACGGATATCTCCAGTTTTACTGATTTCGAGAATTGAGTTTATTTTCATAAGTTAACTGCTTTACTTTCCTGCGTTTCTTGCCTGTTATTATCATTATACTGCATACAAGTTATTGTAAGTAACCCGCCTTAGCCTCGTCACCACTTCATCGAGGTTAGGATCGGCACCAACAGAGTACATGTGGTCGGTTGTACTCATACTATACTTTGCACTTCTTGTGCAAATTTTGGAGTCGCTCCTAACGGCGATCAATAGATTGCTCGGATTGATTGCCGGTTCGGAGACTTGAGGTTCAGTTGCAGGGCGTTCACAGCCCTGAAGTCCCCTTCCACATTATCCTAGTTTTTTATTTCATTTCGGAAAATTTTACTTTCATTCAGACCATTATTTGTATATTTCTAGTCGCTCATGCATTTGTGACACCAGTTCTGGGATGGTATTTAGACATCGTTGTTATTTTGGCTTATTCACTCTATTTCAGATTTATTTCGGTTTCTTGATTATTATTTAATTTGAACTGTTAAAAAGGGATAAAATTATTCTAACATTGGCTTGCCTAGCAAGTGAAATGTTAAGCGTCATCACAATCCCGAGGGTGGAAATTCCGGATCGTGACATGGGAAGTGCTTTTTCAGCACCTCATGTTTATTAGTAATACTTTCAGCACATGTTTCTCAGTTAATGTTTTGAATATCATTTTTTTTTTCAAAATATGCAATTTTGATTGGAAATTCCACAGCTGTGTATTTTTTGTTGGTAAGATTTTTATAAATATGCAAAATGCATTTGCGTGCATTCTAAGTTAATTGAGATAAGCTTGCGAGATGTCATTAGCAACTTACATTCTAAGTTAATTGAGATAAGCTTGGGATATGTCACTAGCAACTTACAACTTGTTTGGATGGTTGTTATGGATCGTTTTATAATGTATCGTATTGTATTATATAATATTTGTACTATATTATTTTGATGCATATAATGTTTGGATAGATTGTATTATTTGTCATCGTCTCATGATGTTATACACCAAAAATATAAAAAATAAACTTGCAATGTTATAAAGAAAAATTAAGGTACGAGGTAGAATTATTATATAAAAAGGTAGGATAAAAGATAAAGTATTATTATCTAATAATAAGGAATGAAAATATGTGAGGAAAAAAAAGGATAACGCCAAATCGGTTGTTACATAAAAGTGGTACTTTTCGTTGTTACGTAACAACGGATTTAACGATGCGATATAATAAAATTTAAGTAACAATCAAAACAAATATTATATTTAAAGTAACAATATGATACAACATAATAAGTAACAACTATCCAAACAAGTTGTTAAGAAATCGTACTTGTGACTATGGTAAAGAGCCATAAACCGCCCTTGACATATAAATCGCAAACTTCTAATGCGACTTACAAACCGCAATCGTCTAATGCGACTTATATATCGCAATCATCATGCGACTTATAAACGTCTAATCCCCTTATAAATCGTAATCAACTAATGCGAAAAATTGCGTACCAAACAACTTATAAATCGCGCGGTTATGTATGAATCGCATTAGGTGAATGCGACTTATAAGGCACTTTTACATGCAATTTATGTATTATCTATCTATATTATTATAAAGGCATGAATATAATGCTGGTTTACAAAAATAACCTTTTTAATATTAAGCATAATAACTCACAATAGAAGGACATAACCATAATTCTAGACATTAGCCTTGTAATCCTATTAGTTTTAGGACATAATACACGTTATGAATCCTACATGATTACCTTTAGGAATACTATTAGTATAAAAATACTTTTAGCCCTTTAATCCTATTACTTTTAGGATATACTTCTTAAAAAAAATCAATTACTAATTCAATTTGAAAACGTATTATATTGTCCAATTACTAATATAATTTTTGATAGACCAAAATAGCCCTAAAATATTAAATAGAAGAACTCATAGGGAAATGACATAACTGTAATAACCTTTTTTTTTGGACTCAATAACTTCTATGTTAATTTTTAATATTTTAAAGTTTAAATTAATAAAATCTTGTTTTTTTAATTCTTATTAAAAATATGTAGGAAGGTTTGATAAAATCAACAACATAATAATCCTTTGTATTGGTAGTACATTATCACTGATAATATTCAATACTAAGAAAAAATAAAAATAATGCTAAATGGACTACATAAATCGTTGAAATTGAGAGAGAAAATTCCCACGATAATATGTTTTATAATTATATTTTAACTGCTTTCCTACTCAAATAATTTGTTATTATAAATTCTCGTGTAATATTAAAAAATATACCTAGTTATTAAAGAACAACTAAGAATTTTTTTAAGAATATAAATATGTGAGAAAGAGAAAGAAAAAGATTGGTAATAGTCAATACCACTAATGATTTTGCAATCATAAAGATCTAGAAGTGTAATGTCAGACCGGTCTTTTTACTCTTTGAAAATAAAATTTATGATGGCTAAAATTATAATTACGATTAAATATTCAAAACAAGAGATGAACTAACATTAAGAATCTGAATCAACGGAAAATAAATTATTTTTTATGTTAAGACCAAATGTAACGACCCGGCCGGTCGTTTTGAGAATTAACGCCCCGATCCCCTATTAACTGCATTCCCCGTATTTGTTTCTTCTATTGTGAGTTGCCGGGAGGATTTATTTGGAGATCGGAGAGTTTTGGGACACTTAGTCCCTAAATGAGAGTCTAAGTTTTAGAATTTGGACCGCAGTCGGAACAGTGTGAAGACGACCTCAGAATGGAATTTTGTTGTTTCCGTTAGCTCCGTTGGGTGATTTCGGGTTTAGGAGCGTGTTTAGATTGTGTTTTGGAGGTCCGTAGCTTATATAGGCTTGAAATGCCGAAAGTTAAAAATTTGAAGTTTCCGGTTCGATAGTGAGATTTTGATCTAAGGGTCGGAATGGAATTCCGGAAGTTGGAGTAGCTCCGTAGTATTGAAGGTGACGTGTGTGCATAATTTCAGGTCATTCGGACGAGGTTTGATAGACTCTTTGATCGAAAGCATAATTTGTGAGTTTTTGAAGTTCTTAGGCTTGAATCCGATGCTAATTGGTTGATTCGATGTTGTTTGAGGTGTTTTGAAGATTGTATAAGTTTGGATAGTGGTATATGACTGGTTCGTGCTTTTGGTTAAGGTCACGGGGGCCTCGGGGTGGTTTCGGATGGTTAACGGGAAGTTCGGAGTTGGGAATTTCAGCTGAAGCTTTTGAGTTTCCTGTCATAACCGCACCTGCATGAATAGGACCGCAGGTGCGGCGTCGCAGATGCGGCTTATGGACTGCAGAAGCGGAATTGGCGAGGCCCCAGGAAAACCGCAGGTGCGGCTGGGTGACCGCAAATTCGGGACCGCAGATGCGGACCCAGCCAGTTAAGTCATTTACGCACCTGCGATGTCTTTTCTGCAGGTGCGGGACCGCATGTGCGGTCAGTGCATCGCAGATGCGGAAATAGCTGGGCAGAAATAGGAAAATTCGAGGGTTTGAAATCAAAACTTGGAAAAACGATTTGGAGCTCGGTTGAGGGCGATTTTGGGAGGATTTTGAAGAGAAAATCAGTGGGTAACGATTTCTAATCCCTTTCTAGTTGTAATCCTATAATCTAATCTTAGTTTGGTCATTTAATTTCGGATTTGGGATAAAAAATTGAGGAAAAGTGGAGAAAAGTTCTTTGGCCTAATTTTGGGGTTTTGAGATAGATTTCGATGTCGGATTGGAATAATTTTGGTATAAATGAACTCGTAAGAGTATGAGGATTCTGAATTTGTAAATTTTACCCGATTCCGAGACGTGGGCCCCTAGGGGGGGGGGGGTTTGGTCATTTTTCCTAGTTTCGCGTATTAGCTTAGAATTTATTAGTTAAATTAGTTACTTGAAGTGTTATTTACATTATGCAACTACTTTGAATAGATTTGGGCCATTTGGAGTCGGATACTCATGGCAAGAACGTGGTATAAAATTGATTGAGCTGGTTCGAGGTAAGTGGCTTGTCTAACCTTGTGTGGGGACATTCCCCTTAGGATTTGGTATTGTTGTTATATGAGTGCCGTGTACGTGAGGTGTCATGACCCAATTTCCAAACCCGGTCGTGATGGCGCCTCTCGTGAAGACAAGGCCAGCCAACTAACCCAAATCGTCTCTTTAATATTTATTAAACATAAACGAATAGGTGAATATAGCTTAACGACAATAATAACCAGTATGTACAACCCAACACAACCCGACCGGGGTGTCACAAGTCACGAGCATCTAAAGAAACCTTAACACAACTACAGGCCAATAAATATATACAAGTAAAATTTCTGGAAAACAAAAGACAACATCCGGTGCCGCGAACGCTGGCGGTCACCTTGCTCAGCTACAATAATAATACCTTCAATCCGCTAATAACCCGCTACCGGGTGAACGATACCTGCAACTGCACGCGAGGTGCAGGGAGTAAAGTGAGTACTTCCAACTCAGTGAGTAATAGAAGTAAATAATAACTGAGCAGCAAGAAATCACGTAAAGCAACCAACGGGCTGTACAGAAGCCGGGTACAATTTTCGAAAAAAAACAAGGAGATCAGAGTACTCTTTAGAAATGTTTCGGCTCAGTTCAAATCTCTTTTGAAAATGGTCCTTTCAATAATTACGAAAGCTGTTCAAAATAGTTAGTGCTGATTAACGCAGAAAATCCGCCCCTCGGGCACAAATACCACAGCATAGCAAGTAATAATGCAAGTAAGTATGCAAGATGAACACATAAAAGTTCGCCCCTCGGGCATGAAATTCGTTACTAGTCAGTCATTGTTACCTGACCGGTCAGTCATTGTTACCTGACCCAACGCGTGTTTCAGTGCCATTGTTACCACTGGTCAGCCATTGTTACCTGACTGGTCAGCCATTGTTACCTGACCAAAACACGTATGACAGTGTCATTGTTACCACTGTCCAATGTACCAATTCTAAATGGGTACCCGCGCTCACTGTGGGTGTGCAGACTCCGGAGGGGCTCCTACAGCCCAAGCGCTATATCAACATAAGGCCTGAAAGCCTGTACATATCAACATGAGGCGTGAAAGCCTTCTCACAGCACACTCGAGGCCTGAAAGCCTCCTCACAATACACTCGAGGCCTGAAAGCCTCCTCACATCACTCAGCATATCCTCACATATGGCCCTCGGCCTCAATCAGTCCAAAAATAATCATAAGCCCCTCGGGCATCAGTAAGAAATAATAATGCTCAGCTCAAACAGTAGTTCAAATATGAGTTAAAACTCGAGGTTGAGTGAAAATATAGCTGAGTTCATGAAACAGTGTAATGACAATGGACTGAGTTCAAATAATATTTCAAATAGTGAGGAAAACAGTGATAATAGCTCATAGGGAGTTCAAACAGTCGGCAATAAGCCCCAAATATGGCAATAAGCCCAAGTCCTAGTGAAAAACAACAAGTCATAGCGAAATACGCGGTAAAATCAACAACCGGGACGGACCAAGTCACAATCCCCAACGGTGCTCTACCCCACGCTCTCTATCTGGCGTGCAAGTCACCTCAATATAGCACTATGGGTGCAAATCCGGGGTTTCAAACCCTCAGGGTATCATTTACAATCATTACTCACCTCGAACCGGTGAAATCTCTAGCTCGCGACGCCTTTGCCTCTCAAATAGGCCCCCACGCGCGTCGAATGTATCCAACATCAGAGCGAATACATCACAATATGCCAAGGGAACAATACCCAATCGAAAATAATCAAAATATAGCAAAAATCTCGAAACTAGCAAAACCCCAGCCCCGAGCCCACTTCTCGAAAAATTATAAAATTCACATCAATGGATTCCTCATCTCGCCACGAGTCTATACATATCAAAATTATCCAATTCCGATACCATTTGGTCCTTCAAATCATCATTTTATATTTTGAAAGATTTCACCAATTTTTCTCCCCAAATTCCATCCCAAATCATGAAATAAATGATGAATTCAATGATAGATTCATGTACTCTAGCCAAATGTGAGTTAGAATCACTTACCCCGATGAGTTTCTTGAAAAAACCTTCGAAAAATCGCCAAAATCCGAGCTCTCCAGGTCAAAATATAAAAAAAAAATCCAAAACCTCGTATTTATAGAGTAGCCCCAGATTTTCACCTCCGCGGCCGCGCAAAATGACCGCGGTCCGCGCTAAGACGAACGCGGCCGCGCCAACTTTGACTGCAGTGACAGGCTTTAGTATTTTGGCCATAACTTTCGCTACAGATGTCCAAATTGCGATATCTTTACCTTTCTGGAAACTAGACACAAAGGAATACAACTTTTGTTTTTGAACCAACTCAAAATTCCTTGTAGATCAAAAGATATTAACTTCCGAAGTAGGACCAGCGACCTGCAGATCTTCATGACCGCGGCCGCGGTCACTTTTACGCGCCCAGCACAAGGCCAGCGCGCCCCGCGCTAATAGGACCGCGCCCCGCGCGAAAATGACTGCCCCATCCATTTTCTAGGTTCCGGGATGTCCGTACTCGCTCAAAACTCACCCGAAACACACCCGAGGCCCCCCGGGACCTCAACCAAAAGCACCAGCGCATCCTAAAACATTATTCAACCTCGCTCCAATCATCAAAGCACCTCAAACAACATCAAATTACCCAAAACTCATTGAATTCAAGCCTAATTTTCTAAAAACTTCCGAAATACACTTTCGATCAAAAATCCGACCAAACCACGTCCGAATGACCTCAAATTTTGCACACATATCCCAAATCACCTAACGACGCTACAACAACTCTCGAAATTCCATTCCGACTCTCGGATCAAAATCTCACCTATCAACCAGAATTCGCCAAAATACTAACTTCTCCAATTCAAGCCTAATTCTACACCGGACCTCCAAAATAAATTCCGATCACACTCCTAAGTCATAAATCACCCCCCGAAGCTAACCGAATCATCGGAATTCAAATTCGAGCCCTCTAACACAATAGTCAACATCCGGTTGACTTTTCCAACTTAAGCCTTCCTTAAAGAGACTAAGTGTCTCATTTCTTATCAAAACCAATCCAAATCAACTCTAACACACCACATACCGATAACGAAACATGAAGAAGCATAAAATGGGGGAAACGGAGCGGTAACTCATGAGACGACGGGTCGGGTCGTCACATCCTCCCCAACTTAAACCAACGCTCGTCCTCGAGCGTACCCAGAGTTGCTCTAGAGGCCATCCAATAGCTGAATAACTTTACCATGCATATGCCCGGGGTGATCCCACGTCACCCTATCTCATATAGGTCCGATAACATATTTTAACCGAAATTACACAATCCAGTCTGGCCTATAAATCGTAGATCTACCTTTTCACTTCTGAAACCATCAATACGATCAAAACCTCACACCTATACTTTGAATAGTCTCGAACCAGCTGTAATAACCCATACCTGCAACCTCAGGTGAAATCATATGATATACCACATAATCCAAGCACTCGAAACGATAACTCCTATTCACTGCAGTTGCCCACAACAACCAAATACCGCTAGAAAATCCCTTATTAGCTAAAGTCTTATTCCAACACTTCCATATACTGCCAACGATACATGAGACACGCAGCAAACCATAACCATTTCTCGGATCAACCACTCATGAAGCCACTCCCCTCTTGACTAATACCCCAACAGATTTCCGAGCCGAACCTCGATATTATCCTTCTAACAAGCTGAAATCAAATCTGTTCGTATTCATTAATGACCCCAACGATCACCTCGAACCCATCACACCACTCTGGTGATATGACACCTCGATACTGGCCTAAGCCACCACTTGCATAATACACGCACCAATAAGAAACGGTCTGAATATCCTCAAATCATGAAAAAATGACTCAAACGAAAGAGTTGTACCTCAAGCTCATCAGTACCATCACAACACAAGACTGAGACCTCGTCTCACATCGTAGAAATAGAACAGCTGAATCTACCTCGAAGGGTCATAACTCCACGTAGCCCCGCTACAATGCGCGATCATATCGAAACACTATTACACATGAAACACCTCAAGTCACTATGATCAAAAATCGACAGCCACGCACATTTTGATGTCTGGAACCAAAGCAATTCATTACATCCACGGTGAAACAAATAACATATGACTCACAACCCGATAGGTCATAACCGATACTCCATTTACCGATCAACACCCAATTACTCTTCCCGCTCGACTTCCTCTATGAATCCCCAATAGAACCGCACCACATGTGCCCATATCCAACAAATCATAACGTTTTACATCACAGAAAAGCAACTCATAGATCTCCCCAGATCACTAGCAAGTTCAATAACGATCGAATCAACCTACCCCTTAACAACACAATTCGGGGCCAACCAAGCCAACTCAAGCTAAACACGTATCCAATCAGCTTACCAACGAACTCATTACCAAAAAGCCTGAAGCTGCTCCTTCCTCTACTATAACTCCTACCGGAGCCGTACAATACGGTGCACGACACCAAATAAATACCGAAATCCACAATCTCGCCTGGTGACATGCCCGGCCACAAGAAATGCATCCGAAAAAGTCCCTCAATACCGGAACTGAATCAATGGTAGAAACCTCTGCACTGACATCCGCCACGAAGGCCCAATTAAGAAAAGCAATCCTTCCCAACCGTCCGCTGGCCTTCGGAATACAAACCACTCTACTAGAACATAATACGATGCACCTCGCCACGCAACCTGTGGCATTTTCCGACATAGCCCATAGCACAATAGTCTAGAATAACCCAACACTGAGACAACCAGTCTACACCCCAATATCATATCTAAAATCTAATATACCAAGCAAAGAAAGATCCACTCGGGCCTCCAAATCCCAATATGGTACCAATACACACGATCCACAACCACTACATCGTCTGTACCTGAGAACTCCCAGTCTCCAACTCCATATAGCACACGAATCACTGTACCTGATCCCAAATTCCGCAGTATGAATACATATTACACCTCGAGTACCCAATCATTCCACGAAAGATATTCTAAAATTCCCCTGTGCCATCACACAAACTCAGACATCAGCAGTCGATCTAGCAAGAAAGCACCGCAATACTAACGTAGTATCATCAGTCTAATCACATTACCCTTTTTCCGAGACATTTACTCTCGTCAAATCACTTCCGTTTAGTAGTACCATTTCCTTGATTACCTGAGGCTACCCGTTGCCTAAGAATTTTATGAACTTCTTTTCAGAACGGAATTGTAATTCATCTAGTCCAGGACTCCCACTGATCTCATTTGGAGGAACATCATTACACATCCCATGCTTCGCATGCCCATAGAAAGACATATATATCTCCAACCATGGTAAACCCAACAAGGACTCTCTCCCAACTCCATTTGCACAAGCTAAACTGCCAGGACTGAATCCTTCTATCCAAACCAAGCTAAGCAAGCTGTCAGGACTCAAAGCCTTGCTGCACAATACCTGTAAGGGCTCATTACCTCGAACACATACAAGGAATTGATCATATCCTTACCATACCGATTCGGTCTACTATCAAGCTATTCCATCTATCTAATTTCCCTTCTGATCCATCATCAACTTGGTATTCCCTCTTGCTGTAGCACCACAATGCCTCAACCCAGGTTTACCACACGAGACTCGAACATAAGACCACACTGTCTAAGACCCATAGGCCACTGAATACCCTCTCAAATGTTCCCAGAAATACCATATTCCAGAATACTTTACTTTGAAGAACTTCCTGCGAATCCGAATTCGTTACCATTACTTTCCAGATACCGATACATAGGATCCCATGATCAACATAAGAATACCACAAGTCTTGACCTTTTCCAATGAAAACACAGTCTCTACCCACATACACAACCTTAAGACACCTGATTGTTACATGTAGAATCTTGAACACAATAAAACCATTCTCGAGAGTCATTTACTTCATATTCGAACTGCAATTTACCTGATCAAACGGACATAACCATCCGTGCCTCATTAGCACTCTGACACCGCAGGATATGATCTCATTCCAATACAAACAAACATCTTCCTTCTCCATACACTGAGCATTCTTTATCAACGACAGCTCAAGACATCCTATTATTTTCACACATCTACGAAGCACCATATAACCTTTGTCAAAATTTTGCTTTACTCGTGCCATCTTCGGCTCAATTTCTGCAACCAGAACTGATCTGCCAACATATCTCGAAACGGAACCAACATAGCACATAGCCGTGCAATCAGCTAATCAACAGCAACCTCCCCAACTTGGCTCGAAGCCATATATCAGGACACGCTCAATAACCCATAATACTTTTACTCTAATGATGTCACAATATCATAGTGAGATTAAACTCAAATCATCTACCAGTTCGTGAAAACACAGATCATCTAGTACTGTAATCCTCTGCAAACCTCGCATTCATTCCCACCTCAGTTGAGTCTACTCTCTTAAGCGACCCGAATTCTCAAATTTCAACACGTACCCTTCAATTACACATGAGATCTTCTAACATACGCATAAGGATCATACCACTTAAGAATACTTCAGCATGCCTTCCACCATTATATACGTTACACAGTCAATTTAGTCTTCCTAAGTCTGAACTCATACCGCCACATGTATTGCACTTTACTTTCCAACTAGAAGACACAAAAATATCCTTCACGCGCCCATATTCGGGCTACACATCAAATCACAATAGCAAACGAATCACTTAACAGTTCATCTATTATCCAGCAGACTTCTTCGTCACTACCAAGTCATATAATTACATCTCGCAGTACTAACATACTCATCACATGAATACCAAATCGCCATTCCGGCTAATAGGGACAATACCGAACATATAACTTCAAAACACTTGCTCACACGATCAGCACCTCAATGCTCAAGCCATAGGCAAGATCCGACCTCAAGTCCTCCAGACTGGCCCAACATTAAACTCACGGAGATCACATCTCGCCCCTTGATCGGGGAATCACAAGCCATCAAGGCACCTCTGATACTGAGTGCTAAGGTGCGCATACAAACGCGTGGAAGGAATTTGAAGAGTTTCTTTTCAAGCTGAATCGAGGACGCACGATAAGAATTCAAGAATGTGAAGTTTTCCTAAACGTTCTGCAGCCTCTCGAGGATAAATACAGACGTCTCCGTACCGATACGCGAGACTCTACTAAACCTGCTTATGACTCGTGAGACCTAGTAACCTAGGCTCTGATACCAACTTGTCACGACCCAATTTCCAAACCCGGTCGTGATGGCGCCTCTCGTGAAGACAAGGCCAACCAACTAACCCAAATCGTCTCTTTAATATTTATTAAACATAAACGAATAGGTGAATATAGCTTAACGACAATAATAACCAGTATGTACAACCCAACACAACCCGACCGGGGTATCACAAGTCACGAGCATCTAAAGAAACCTTAACACATCTACAGGCCAATAAATATATACAAGTAAAATTTCTGGAAAACAAAAGACAACATCCGGTGCCGCGAACGCTGGCGGTCACCCTGCTCAGCTACAATAATAATACCTTCAATCCGCTAATAACCCGCTACCGGGTGAACGATACCTGCAACTGCACGCGAGGTGCAGGGAGTAAATTGAGTACTTCCAACTCAGTGAGTAATAGAAGTAAATAATTACTGAGCAGCAAGAAATCACGTAAAGCAACCAACGGGCTGTACAGAAGCCGGGTACAATTTTCGGAAAAAAAAAACAGTGAGATCAGAGAACTCTTTAGAAATGTTTCGGCTCAGTTCAAATCTCTTTTGAAAATGGTCCTTTCAATAATTACGAAAGCTGTTCAGAATAGTTAGTGCTGATTAACGCAGAAAATCCGCCCCTCGGGCACAAATACCACAGCATAGCAAGTAATAATGCAAGCAAGTTTGCAAGATGAACACATAAAAGTTTGCCCCTCGGGCATGAAATTCGTTACTAGTCAGTCATTGTTACCTAACCCAACGCGTGTTTCAGTGCCATTGTTACCACTGGTCAGCCATTGTTACCTGACTGGTCAGCCATTGTTACCTGACCAAAACACGTATAACAGTGTCATTGTTACCACTGTCCAATTCTAAATGGGTACCCGCGCTCACTGTGGGTGTGCAGACTCCAGAGGGGCTCCTACAGCCCAAGCGCTATATCCACATAAGGCCTGAAAGCCTGTACATATCAACATGAGGCCTGAAAGCCTTCTCACAGCACACTCGAGGCCTGAAAGCCTCCTCACAATACACTCGAGGCCTGAAAGCCTCCTCACATCACTCAGCATATCCTCACATATGGCCCTCGGCCTCAATCAGTCCAAAATAATCATAAGCCCCTCGGGCATCAGTAAAGAAACAATAATGCTCAGCTCAAACAGTAGTTCAAATATCAGTTAAAACTCGAGGTTGAGTGAAAATATAGCTGAGTTCATGAGACAGTGTAATGACAATGGACTGAGTTCAAATAATATTTCAAATAGTGAGGAAAACAGTGATGATAGCTCATAGGGAGTTCAAACAGTCGGCAATAAGCCCCAAATATGGCAATAAGCCCAAGTCCTAGTGAAAAACAACAAGTCATAGCGAAATACGCGATAAAATCAACAACCGGGACGGGCCAAGTCACAATCCCCAACGGTGCTCTACCCCACGCTCTCTATCTGGCGTGCAAGTCACCTCAATATAGCACTATGGGTGCAAATCCGGGGTTTCAAACCCTCAGGGTATCATTTACAATCATTACTCACCTCGAACCGGTGAAATCTCTAGCTCGCGACGCCTTTGCCCCTCAAATCGGCCTCCACGGGCGTCGAATCTATCCAACATCAGAGCGAATACATCACAATATGCCAAGGGAAAAATTATAGCAAAAATCAAAATATAGCAAAAATCTCGAAACTAGCAAAACCCGAGCCCCGGGCCCACTTCTCGAAAAATTATAAAATTCACATCAATGGATTCCTCATCTCGCCACGAGTCTATACATATCAAAATTATCCAATTCCGATACCATTTGGTCCTTCAAATCATCATTTTATATTTTGAAAGATTTCACCAATTTTCTCCCCAAATTCCATCCCAAGTCATGAAATAAATGATGAATTCAATGATAGATTCATGTACTTTAGCCAAATGTGAGTTAGAATCACTTACCCCGATGAGTTTCTTGAAAAACCTTCGAAAAATCGCCAAAATCCGAGCTCTCTAGGTCAAAATATCAAAAAAAAACCCAAAACCTCCAAATCAACTCTAACACACCACATACCGATAACGAAACATGAAGAAGCATAAAATGGGGGAAACGGAGCGGTAACTCATGAGACGACGGGTCGGGTCGTCACATGAGGTGACGAGTGCGTACACGTGCTAATTGTTGGAAACCCATTTTTCATTAAGTAAAATAATTGTGTTTCTTTCTTCTTGAACATTACTTGTATTTTTAAGCCTACCACGTAGTTTAGGGAATCATGCTTAAGTGTATTAATTGTCCTATCTGCTTAATCTGTTTATGTGAACCCTGTGCAGCATGTTAGGCTAGAATTACCTGTCCATTTTGATATTAATTGGTTTGAGGTTATTATCCCTGTGTTGTTGCTGCGTGTTTTACATTGGGACTACGGGCGGCTCCCGGTAGATCCCCATTGTCTGTTTATTTGGGACTACGGATGTGGTATTCCGGTAGATCCCCCTGCACAGTTATATGGAACTACAGGACTGCACCCTTCCCTAGTACTGGGTATTTACATTTGGGGACTACGGATCGGGATTTCGGTAGATCCCCGCGCACTGTGAGTTGGACTACGGGACGGTATCTCGGGAGATCCACTGGATATTTACATTTTGGGGCTATAGGACGGTATCCTGGTAGATCCCGGTTGCTGGATATTTACATTTGGGGGCTACAGGACGATATCCTGGTAGATCCCCGGTTGCTATCTCTGTGTTGAGCTGTATTCTTCTGCGATATTTTCTCTGTTGTAATTGTTGTTATTCTTATCATTATACTGTGTTACTTCATACTGTTTCGCTCTTGAATGAAATTGTGGATTCTTACCTTGCTATTGTTGTCTTTTATTTTGGGACTACGGATGAGTATTCCGGGAGATCCTCCTGCGCATATATTGATTTTGACTGTAGTGTGGGATACCAAGAGATCCCCAACACATATATTGAGGATACCAAGAGATCCTCGGGATACCAAGTGATCCCCAGCACATATATTGAGGATACCAAGAGATCCTCGGGATACCAAGAGATCCCCAGCACATATATTGAGGATACCAAGAGATCATCGGGATACTAAGAGATCCCCAGTACATATATTGAGGATACCAAGAGATCCTCGGGATACCAAGAGATCCCTAGCATACATATTGAGGATACTGAGAGATCCCCGAGTATTTACGTTTGGGACTACGGGACGGGATCCCGGGAGATCCCCTGTCGATGTTTCTGTGTACTGAGTGTATATTTGTCTCTGATTTCTTCTCATTTTCTGATACTGTTTTGATTATACTGTCGCACCTTACACTATCTTACCTTGCCTTATATTGTATAACCGGTAGGGCCCTGACCTTTATCGTCACTACCCAACCGAGGTTAGGCTTGGCGCTTACTGGGTACTGCTGTGGTGTACTCATGCCCTTTCCTGCACATGTTTTCCGTGTGCAGATCCAGGTACATCGATTCAGCCATATCGTTAGCGAGGCGAGGCGATCTCTAGAGACTTTGAGGTATATCTGCCGCGTCCACAGACCGAGGAGTCCCTATCTACTCTCTCTTTTAGTTATAGCCCTTCTGTATTTCTTCTTTTGTTTAGACACTCTGGAGTTAGAACACTTTGTAGTTATTCCACAGCTTGTGATTTCATGAGATTTCGGGTTTTGGGAAATGTGATTTCAGTCTGAGAGTTTGTATTGTATATGCCGAGCGGCATCTTAAATGTTTCATTATGTTATTCCGCAGTTTTTGGCTAGTTTTATTCTGTTGTTTCTTTTTCCGTAATTTATTAGGCTTACCTAGTCATAGAGACTAGGTGCCGTCACGATAGTTCACGGAGGGCGAACTGGGGTCGTGACACCAAATAATAAAAATTTCAATTAATTATTTAGAAAAAGAATTCATTGTAATTATTTTTTAAATTCATCAAACGAGTAAAATTATTTTTCTAGTTAAAAAAATATCTTAGGGTACATAAATTTATTCCATAAAAAGAGCGTTAAAGATTAACAAAATTAGATCACAAAGTCAAAAAAGATTAATATAGTATTAAAAAGCCATACAAATGATTAAGGAAGTACAATCAAAGTTAAATCCTGGACAAAAATAAGTTTTCTAGACTATATTATAAAGAGTTGATTCTGGTATAGCAGGATTATCCTTTGTAGATGCCTCCGCCTGAATCGAAATAATATTCTTATGTCATGCATTACTTGTAATTGTCAGATCAAGAGGCATGATATTGTTAGCAATAATAACAAGTGGTGTGTCATCAACGATTTTATTATGAGGTCGTAAAACTCACTTTAGATTTGATATGCCTTTTCAAACAACTGAAATAACCATCATAAATATATCAAAGTAGAGCAATAATGCTAAATTTATAATGAAATCCAAATTGATAATATGGCACGAAAATCTTATGGCTAAGCGTCAAATAATTAAAACAATTGCATAGAATTTTAGAGATATATTGCATATCAATGAACCGTTTGGTGGAAAAGTAATAGGTTAAGAGGTGATTTCTGTCATATACAATCAGTAGTTCCAAAATTGACGAAAGCAAAGACTGTAAAAGCTAGCTTGCCAAAAATATACTTATGGCTTCAAATGAAAAAGACTCAAATGACAAGAAATATAAAAGTAAGAACAAATCCAACATTCAGTGACTATTTGCTTCCAGTCGGGAACGAAGAAGAGCACTCAATAAGAAATAATTTGGTTCTTCTAGAATATTTGGTTATCAACCCCAATGACAATAGTAGGCATTTAATAAGAAAAATATTTTCATCATTAGATTAAAACGCAATTTGTGCAAACTAAATGATAGAAATTAAAGAGTGATCTTAGCTAGAAGAAACGAATATGTTAATCAACTAAATAAAAGGTTGATTGCTAAGTTTTATGGTATAAATAAAATATTTTTTTAGTTTTGACTCAATAGAAGATGATCGATGCCAACAATTACTACCAAGAAGAATACTTAAATGCTTTAATATCAAATGGCCTTCTACCATCCACGTTTGTTGTCAAATTTATTATTTCTTACGTATGTTAGTGTCACCGCATATATAATAGACTAAGTTAAAATTGATCTTCCATTGCATATAGGTTGCTTTTGAAGAAAAATATGCCCGTCATGCTACTGAAAAACTTAGATCCGCCGAGTAGCTTATGTAATAGTACACAATTAGTATACAGGAGATTTGACAATAAAGTCATACATACATAAATTATGATACTGGTCAATGTGTATCTAAGTATGCGTTTATCCCGAAATCAACTTTCGTCTTCCAAAATTAAAGAATATCCTTTTAAATTTGTGTAAAAATAATTTTCAATATGTTTATGTTTTATAATTATAATAAATAAAGCACAAGGACAAACATCCTAAATATTGGACTATATTTACAAGAATATGTGTTCTTGCACGAATAATATGTTGCACTTTTAAGAGGGATATCAATATCGACAACAAGAGTTCTTGTTGAGGTTTTTAAGCAAAAATAAGCTTAAATGAGGGTGAATGGGAAATGGAGGAAAAATGAAAATTTTAAGTTTTCCTCCTTGACAATGGGACATTGTCCCATATTGGAAGAGGAAAAGGTTTTTTTATAGGTATATATACAATTGCTCTTCTTGTAGCTCTTAAAGAGTTAAGAAGAAGGCAAGCCTCGCGCCGTCATCGTTGTCGCTCGCTCGGCTCCGGCTCCGGCTCCAGCTTTGGATTTGGATTGATTAATTTTTTGGACCAAATTTATTTGTTAATAGTAAACATTAACATATTATAATTTTAAATATCCGTTTTTGTAAACGGAAAAATAATATTAAATCCAACGGAATATTAAGCGTTATCCGTTTTCCGTTTTTGTAACGGAAAATCATGTTTCCTCCTCGTTATGTATTCCCGATTTATTGTTGCGTAAATAGCCATTTACGTTATGGCCATTTTACGTAAACAACCCTTCTGAAGAGATGCATCTCTTCAACTTGAGCTCAACATATTGGCTATAAATAGCAGTCCATTCTCTCAAATTTTCCATACGAATTTCTGAGTTCTCCTCCTATCTTCTGCATTGTTTTAACTACTAAGAAAGCAACAGTAAGTGTGATTTGCTAGTGATCTTTGTGTTCGCTGAAACACTGGGGTTTGAAGTACCGCTACACCAGTGTGTAATTCGTTCTATCCTGGGAGGAAATAATCCACAACCTTGGGTACTAGGAGCGCATTAAATTCCTTAAGGAAACATTGTGAATTCAGTGGGCTCGGATTAAATTCTGTTTGTTTTTTTCATTTTTGTTTATACATTATTTTTATATTCTCCGGAATTATTTTACAAATACAGGATACTAACAAGCTTAAGGAATTTAATTTATTTTCTGTATTTGTGTTATACTCACTATTTCTGGAGAGTAAAACCTTTGTGGTTTTCTAATCCATTGGAGATTAAAATATACGTGATTTTAACGTTTGTTTGTGTCATTATTTTACAGAAATGACGAATGACAATGGGAACCAGACTGTTCCTATGGTGACTGCCAATGCATCGACAAACCGAACAACACCAGCATTGGCACCGGCAGAAAAATCCGAACAATTTTCCGGGATTGATTTCAAGCGGTGGCAGCAGAAGATGTTGTTCTACTTAACTACTTTAAGTCTACAGAAGTTCACTAGGAAGATGTTCTTATTCTGCCCGATGAAACTCCAGAGAATGAACGCTTTCTCGTGATTGAGGCGTGGAAGCATTCTTATTTTCTGTGCAAGAATTATATTCGTAGCGGACTGGAGGACGATCTGTATAATGTCTACAGTGGTGTGGAGACGTCAAAAGAAATATGGATTGCGCTTGAAAGGAAATACAAAACTGAAGATGCCGGGTTGAAGAAATTCGTTGCCGCTAATTTTTTTGGACTACAAAATGGTTGATAGCAAGTCTGTTATTACCAATGTCCAGGAATTGCAAGTGATTATTCACGATCTCCTTGCTGAAGGTATAAGTCAAATTATACTGATGTTGAAAGTAGTAATTTTAGTATTTTTACTAACAGAATTTTTATTGAAGGTCTTGTCATCAATGAAGCATTCCAAGTTGCAGCAATGATTGAGAAGTTGCCTCCTTTGTGGAAGGACTTCAAAAACTACTTGAAACACAAACGCAAGGAGATGTCGCTTGAAGATCTTATTGTTCGGTTGAGAATCGAAGAGGACAACAAAGCTGCTGAAAAGAGAGGTCGTGAAAACTCAACAATAATGGGAAAAACATTGTTGAGGATACTCCTCAAAATAAGAGAAAGAGGAAGCATGCTTCTGGACCAAAAAGCAACCCAAGCAAGAAGCGGTTCAACGGAAATTGCTACATGTCACGACCCAAAATCCACTAAGGGTCGTGATGGTGCTGGCACCACTGTCAGGCAAGCTAACACCAAGAAGTTAATTAAATTCCCATTTTGGTATTTATTGAAATCATTTCTTTTATACATTAAACAATATAATGAAATTCATTGAAATAAATTGATGTCTTTAATAAAATTAAATTATTGAACAATCCCATATCATCCTAGAACCCGGTATCACTAGTGCATGAGCTATTTCTAGGGAATCAATTGAAGTGCAATAACTGTCCGGAATACAAATTGGATAGACGGTAAATACTATACACTGAAAGAGACTTGCAGGCTGCGGGTCGCCTCGAGAGATGCAACTCACCTAAGTCTTCGTATCATCCATGCTGCTACGCCCATTAGGCCGCTAGAGGTACTTGTGCCTGTGTAACAAAAATGCACAGCAAGTGTAGCATGAGTACAAAAATAATGTGTACTCAGTAAGTATCCAGTCTAATCATGAAGAAGTAGAGACGAGAGGTCGACTTTGACACTTACTAGTGGTCCAATAATAATATACCAATAATATAGTAAATCGAGGATTTTTATAAAAATGACTGTAACTCAATAGCATGAGGCAAGCAAACAATTCTTTCTTTTACAAGAAATTCCCAAATTCCTTTTTATCATATATACATTTATCTCAGGCCAGGGAGAACAAATATCAATATTTATAAATTTCAAGGCAAGCGATACAAACATGCGCAAATCATGCTAAGGTCGTACGACCCAATCTAACAATCACTACAAGAAATATTGCTTTTAGTGGCGACTAAAGTCGCCACTAAAGACTATAAAGTCGCCACTAATTGCCTTTAGAGGCGACCTTGAGATCGCTTCACTTAAATCCATTACTAAATGTTATCCGTAGCGACATAATGAAGTCGCCACTAAAATAAGGTATTGCGGCGACTGTGCTCGCCCCTAAAAGTTAACAATATCGCTACTAAAACGGATCCTCAATCTGTGTTTCTGGGAAGGTCCCCACTAAAGAAAGACTTTAGTAGCGAGTGCAGTCGCCACAAATAGTATCTATTGCAGCGATCCCGATCGCCACTGGTAGCCAAGGACTTTTAGTGGCGGTTCTCGTCGCCACAAATACTAATTATGTCTAGCAACAAGGTATAGTCGCCACTAAAGCCATTTTTCAATAACTAACCAATGCTATAGATTTCTTATGGTGACCTACTACTTTGTGAAATGAATATTTAGGTACATTTCTATCAATTGCCTACAAATACTAAAAGCATCCAATTCAACAAACACCAAAAATATTTCTCAACACAAATACTATAAATACTTTCATTACTATATAGTCAATTAGATAATACACTGCCCAATACTTTCTTGTTTACTGCCATTGTATGCATTTACACATGAAAAAGAAAAAATAATACATTAAGTGTCTTCACACTTTGAACTACTCCTTGGTCGACGCTTTTGACCAAAAACAAAAGAAAAAACCAAACATTAAATGTCTTCAAACTCCTTGATCATCGCCATTTGTGATTGTTCAGGAACCTTGTCCCTATTAACAAGAGGAAAAAATACAAGATCAAAATCCAACAAAGAACAAAAATTCCAACAAGATTAACTATTTAGTTACATGGACGCTACAGTTATAAGTTAAAAGACACTTTTGCATTTTCACATAAATAATATCATAAATAGTTTTGCATTCTCAAAGTGGCAGTAGAATAAAACCCCAGTTTTCTCGATCATTTTATCAAACACTTCATAGCCTCGTTCAAACACCTATTCTCCAAGAACACACAATATTACAAGCCAACGATGCCAACACAAATGGCTCATTTCTATTCAAGGCATGAGTATTCATACTTGTGAAGCCATATTTGTCAATCTTAATTTTATCTTCCCAAGTGAGCCACATCCTACCAATGACACTTGAACAAGTATAATTTCCTACTTCTCACATTGCAACAACAACAACAACAACCCAGTATAATCCCAGGGTCTGGGGAGGATAGTGTGTACGCAGACCCTACTCCTACCTTAGGGTGAGAGACTGTTTCCAATAGAGCCTCGGCATTCATACCAATAGATTTCAAATTTATAAATACTACAAAATTCATGTAGTAGAGAGGTATCCTAGTTATGAGCAGTTGCCTGGGCAAAGAAATGTAAGTTCAGCTATATAATAAGTAGAAAATAGAACTCATCTCTCTAGGTTGAAATGTAAACCAGGTTACCAATGTTAAGGACAACGCACTTCTATAAATCTCTGAAGAAACAACCGTAGAACAACATTGGTAACTCACAAGCAAAGACCAGTAGAATTATCGCACACGCGTAGGTAGAAGACAATATGAAATTTCCGTGGAATCATCGATAAACAAACTTTTTTCACCACTAGCCTTAAATATCAATAGATGTATAAAAGAACTCCTAGTAACAATAGGAGTAATCCAATCAGTTTTCATTCATTAAAAACAAACTAAAACTACTTCGCAATCAAGTTTTCACACTAACTAAAACTACTTCTCATTCGACAAACCATAAAACCAGAACCAAAAGAGATTGCCTCCTTCACATATTCATTTGGCAGTCACTTCATATATAAATCGTGAATCTGATTTTAGTGGTCAATGAAGTGCGACGAGAACCATAAGGTCTCAGGTTCAAATCTTAGCGAAAACAAAAAAAAACTGGGTAAATTCTTTTCCATATGCCTAAGTCTTGGTGAGTAGAGTTACCTGATACATGTGTTGATGGGAGATAGCAAGTACCCAATGAAATTCAAGGTACATGCTAGCTGGCCTGAATAAACCATCATTAAAGCGCAACCACAACTCTAGTAAAGATTTATCACACATATAGTACTGCCATCAAGACAATTAATTGAAGATTCTGGGAAGCTAAAATACAAAAAATTTAAGAATCCAAGCAAATCATTTCCTCTCAATTCTTTTGGAGTGATTCAGACAATTAATTAGTTCAATAGAATAAACCCCATATTAGAATTAGAAGCTAAGCTACGAAAAACCAAGTTAATTTTAAGAGAGAAGAAGGGCACATGTTACCTGTTGCAAGCAGCAGTCGCAGTAGCTCGAGCAAAATGCTGACTGTTGCAGAAGGTTATAGTATAAATAAGTGCGTAACAGTTGTATACAATTTTATCACTTTTAAATTATTTCAAAGAAGAAACACAGGATATGAGCTGAGGATTGAGCAACAGACAATTCATCTAGTCATTTTTAAATGTATTTATATAGTGGTAATTATTTATTATAGTAAGTGGCGTAAAATCTTACGAATTTTGTGTTGATTGACATGGAGGATGTTACCAAGATTTCTTTATATACACAATGTCATTGGGATCCAAACCTTTCATACAGAGTTGTACTACCATTTCAATAGAGAAGCTACATATAAGAGATGCCTTTATATGTGTCACGACCCGGATTTCCCACCCTCGGGAGTCGTGATGGCGCCTACTAATAGGAGCTAGGCAAGCCAATTAATTTAACACTTCTCTCAACATCACTAACAGTACAAAGAAGAACGAGGCAATTAATATAAAAACGGAAGTCTCGAAACATAAATAACTGAAACCAAGTGCGGAAACTCAAATACACCTCTACCCAGATCTGGTGTCACTAACTCACGAACTTCTACTGAGTGCTAAAAACAAAGTCTGAATAAGAATACAGTACTGTCTGATCCGATACAAGGGAAATCAAACGAAAGACAGAGATAAGAGAGACTCCGGGCCATTCAGACACCAGCAAGCTACCTCGGAAATCTCCGGACTGAAGTAAGCTCCCAACGCTCCTACTACTGACCAAAGGCTCCTGCTCCGGTACTATGATATGTGCAAAAAAAAGCACAGAAGTGTAGCATCAGCACAACCGACCCCATGTGCTGGTAAGTGCCTGGCCTAACCCCGGCGAAGTAGTGACGAGGCTAGACAGGACCTACCAAAAACAACCTGTGCAGATATATATATATACAAAGGCAACAGAAATAACAACAGAGAATATCAACTAAAAAGGGGAAGGGGGCATGCTCGGGGAAAAATACAGCGAATACAGATCAACGGATATAACGACGAAACTACCTCAATACCATAGCTCATATATAAGTGGTCGGCGCGCCACACGATCCCATTTCTTAATTCACAAGTGGACGGCGTGCCACACGATCCCATTTTATAATATATAATTGGTCGGCGCGCCACACGATCCCATTTCTTAATTCATACGTGGACGGCGTGCCACACGATCCCATTTCATAATATATATATAAGTGGACGGCGTGCCACACGATCCCATATTATAGTTCAAAATATCTGGCTTTGTAAAGAAGGCCCCATTAGGGGAATTCGACAACATAACACTTTAACCCGGCAAGGGTACAGCTAACAGCCCAAATATCCCGGCAAGGGAGAGTACATAATAATAGTCTACACGTCCCGGCATGGGAATAATCACAACACATCCTCTTTTAAATCACTTCTTTCTCAACTATCACATTCTTGTTCGAGCCAAAACTCCAAAATATACCAATCACAATTCTTCCTCAAACGTTCACGTTATATGAAATTTATCAATTAAATAAGGAAGTTGTGTCACATCATTCGAATTAAAAGCAATTAAGACTCACGGTCATGCTAGACTCCGGTGCATAGACAACCGTCACCATGCCTATATACCGTACTCCACATTTAGCAAGTAGCAAATAACATCCTAATCCTATTCCCTCAAGCCAAAGTTAGAACAAACACNCTGCTGCTGGGGGCTCGGGCTACTGCGCGGTAGAAGAGGAAGCATGTGTTCTCGCCATCTGCGAAAGAACAGAGTAGAAAGACAATCAGTATTTGAGAAACAGAATCGCACGACAGGAAAGAACAAAAGTGAAACTTTTCCTAACTCCGTAGCCTCTGGGGGATAAATACAGACGTCTCCGTACCGATCCCTCAGACTCTACTGAGGTTGTCCGTGAGTTGTGAGACCTATGTAACCTAGTGCTCTGATACCAACTTGTCACGACCCGGATTTCCCACCCTCGGGAGTCGTGATGGCGCCTACTAATAGGAGCTAGGCAAGCCAATTAATTTAACACTTCTCTCAACATCATTAACAGTACAAAGAAGAACGAGGCAATTAATATAAAAATGGAAGTCTCGAAACAAAAATAACTGAAACCAAGTGCGGAAATTCAAATACACCTCTACCCAGATCTGGTGTCACTAACTCACGAACTTCTACTGAGTGATAAAAACAAAGTCTGAATAAGAATACAGTACTGTCTGATCCGATACAAGGGAAATCAAACGAAAGACAGAGATAAGAGAGACTCCGGACAATTCGGACGCCAGCAAGCTACCTCGGAAATCTCCGGACTGAAGTAAGCTCCCAACGCTCCTACTACTGACCAAAGGCTCCTGCTCCGGTACTATGATCTGTGCAAAAAAAAGCACAGAAGTGTAGCATCAGCACAACCGACCCCATGTGCTGGTAAGTGCCTGGCCTAACCCCGGCGAAGTAGTGATGAGACTAGACGACCTACCAAAAACAACCTGTGCAGATATATATATATACAAAGTCAACAGAAATAACAACAGAGAATATCAACTAAAAAGGGGAAGGGGGCATGCTCGGGGAAAAATACAGCGAATACAGATCAACGGATATAACGACGAAACTACCTCAATACCATAGCTAATATATAAGTGGTCGGCGCGCCACACGATCCCATTTCTTAATTCATAAGTGGACAGCGTGCCACACAATCCCATTTCATAATATATAAGTGGTCGGCGCGCCACACGATTCATTTCTTAATTCATACGTGGACGGCGCGCCACACGATCCCATTTCATAATATATATATAAGTGGACGGCGTGCCACACGATCCCATATTATAGAATATATATAAGTGGACGGCGTTCCACACGATCCCATATTATAGTTCAAAATATCTGGCTTTGTAAAGAAGGCCCCATTAGGGGAATTCGACAACATAACACTTTAACCCGGCAAGGGTATAGCTAACAGCCCAAATATCCCGGCAAGGGAGAGTACATAATAATAGTCTACACGTCCCGGCAAGGGAATAATCACAACACATCCTCTTTTAAATCACTTCTTTCTCAACTATCACATTCTTGTTCGAGCCAACGCTCCAAAATATACCAATCACAATTCTTCCTCAACCGTTCACGTTATATGAAATTTATCAATTAAACAAGGAAGTTGTGTCACATCATTCGAATTAAAAGCAATTAAGACTCACGGTCATGCTAGACTCCGGTGCATAGACAACCGTCACCATGCCTATACACCGTACTCCACATTTAGCAAGTAGCAAATAACATCCTAATCCTATTCCCTCAAGCCAAAGTTAGAACAAACACTTACCTTGGTCCAAAGAATAGCAATCAATCCTCAAATACCGCCTTTCCTCTACAATCCGACTCCGAAACAATGGTATCTAGGCATAATTAGTTCAATAATATCAATAAGGGCTCAAAAACATAATCCCATAGCCTAGAAATGGAATTCCTATCATTCTTCCAAAAATACCAAAATTCGACACCGGTCCCACATGGTCCAAACACGAGGCTCGGACCAAAACCCAATCACCCATAACCCCACGAGTTCAAATATATAATTTATTTCGAGATTCGACCCCAAATTGAGGTTGAATCACCCAAAATCCCCAAAGCCCTAACTCTACCCAAAACTCCCATTTTCTACTTTGATTTCAAGGTTTAGGGCTAGGAATTTAGTAATTAATAGAGGTAATTGAAGAAAACAAGTTGAACAATGCTTACCCAAGAAGTTTTGATGAAAGGGAGCTTCAATGGACGCCTAAGTGCTTGGAGAAGAAAGGAGTTCGTGTATTTTTATGAAAATCCCGAACTGCGAACGCGAGCCTGAGGCCGCGTTCGCGGAGAACAAAATGCCTGTGTAAAAATGCAGCAGAATATGGTCCTTTCCTAAGTTTAAAAACACCCCGAACCACCTCCAATTCACTCCCGAGCCCTCGGGGCTCCTAACCAATCACACACACTAACTCAATAACATCCTACGAACTTACTCGAGCGATCAAATCGCCAAAATAACATCAAAAATCATTGAATCAAGCCTCAAGATCATCATTTTCATTTCAAACTTCATAACTTCAAATTTTAGATATTTAGGTCCGAAACACGTCAAATGACATCCGATTTCGACCAAACTTTACAGAAAGCGCTTAACACATATCTAAGACTTGTACCGGGCATCGGAACCAAAATACGAGCCCGATACCATAGTCTTTTAATCAATTGTCATTTTCATTTTCCTTAATAATTTCAGAAAAACAATTTCACAGAAAAATTCATTTCTCGGGCTCTCGACCTCGAAATTCGACTCCGGGCATATGCCCGAGTCTCATATTTTTCTACGGACCCTTCGGGACCGTCAAATCACGGGTCCGGGTCCGTTTACCAAAAATGTTGACCAAAGTCAACTTTAATCATTTTAAAGCCACATTTTGAAATTTTTCACAGAATTTAACATATAAGATTTTTGCCTATGTGCCCGGACTGCGCACGCAAATCGAGGCAAGCAGAAATGAGGTTTTTAAGGCCTCGGAAGCACGGAAAAGAGAGAAATCCGGTGATGACCCTTTGGGTCGTCACAATATGAGATGCCTCAAAATTAAAGATAAGCTCCATATAAGATATGCCTCAAAATCAGAGAGCGAAACTACATATAGTTCCAGTAGCATATCATCTCATGTTAGCATTACGTATATTTCAAACAAATAGACGAGACAATTCATGAAGCAAAATCCAGAAATTGCAACAGGATATAAAACTAGAATACAATTTCATAGGCCTTGTTGACAAATCCAGAATTGACATGAACATATAATAAGCCAATAACTTATTATCAATAAAACAAAAATTAAAGAAGGAGAAGATTAAAAGAAAATAAGGAGGAAGAATTGTCAAGAAGAGTTCAAAATATTAACAGTACCTGTTGCATTTTGGTTATGATAGTAGCCAATTGTTCTTGGATCCTCTTATCTACTTCTGCATTCACGTGTTCATGCTCAACCTCCAACTTCTTTTGCAACTCTTTTTCCAACTTCATTTGCAACTATGTTCTATATTCCTTTGCAACTCCTCAGCCATTTGTTCACGTTCTTCTTGCAATTTGAGTCTATTTTCATAAAACATTTTGAGTATGTCAGGCAATTTAAACTAGAATCCACTATGATTTACTAAGTTCAACTTTCATAAAATAACATTTTCTACCACAAAGTATAATATTTAATTTATAGCACACGCAGAAACCAGATAATAAAGGATGATGTAATTCCTACTAAGAAATATCATACATGCTAACAATTTCTGTCTCGTCTAGGACTAGCTTTGTTTGCTTCTGAAGATGACCAGAAAAAGTCAATAGGCTTGAAAGATAAGAACTCCATTGCAGCAACCTCACATGGCTAACCATACCTCAATCATAATTAATTAGCGAAACCTCTATGTATAATTTGTCATATAAGCTATGATTATGTTATACAAAAATGAACTTCTTCATAACAAATAATACATTTGAAACCAATGAAAGATAAAATATACAAACATTTCACCACCACAATCAAATGGCACACTCAAACTATATTTGGGAAATGCTATCAAATAAAGAGTAGGACAAGTCTTTGCTACTTGTAACACTGAAAAAGGTCCGCTTTAAAAGCATGGAGCCGGTTCCTTCTTTAGTTTCATCTTTTTCGGCATAAATAAATGCAAAATTGTCTATTTTTGTTTCTCATCTGATAAAATGGAGTAGTTAAATATAGAACACACAGAGATATATTTTCATAACACAATATAAGAGAATCAACATCTGACAACATCGCAAGTAGTGTGACATAAGTCATATCCAATAGTATCCTAGAATGTTTGGCTGAAGTGAACAATGCTCATAAGTGTATAAAGTAGAGAATAAATAAAGAAAAAATGCTCATTTCTACAAATTAAATACATCGGAAAATATATTAAAACTCAATATTTCAAAAGGAACAGAATCCATCTTTAAAACTAAAAATTCAGGTAAATTCAACCTAAAAGAAGCTTTTTTTTTTTGCACAATTAATGAACTCAAGATACCCAAAACTTCGGACGGTTTCGAACAGCTTACCCTCGCAATGATTTTCAAATTTCAAACTTTCCTCCTTCCTTCTTTAGCTTTAGACGACTGTCGGTTTCTCTAGATTTGCCAATGGGTCAGAAAAATTTGAGGTAAAATTAGAGAATACATTTACTAAAAAAAAGGATTTGAGATTTGAGCACATACCTGATGGAGTCACAATTTGTAATTAGGGCTTTTGTATCTCTACCATATGGTTCACATTTTGTGATTTGAGTAGATAGATTTGAGAGATTTGAGGTTTTCGATCGGAGAGAACATTGAGAATTTTACAGAGAAGGAAGGGAGCAAACAAGTGGTATTGCAGAAAAGAAATCGAGCAAAGAGACATTTGATATGTTTGAGGTCTTTTGATTAAGAAATTTCCTTTTTATTTACTCTTTTTAATTTTAATTATTCTATTAGTGGCGACTAAGTCGCTCCTAAATGTTCTTCTGCGGCGACTATTAATTGGTCGCTGCTAGATCTTTGGAGCCAAAATTTTGGTCTTACCGGGAAAGAAAAATTCAGTAATTAGTAGCGTATATTAGAGGCGCTTTAAATAAGTCGCTGGTAAAAGTTTACTTTCAGCAGCAACTTCTAAAGTCGCTCCTAAAAGTATAACATTTGTTGCAACACATCAAGTTGCCACTAAATGTTGCTGCAAAAAGTCCTATCTCTTGTAGTGAATATTTAGACTGTGCACTGCCAGAGGGTCAAATGGCGCGAACCATAGATGCATCTATTTAATCTACCGAGGCGTTTGGCCCGTTCTACAATATATAAATACATTCGAACAGTCAATCAAGAATTCATCAAGGGCAATTATCTAAGAGAAGGCAATTTCTCTTTTACAAATCAAGAAATGATGACTAGTCTTTTAGAAATTCATTTACACATTCGATATGTTTTAAGCATTTTTAAATTGACAACGAGATTTCAAATATCGCAAGTAAAGCATGCTTTTGGGTCCTAGACTACCCGGACTTAAGCATAATAGTAGCTACGCGCGGAATCTCGTCACCTCGTGCGTACATAGCCCCCACAAATAGGAGCACATATCCAATTAATTCACCTATGGGGACAATTCCCTCTTACAAGGTTAGAAAGGAGACTCGCCTCGCTCCGAAGCCTATATCCCAATTCAAGAACGCGCTCAAACCTCTAAATCGGTGCCGAACGATTCAAAAGCTATTCAAATGGGGGTAAGAACTAGTCAATACATGCTCAAAAGTTCATATTCTAATTATTAAACTAATTTCCCAACCCTAAATGCAAAGTTCCTAAAATTCATCTCCGGGCCCATGTGCTCGGATTCCCGAAATTTTTGAAGAAGGTTGTTACCCATAATCTAAGGATCAAGAATATATGATTTCTACTCCATTCCATAACCATTTTCGTGGTCAAATCTCATTTTTATCCAAAACCTAAATTTTTCATCTAAACCCTTGTTTTCACCAATTTTTACATGTTAATCTAGCCATAATCTATGTATTAAACTCATGTTGTGTAGAAATTACTTACCTCAAAGTGTTAGATGAAAACCCTCTTCCAAAAGCTCCAAAAATCGCCCAAGAGATGAAAGGAAATGAGCTAAAGGTCTAAGTCTCGAAATTAATAGCTGTACACAGGCCTCAGATGTTGCATTTGCGACACCTGGTTCGCAAATGCGACACAACCATCGCAAATGAGAACCCCGGGCTTCTACTGCCTAGGTCGCAAATGTGACCAAGAACTCGCAAATGCAAACCCTGTCAGGTTCGCAAATGCGACTGCCTTGTCACAACCCGAATTTCCCACCGTCGGGACCGTGATGGCGCCTAACATTGTACTCGCTAGTCAAGCCAACGTTATAGGATAGCTCACCTTTTTCTTTTACCTTTTTATAATTAAAACTTAACAAAAATAAATCAGCGGAATTAAATGCGGAAGAACACAGTTTAAAAGATTATCTTTGAGCTAACAACGAGAACATAATAAATTCCACCCAGAATTGGTGTCACAACTCACGAACAGTCTAAACGAATACTACAAATAATGGTTTGAACAAATAAAATCTACATCTGTCTCGAAAGTAGTTAAAACAGAAATGAAATAGGATAGAAGGCGACGCCAAGGCCTGCAGACGCCTGCAGGACTACCTTGGATCTCCGGGAAGTAGTGATAGCAACCATCCTCACGATCAAGCACTAGCTCCAAAATCTGCACAGAAAGTGCAGAGTGCAGTATCAGTATAACCGACCCCATGTACTGGTAAGTGTCGAGCCTAACCTCGACGAAGTAGTGACGAGGCTACAGCGGGGCATACAACATATACAACCTGCAACAGTTTATACTAAACAGAAAGGAAATACAGAATGTAATAAAGCAATAACTGGCATTAAATAAACTCGGAACCCGAATGTTCTACTAGTATTCAGCTATAACCAATCCTTAAGGGTGTTTCAACATCACAGTAATGGGCCTTAACAGAAATGAAAACATAATAATAACTGATGAGACGTGCATCCCGATACCAACATATAAACAACAACAGTATCAATATTCACCCTTATTCCTCCTTGTTGCGGCGTGCAACCCGATCCCACCTTATTACTCCTCAACACATATCACCCTTATTCCTCATGTTGCAGCGTGCAACCCGATCCCACCTGTCCACCCTTATTACTCCTTTTTGCGGCGTGCAACCCGATCCCACCAGACAAACACATTTCACCCTTATTCCTCCTGTTGCGGCGTGCAATGCGATCCCAATATATATACCAGCACCAAACACAAAAGAATAAAGACAAGTGTTTCACAAACTAACTCAAATTCTCCACATTACTTATACCTCAATCCACACAATGAAATATCACTACGATTATAAAACTTCACCAGTGAAAACTGCTCAGCGAGACCAGCCAAGGTATACCATAAGGCACCAACAAATCAATACAAGCCAACAGGGTAGTAAAATAAAGCTACGAAACCAATAATACTTCAAGGGGAACATTAACAGTTAACATGAAATAATTAAATAATGCAATAAAGAGAACAACAGTTAATATGAAGCAATTAGACATGGAAACATTTATGAGCAAGTAGCAATTAAGGCAGGAAAGCATGATATAGGGAAACAGGAAAGGAAACGGGCTAAACAAGTAATTTGGTGGCGCATAGGTACTAGTCACCACACCTATACGTAACACACGTGATATCTCACATAGTAAGAAAGTCGGGGATCCCTAGTCCCTCAAGTCAAGGCTAGACCAAACACTTACCTCAAGCCAACGGGTATATCAAAGCTCAATCACCGCTTTACCTCTCGATTCCACCGCCAATTCACTTGTATCTAACCATAATTAACTTAATAACATCAATAAACGCTAAAGAAACCAATTCCAATGCATAATCAAAGATTTCCCACCATTTTTCCCAAAAAGTCAAAAATCGCTCGCTTGGTCAAAACTCGAAGTTCGGACAAAAATCCGATTACCCATTCACCCCCGAGCCCGGATATACAATTGGTTTCGGAATTCGACCTCAAATTGAGGTCCAAATCCCCCACATTCGAAATTCCTAAATTCTACCCAAGAACACCCAATTTCCCATTAAAAACCCTAGATTTTGAGATGAAATCATGTAAAAAGATGAAATAGGTTGAAGAAAATGAGTTAGAAATCGCTTACCTATGATTTGGGGAAGAACTCTCTTCAAGAAAATCGCCCATGGGAGCATAGGGTTTGAAAATTTGAGAAGTGAAGTGAAAATCCCGTCCAAATGATGTTTTGATCAGCTGCAAATGTCGCATTTACGACAGGAGCTTCCCAATTGCGAAGGTCCATCACAAATGCGAGAACCATCACACCACTGCTTCCTTCACAATTGCGAAGGAATGTTCGCAATTGTGAACACCAACCTCTGCAATTGCGGCAAAAAGATCGCAAATGCGATCACCCCCTTCCCAGACTCTTTTCGCAATTGCGAAGTTATGTTCGCATTTGCGAACTAAGCCGGCCCAGCCTTCTTCGCATTTGCGATAAAGGCCTCACAATTTCCATCACTGTTTTCCTCGCAATTGCGAACCCTCGTCTCGCAATTGCGAGATCAGAGGCCAACACCAGAACTGTAGCACCTGCAATTTTTTTCCAAGTCCAAAACACTCCGTAGCCTATCAAAAACTCACCCGAGCCCTCAGGGCTCCAAACCAAACATGCACACAAGTCTAAAAACATCATACGGACTTGTTCGTGCGATCAAATCGCCAAATAGCATCTTAAACAACGAATTTAACACCAAAACTCATGAAATTCTTAAGAACATTGAATTTTCTATTTTCTCAACCAAGGGTCCGAATTACATCAAACCTCTTCCGTTTTTCACCAAAATTCACAGATACGACTTAAATATTATATTAAACTTGTACCGGGCTCCGGAACCAAAATACGGGCTCGATACTAACGAGGTCACACACTATTCCATTTCTAAAAACCTTATATTTTCCAGCAAACAATTTTCTTCAAAAATTCATTTCTCGGGCTAGGGACCTCGGAATTCGATTCCGGGCATACGCCCAAGTCCCATATTTTTCTACGGACCCTCCGGGACCGAACACGGGTCCGGGTCCATTTACCCAAAATGTTGACAAGTCAACTAAAATCATATTTTTAAGCCAAAAATCATTATTTCTTAAACTTTTTCACACAAAAGCTTTTCGGTATCGCGCCCGGACTGCGCACACAAATCGAGGAGAGATAAAAGGAGGTTTTCAAGGCCTCAGAACACGAAAATGGATTCTAAAACAAAAGATGACCTTTTGGGTCATCACATTCCTTTATCGCAAATGCGATCCAACCCCAGGATAGGCTTCTTCGCAATTGCGAAGCTTTCATCGCAAATGCGAGGTTCACATTTGCGAACATTTTCTCGCATTTTCGGGACCTGCAACTGGTGCCAAGAACAGCAGAAAATCTGGTATTCTTCCAACTCCTCCCACCCGTCGGAAACACACCCGAGGCCCCCGGGACCCCGTCCAATCACACCACTCAGTCCCATAACATAACACGGACCTGCTCGAAGCCTCAAATCACGTCAAACGACGCTAAAACCATGAATCGTACTCCAATTCAAGATTAATGAACTTTAAAACTTCAAACTTCTACTTTCGATGCTTAAACCTATCAAATCATGTCCGATTGACCTTAAATTTTGCACACAAGTCATATTCGATATTATGGACCTATTCCAACTTCTGGAATCGGAATCCGACCCCGATATCAAAAAGTCCACTTCGGGTCAAACTTCTCAAAAACCTTCAAATTTCTAACTTTCGCCAAATGACTCCAATATGACCTACGGACCTCCAAATCCACTTCCGATCGCGCTCCCAACACCAGAATCGCCATACGGAGTTATTCCCAGACTTGGAATCCCAAACGGATATCGATAACACTGAAATGCACTTCAACCCAAACTTATGGAATTCTTCCAAAATGCTAACTTCCACAATAGGCGCCAAAACGCTCCCAGGTCATCCAAAACCCGATCCGGACATACGCCCAAGTCCAAAATCATCATACGAACCTGCTCAAACCTTCAAATCCCGATTCCGAGGTCGTTTACTCAAAAACTCAATCCTTATCAATTCCTCCAACTTAAAGCTTTCGAAAAGAGAATTTTCTCTCCAAATCAACTCCGAACTTCCCGGAATTTAATTCTGACCATGCGTACAAGTCATAATGCCTGAAGTGAAGCTACTCATGGCCTCAAACTGCCGGACGACGCACTAGAGCTCAAAACGACCGGTCGGGTCGTTACATTCTCTCCCACTTAAACATACGTTCATCCTCGAACGTGTTGAGAACTGCACTGAAGTTGTCCGAAATCACTGCGTAACACCTCGTGCACCTACCTGTGCTACCACAACTCAGTTGAGCACATTAGCTCGATCAATCCTGAAGATACCCTCTTTTATTTAGGCAAAAGAGCCTTAGAGCCCAGTTTCAACATCTGAAATTCTCTATCAGGCCTACTTCCAATATATGAACACCGTATTAATCACTACACGATGTACTAGAACATGACTGCATACCTTTCCTGGGTTCTCATCCTGTACCACATCGTTCACGGACCATAATAACATTCTCTGATCATAACAACCGACATTCCCCAAATCTAATGCTTACAATGCACCTTATGACATGTATAAATCTTGATCCAACTCTTACAATGCCGCCACGACGGAAGAGACGTGTAGAAATTCATAACCACTGCCGAGTCGACCAACCGTTGAGTCTATACTCATGATAAGAATCATTACCTCCTTTTGAACCCAATAATGGTATTTGCTTTTTAATATGCTTCATATAATCCGATTGCACTGATCCTAGATCCAATAATCTTATCTAACCAGTACGAACTGCTCAGGCAATAAGTCACCCCAGACCTGACCAAAAGTCTCATATGATGCCAAAATGTGCCGATAGGCCACTAACTTGAACGTGATGCATAAGGAATTCGAACTCTGGAAGGAACTACTCAACTCACGCAACTAATATGAACCTTCCTCAAAAATGAAAAACAAACACACAAAAATTTGAATATAGGGGACTGAACTCAACATCACACTGTTGCGGCGTGCAACCCGATCCATATAATATGCCCGTGGAGGTGTGCCACCCGTTTCAAACATAAAAATTCACATAAGGAGATGCACACCGAGCCGCACTGCTCATTACTTACAAAATACCGAATATCGGTCACCAGCACGCTAAGTGCATAATACCATCCCTTGGGAGACGTATAGCGCCATAAGCTAACAAACTCAAGTACAACTGAGGTGCAATATATGATCTGAACTCAAGAGCCATACTGCTCACATAGCACCATTGCTGCGCGGAACTTTAACACATAAGAAAATTTAGCAAGCTGTCTCACAACTCACACGACGCAATATAGCATCACATGAAATAGCCGACGACGAAATAACATCCAACGTCCGAGTACTTCTCTATAAGGAGCGCTATGCTGAAATGAACACATCCGGCCTGATATAGTGCCCACATTCATATTTAAATCCATTCACAGACCTTAAGCCAATTCTGATTGTAGCGAACTAGGCCAAAAATCTTTCCTGGTTCCATAATAATCATAATTCACAAGAACAATCATCATAACCGGAGTAATCTTCCACAATCCACAACGCAATAAACCGAGTGCCCTCCAGGCATAAATTCTCAAATTAACGATATCACCACAATTATACAACCTTCCCGTGGGGCATGCTCCCACGACTATCCGTAACAGATAACAAGTCTATACATCCATACCACCAGCCGCACTAATGTTGTAAAGCAAATGAAGTATCCATAACCAGGTTACAAAGCCTCTTACACAAACACCGATCTCAGGTGACGCTGAAGACAATACCAACTTACTCTAAACATCCAAATCCCTTTCCTGTTCATCCGAGCTCGTGACATTCTTGCCAATACCGAACCGAAACCTTGATCCTCACTTGCTAACTTCATACCGCTCACTGTACCTAACACGCTAATATGCGATAGTACAAGAATTTCATCATAATTCCTAAACCACTAATAAGGTATACACTTCATCATACATAAACCTTTCACTTAACTCATTCCAAGGGACCCACAGCAACACACGAGTACTTCTCATAACCGCAGAACATTCAAGTCCTCAAGTAGTTGTCTAAACCACCATAGCCCTTCCGGGATCCGCCCACACATAACAGGCCATAATACTTGAATACTTCCAAAATAATCAACTACGGCGGCCGTCGAGCCTCGCACGCACCGCCACCACTATGCCGATTCAACCATGGCTGACCAATCGAACGTCTTCAAATTCATCCTTAACTAGCCTTAGAGATAATATTAGCTCCATTCCTTACATCACCAACCTAAATCCGCACTCATCTTGAGTGACCCCATTCCCTACGACCACATTGTCACCAAACCCATGGACCGTTTCATACCCTCCTTGCATGCATATTCGCATCTGCAACTGATGCACCCATTTTGATAATTCCTCCCGATGCCACGTTGCAAGTCGAAAACATCATAGATCATCCCGAGCCTCTTATCATAATCTGCTACAAAAGCTTGATTCTTAACCATACTGAGGGCTTGAATCCTTAGGCACCGCATTTTTAACCTTTGAATTTACTAGGAACATTGTTGAGAGTCACCCACTCTGACACTGGTCCCGAATAATCAACTCCCAGGCTCCGCTGGCACATGGACACCCATCTCAATAAAGCACCCGACTGAATCACTTCTCTTATGATGGGTTTTCAATGTCTTTGCCTTATGTTTTGATGATCTAACAAACTTACTGTCAAGAACCAGATAGGGAACTTGACACACTTGGTACACAATACAAATGAATGGATTCCAGCTAGGACTCGAGCTAATGTTAACTGCTGCAAGTGTAGAAAATAGAGAAACAAGTCAAGGACCTGATTCCTTGTGTGTCCCTGACAGCAGTACGAAAGTCAACTGTGCACAGCTAGAAAGTGACTGCCTCAGAAACAGTGCACACAGTGCAGCAGTTCTGCAGTCACTTGTCTTTGACCTACCAAGTGATTACATCATTCAAATGATGTCATCAAGGGTGTATCAACAATAGAATTATAACAAAAACATCACTTGAACACTTGGGTATTCACTTCAAGCATTCAAGTCTTCCGCAAACAGTGAACTTATCTCTCAAGAGCTTGAAGAACAAAGTTAAATGCTACTACAGACCAGTTCCTAAATTGAGTATTTTGTTGTCCTTAGTTGAGTTGTAACTTTGTGATTGTTCATATTGTAATACCTAAATTGCTTAGCTAGAAGCGTTGCTTAGGAACCCCTTTGTAAAACCATAAACTTTCTGAGTTTGTGTTGTGACTAGAGTTAGTTATAAGTTAAAGTCTTTGTAACTAGTGAGTGTGGTAAATGTATCACAAGTTAGTTGAGTTGAAGTCTTTGTAACTAGTGAGTGACAAAGTGGCTTGTGGTAAGTGTATCACAAGTTAGTTGAGTTGAAGTCTTTGTAATAGAGTCATTACAAAGTGGCTTGTAATAGTGTGATTTCAAGTTAGTGAAGTTGAAAGCCTACAAGTGTAGGTCGTGGTTTTTGTCCCCTTGAGTGGGATTTTTACACGTAAAAATCCCGTGTCTCATTTACTTACTGCTTCATAAGTATTCTCAGTGGAAACTCATAGAGGACCGGGTACTCTATAGTTTGGTGGATCCATATAAACTAACAATTGGTATCAGAGTAGGTTCCTCCTATCAGGATAACACCTAGGAAGGATTCGTACGACTGCTCCACAAATTTTGAAGAAGGTCAATCTACATACAGACCACCCAGGTTCAATAGGAAATACTATGGATGGTGGAAGACAAGAATGCATGATTTTATCATGGCTGGGGATTCTGAGTTGTGGGATGTCATATCTGATGGTCCTTACATCCCAAAAAAGGCACTTGCAGAACTTCCATTCTCAATGCCAAAAACCAGAAAAGAATACACCGACGCAAACAGGAAAGTTGTGGAGAAGAATTTTCGTGCCAAAAAGAATTTGGTATGTGGAATAGGACCTGATGAATACAATAGAATTTCTACTTGTGAAACTGCAAAGGAGATATGGGAAGCTCTACAAACAGCACATGAGGGAACTACTCAAGTAAAGCAATCTAAGATTGATATGCTCACTACCGAGTATGAACTCTTTAGGATGAAGGAGGATGAATCTATTCAAGATATGCACACAAGATTCACCTCCATCATAAATGAGTTACACTCACTTGGTGAAACCATTTCTAGGAATAAGCTAGTGAGGAAAATTCTCAGTATCCTGCCCAGTTCGTGGGAAAGCAAGGTGAATGCTATTACTGAAGCAAAGGACCTGCAGGAGCTGACCATAGACGAGCTGGTTGGAAATATGAAGACCTATAAGATGAAAAGGAAGATAGACAGTGAAAGAAGAGAACCAAAGAAAGAAAAGAACCTGGTACTCAAAGCTAATAGCAATGACTCGAGTGAGGAGGACAGTGACATGGCTTACTTAACCAAAAGATTTCAGAAGAAATAGAGGAATACTGAAAAAGGGAAGCTCTAGCAAACCAAAGAACTATGATCTCTGCCATAAATGTGGAAAGCCTGGGCACTTCATCAAAGACTGCCCTCTTCTGAAGCAAGAGTACTCCAAGTACAACCCTGAGAAAGAAGCTAAGAGGAACCCGTTGCCTGACAAGGACTCCAAGAGGAAGAGATCTGCTGACAATGTAGTGAAACAGGCTCTTGTAGCATGAAACTGATACAGGTGACAACTCCATGATGGCAGTTAAAAGTAAGGAAAATGAATATGATTCAATATTTGCTTTGATGGCCCAATCAGATGATGATGAAGACGATGACAACAGTGAGGTAAATTTCAGGGATGTTCAGAGAAATCTGAAGTCCTACTCTCCTAAGAAACTCATGTCTTTAGCTAGTGTATTGATTGATGCCTATCATAGTCTTGTGGAGGATAAGGATGCTTTGACCTTTGAGCTAAGAGAAGCTGAACAAACCAGAGATGATCTGGTAGTGTGTGTAGTTGATCTGAAGGAAACCATTTGTGGACTGGAGAAAGAAAAATTTGTTTTAACCAAAATAATTGCTGACATAGAAACCGAAAGAGATGACTTAGTGGTTGTAGTTGTTGACCATAAGGAAACTATTCAAACCTTCAGAAAAAAAAGAGAAGCCTTGATGAAAAGAGTGACTGAGATTAAGGAAGAAAGAGATGATCTCTTGGTAGTGATTTCAGACCTAAGGGAAACAATAGAGGGACTAGGGACTGAGTCAAAACCTGGAAATTTTGGAAAAGGAAAAGAGGTAGCAAGTGAAGAACACTAGGCTTGAAAATTAGTTGAAGACCGTGAAAACTAGTCTGTGTGTTGAATCTGAGAAAAACAAGCATCTCCAGACTGAAGTAGAAAGAATAAAAAATGATCTTGAAAAGTCCCTAAAGTGGACCTGGTCCTCAGAAGCTATCACTGCCATGTACGTTAATAATGGTGGAAAATGTAGGGAATAGGGTTCCAAAGGGAGAAAACTCCCTACAACCCCCATAGCAAGTACGTTACTGTACCAGATAACTGGCTGTGTACCCACTGTGGTAACAATGGGCATTTCAAGGAAAATTGCCACGCCAGGGTCCAGTCCGTTCAGAAAAACAAAGTGTTTGCTGAAAATGTAACTACTAAAAGGGGGCCAGGTTCCACCCACAGAAAATGCATATTACCTGCATGGACTAAGAGAGCTCTTATTCATCCTCTTGCCTACCACAAGGTACCCAAACTTGCTTGGTTTCCTAAAACTAACTCTTGATCTCCTTGTGCAGGGAACAGTGAAAGGAAGCAGTCAACAATGGTTCATGGATAGTGGATGTTCAAAGCACATGACTCGGAACACCATGGACTTTCTTTCAGAAAAAGCCCTGCAAGGAGGGAGTGTATCCTTTGGAAATGGGAAAAAGGAGTACATTCTTGGAGTTGGAAAAGTCGGGAAATCACTCACTCAATCTATTGAGAATGTGTACTATGTCAATGGCCTTAAGTACAGTCTCTTGAGTGTCTCTCAGATCAGTGATAAAGGAAACAAGGTGGAGTTCTTGTCCAAGATATGTACAGTTACTAATCTGGTAACTGGTGAGTGGTACTTGTGGCCAAGAGATACAAGAACATCTATGTTGCTGATTTCGAGTCCATACAAAGTGGTGATCTGAGTTGTCTGAAAGCTGTTGATGATGATGCTGAACTCTGGCACAGAAGATTAGGGCACACAAGTTTCTCTCTTCTGAACAAACTAATTCAGAAGGACCTGGTCCATGGTCTGCCCATGTCAAAGTTCAAAGTACAGAAAGTTTGTGATGCCTGTGCTAGAGAAAAGCATGTAGAGTCCTCTTTTAAGTCTAAAAAAGATGTAAGCACCTCAAAGCCACTCGATCTTCTGCATATGGATTTATGTGGCCCTATGAAAGTGCAAAGCAGGGGAGGAAAAAGATACATATTTGTGATAGTGGATGACTACTCTAGATTCACATGGACTCTGTTTCTAAGAACTAAAGATGAAACCTTTGAGGTGTTTGTGGCCTTTGTGAAGAAAATCTAGGTAAAGATGGAGTCTAGAGTCGCATGTATTAGATCAGATCATGGAACGAAATTTGACAATGCCAAATTTGATGAGTTCTGCAATGAAAATGGCATTACTCACAACTTCTTAGCTCCAAGAGCCCCCCGACAAAATGGAGTAGTGGAAAGGAAGAATAGAACTCTTGAAGAAATGGCTAGAACAATGCTAATCGATAGTGGGATTGCAAAGAATTTCTGGGCTAAAGCTGTCAACATTGCCTGCTACTTGGTGAACAGGTGCATGATCAGATCTCTCCTGAACAAAACCCCCTATGAGTTACTGAATGGAAGGAAACCCAAGCTGACTCACCTAAGGACATTTGGGTGCAAATGCTATGTCCTCAACAATGGAAAGAATCAGCTTGGTAAATTTGATGCCAAGAGTGATGAAGGAATCTTTCTGGGGTATTCTTATCAAAGCAAAGCTTACAAGATATACAACAAGCGAACTCAATGCGTTGAGGAAAGTGTTCATGTTATCTTTGATGAGTCCTATCTTTCCTGTGAGAAAAGTGCTAAAGATGATCAAGATGAAGAGCCCTCACTGGTTCCTGGTGAAGTCATTGACATGACAAATGGAAAGGCAGATATGATGAGCCAAGTGAAAGAGCCGAGTGGAGACAATGCTGCCTCGTCTTCAATGGAACCAGGTACCTCAATTACAATCACTGAAGCTGAAAGAGTGGTTGATGCAGTACAGGGTACTCCACTAGTACCTGAGAGAAGAACACAAGAAAACCATTTAGATATACCCAGCTCCTCTACAAATGAACCTCGAATGCCTAACTGGAAATACAAAGGTTCTCATCCTCTTGACAACGTAATCACCCCTCTAGATTCTGGAGTACAAACCAGGTCAAAAGCCAGAAATTCACTTGCCTTCTCAGCCTTTCTCTCCCAAATAGAACCCAAAAATATCAAAGAAGACCAATGCAGATTGGATTACAGCCATGCAAGATGAGCTGCATCAGTTTGAAAGAAACAATGTCTAGCACCTAGTACCTAGACCCTCAGATAGAACCATTATAGGAACCAGGTAGGTATTCAGGAACAAGCTTGATGAACAGGAAACACTACAAGGAACAAGGCCAGACTAGTGGTTCAAGTCTACAATCAGGAGGAAGGGATTGATTATGATGAAATGTTTGCTCCGATCACTCGCATGGAAGCTATNAGGTCAAGTATGAAAAGTGAGATCGAGCAGCTGCGTTAAATGAGATGAGTTTCACCGAAGTGGGAGTGGCAGAGTAGCATATGGATTCGTATGGCAGGATAGCCACATGCCTTGAGAAAGTTTAGGGCGATTGGGAGAAGAAGTCTATGTGAAGCAACTTCTAAGGTTTGAATGTCATGAACACCCTGAATATGTGTTTAAACTGGACAAAGCATGTATGGGTTGAAGCAGGCTCCTCGAGCTTGGTATGAAAGACTGTCAAAGTTCGTCTTAGAAAATGGTTTTACAAGAGGGAAAATTGAGAACACCTTGTTCCTAAAGAAACGGGGAATGAACCTGCTCATTGTTCAGGTGTATGTTGATGATATTATTTTTGGGGCAACAGCTGATACTCTGTGTGAAGAATTTGCAAAACTCATGGGAAGTGAATTTGAAACGAGCATGATGGGGGAACTGAATTTCTTCTTGGGTCTTCAAGTGAAGCAGTCCACAAAGGGTACATTCATTTGTCAGCAGAAATACATCAAGGAGCTCTTGAAGAGGTTTGATATGGAAGCATCAAAAGTGATAGACACTCCCATTGCAACGGCTACTCGACTGGACATGGATGAAACTGGATCTCCTGTGAATCAAACTATGTACAGAGGCATTATTAGGTCTCTTCTTTATCTCACTGCCAGCAGNAAAAGGCGGGATAACAAAATCGAGAGTATAATGAATTGGCGTGGGTACGAACCTGGCAAAGGGTTCGGCAAGAACCTACAAGGAATCTCTAAGCCCATAAAACTCAAGAAGCATGGCACTACTTTCGGTCTGAGATACAATTACACCTGGGAAGAATTCAACAACTAGTCGCCACCATGGCGTGGCCCTTACTATCCACTGGAGCAGCCAATACCACATCTGGAGCAGACCTTCCAACCGGCCGATATTATTTATGGGTCAGATGAAGAGGAGGCACTGGCAGCGCTGAAGAACTTGTTCTTAGAAGACAATGACATGGACTATTGTGTTGTTCTCGAGGAGGAGGGGGAGGAAGGCCCTTCAATACAGGCTGTAAGCAGAGGGGCACACCTCAATAACTGGAAAAGAAGACCAATGCAGATTGGATTACAGCCATGCAAGATGAGCTGCATCAGTTTGAAAGAAACAATGTCTAGCACCTAGTACCTAGACCCTCAGATAGAACCATTATAGGAACCAGGTAGGTATTCAGGAACAAGCTTGATGAACAGGAAACACTACAAGGAACAAGGCCAGACTAGTGGTTCAAGTCTACAATCAGGAGGAAGGGATTGATTATGATGAAATGTTTGCTCCGATCACTCGCATGGAAGCTATTAGAATTCTAATCGCTTTTGCATCTCATAGGGAAATGGATGTCAAAAGTGCATTTCTGAATGGACTTCTTAAGGAAGAAGTCTATGTGAAGCAACTTCTAAGGTTTGAATGTCATGAACACCCTGAATATGTGTTTAAACTGGACAAAGCATTGTATGGGTTGAAGCAGGCTCCTCGAGCTTGGTATGAAAGACTGTCAAAGTTCGTCTTAGAAAATGGTTTTACAAGAGGGAAAATTGAGAACACCTTGTTCCTAAAGAAACGGGGAATGAACCTGCTCATTGTTCAGGTGTATGTTGATGATATTATTTTTGGGGCAACAGCTGATACTCTGTGTGAAGAATTTGCAAAACTCATGGGAAGTGAATTTGAAACGAGCATGATGGGGGAACTGAATTTCTTCTTGGGTCTTCAAGTGAAGCAGTCCACAAAGGGTACATTCATTTGTCAGCAGAAATACATCAAGGAGCTCTTGAAGAGGTTTGATATGGAAGCATCAAAAGTGATAGACACTCCCATTGCAACGGCTACTCGACTGGACATGGATGAAACTGGATCTCCTGTGAATCAAACTATGTACAGAGGCATTATTGGGTCTCTTCTTTATCTCACTGCCAGCAGACCCGATATTGTCTTCAGTGTGGGGCTATGTGCAAGGTTTAAATCAAATCCCAAGGAATCTCATTTGAAGGTTGCCAAAAGAATTTTGAGATATCTTAAGGGAACACAGGACCTGGTCCTGTATTATCTCAGGTGACAGTTTTAATCTCATTGGGTATGCTGATGCTGACTATGCAGGTTATTTGGTGGACAGGAAAAGCACTTCTGGAATGACTCACTTTCTAGGATCATGCCTCATCTCTTGGGGCACAAGGAAACAAAACTCAGTGGCTCTTTCAACAGCTGAAGCAGAATATGTAGCTGCAACATCCTGCTGTGCTCAACTCCTATGGATCAAGCAGCAACTAGAGGATTTTGGGGTATTTACTGAGTGTGTGCCTCTTCTATGTGATAACACCAGCGCACTCAACATGGCAAAGAATCCAGTTCAACACAAAAGAACCAAGCACATTGATGTGAGACATCATTTTCTGAGGGACAATGTGGAGAAAGGGCTGATCTGTATGAAGTTCTGCAGCACAGAAGACCAAATTGCAGATATCTTCACCAAAGCATTAAGTAGGGAACATTTTGAAAGAAACAGGGTGAAGCTGGGGCTATTGAAGCCCAACTGAGAACTTGATTCCTCATCAATTGGCTATGAAAACCACCTTCAGGTAAAACTAGCTAAAGTGTTTTCTGGCCAAGTCTAACTCACTTCAATACCGTTGCAGGTAAACATGCATGATGAGTATAGAAGCTGTAGATGCATTGCATGGATGATAAAAGAGGATTGAAATTTTCAATGACAAGTCAAGAACCTGGTTCTTGTACCAAAGGTTAGTAGTTCTGTGCATTCTTTAATACACATCTTGAAAAGGTACAAATATCAACTGCCATGTCATCCACCTTTTCAGACCCTGCTGTCACGTCCCTTCACTTCAAATCGTTCCATCTCCCTCTGAAACGTTGCATTTCTCCAAGCACAACCGCCGTTTCAGATGCGGTTCCTATATCTCTGTTCATAATTATCCACTTTCATTAAAACCCTTCTCCTTTCTTCACCAACCATAGTCCCCCATTAGAACTTCTCCAAAGAACTTTCTCTCTATCTCTTCAATGGCTGACATAAACTCCGAAATCCCTGCCTCAGTCATCTCTAATACTGAAAAACCCATGGAGTCCTCCGTCCCCAATGAGTCGTCTGTAACCACTCCTGTTCTTATCTCTGAAATCACTCCTAACCCAGATTCCCCATCTCCCTCCAGTTCTAAGTTGAATATCCCCGAAACCCCTAAAATTGTTGATCCTTCTTCTTTATCTTCTGAGTTTCCCGTTGATCAAGGAAAAAGTGGTGAACAGGGTAAAAGTCCTAAGGTCGCAGAGGTTTCCGCCATTATTGCTTCAGATTCCGTGGTGGCCATGGAGCCTATTGAGGAAGAAAATATCGCGACCATATTTGTGGTATCTGCTGATGGCGTCTTACATGAGATAATTTCTCAGAGGAACGAGATACGCGGTATGGGGGAAGAAGGAGCCATGGTGGCTGTTGAGGGCTCTGCACTAGCAGAAACTACTAAGCCCTCTCGTGAGGAACCTGACCCCTCTCCGGAGGAAACAGGTCAGGGTTCTCACTCCCAAGCCAGTCCTGCCCCTGCATTTGCTGTTGCGCCTTTAGACATTCAAGTCCCTGAGATGAGGTCTAGTGATGAGGAGGATCTAGATAACATTGCTCTTGATACTTTCATAGTCAAGCGAAGGGTAGTGTCTACTCCTGAGTCTTCTACTAAGTGGCCTACTACTAGGTTGCAAGCAAAGGTAGCCTATGACTCTGCCCTTCAAAAGAGCAGAAAAAGAAGTAAGAAGAAAATGAAGAGATTGGTGAAAGACAATGTTATAGTGTGTGATAAGGTTGTTCCAGTGGTGGAGGTTGAGGAGGAAACAACTGAGGAGCCTAGTTCCCTAGTGAGAAGATCCCAGAAGAAGAAGGAATGTGCTTCCACAAAGAATGTTATGTTGATACCCAATTTTTTTCTATATTTTTTTAATATGCAAAATACCTTCAAAATAGCATGTATATGCATATATAAGTATGTCCCATTGTTTTATTATTTTTCCTAATTTTTAAGAGATTTTTAAATCAATTTATTGCCTTATTTTGTCAAGAAAAACCCAATAATTATTCACAAAATTATCATTTTGGTAATTCATTTATTGGCTTCTCATATTTACACTAAAATATAGCTAATATAATTTTTGCGCATTTTTTACAAATTTATTTGGTATTTTAAAAGCTAATTGCATATAATTGCAATATTAGCCTCTTTTAAGGTTTAATTGTGTTTATAATTATAAAATTGATTCCAGTATTTTTAATTTGATAATTACGTATTACTAATCATTTTAGTACCNCCTGCCTACTATCATGATTGAACACATGCAAAAAGTGGCAACCTTTAAGGATGGTAATCATGGTCTTCCATATGGGTTTCTGCTTACGCAAGTGTTTAAGTTTTTCAAGGTGCCGCTGGGGCAAGGCAAGGTAGGAACCAAGAAGCAGACCTTCTCACAAACAACGTTGGAAGAATATGAGTGCATAGAGAAGAATGGGGGGTTAGGCAGTACATCAACCATCTCATAGCTCATTAATGCTCAAAATAGTGCAACTGAGGAGATTCGAAGGTTGAAGGCTAGGAATGCTATCCTGGAAGGTCAGCAGGCCCAAGGGGCTCCGGAGTCAAATGAGGAAGTGACTCATCTGACAAAAGAGAATGTTGATCTCAGGGCACAAGTGGAGAACCTCAAAGCAGAACTGCTCAATGAGCAAAAGTCGGCCAATTCCCGAATAGACCTAGTCCTCCAAACTCTTGCTGTAGCTTCCAAGTAACCCTTTCAGTGACAAGTTTCTGGATTGTCTCTTGTTGTTTTAATGACTTGGTAGTTGTGTTTACTTTCTTTTGTTTTGATGTGGTTGGAATGTATCAGTACTGCTCCCGTTCTCAACAGTCCAATTCTGCCTTTGTTTCTTAAGCAAAGGCATATGTTTTATCTATGAAATCTATCCTCTTTTGTTATCTCAATGCGTGTATTCTCTGTTGCTCTTCTCTATCATGTTGTGTGCACATATGTGGCATGAGTTAGCTAGGCTAGACTTCTTTATGTTGTTTGCCTGCTTGTGTATTTTTGATGATGCCAAAAGGGGGAAGTATAATTGAAACAGGGATCTGATTAAGGGGGAAGCATAAAGTCAGGGGGAACTTCTGAAGTTCTTGTTACTTCATCTGGTTATTTTTCGCTCTAAATACATGTTATCAATATCTAAGTTTGTCATCATCAAAAATGGGGAAATTGATAGGTTTTCAATGTCTTTGCCTTATGTTTTGATGATCTAACAAACTTACTATCAAGAACCAGATAGGGAACCTGACACACTTGGTACACATTACAAATGAACGGATTCCAGCCAGGACTCGAGCTAATGTGAACTGCTGCAAGTGTAGAAAATAGAGAAACAAGTCAAGGACCTGATTCCTTGTGTGTCCCTGACAGCAGTACGAAAGTCAACTGTGCACAGCTGGAAAGTGATTGCCTCAGAAACAGTGCACATAGTGCAGCAGTTCTGCAGTCACTTGTCTTTGACCTACCAAGTGCTTACATCATTCAAGTGATGTCATCAAAGGTGTATCAACAAGAGCATTATAACAAAAACTTGAACACTTGGGTATTCACTTCAAGCATTCAAGTCTTCTGCAAATAGTGAACTTATCTCTCAAGAGCTTGAAGAACAAAGTTAAATGCTACTACGGACCAGTTCCTAAATCGAGTATTTTGTTGTCCTTAGTTGAGTTTTAACTTTGTGATTGTTCTTATTGTAATTCCTAAGTTGCTTAGCTAGAAGCGTTGCTTAGGAACCCCTTTGTAAAACCATAAACTTTCTGAGTTTGTGTTGTGACTAGAGTTAGTCATAAGTTAAAGTCTTTGTAACTAGTGAGTGACAAAGTGGCTTGTGGTAAATGTATCACAAGTTAGTTGAGTTGAAGTCTTTGTAACTAGTGAGTGACAAAGCGGCTTATGGTAAGTGTATCACAAGTTAGTTGAGTTGAAATCTTTGTAATAGAGTCATTACAAAGTGGCTTGTAATAGTGTGATTGCAAGTTAGTGAAGTTGAAAGCCTACAAGTGTAGGTCGTGGTTTTTGTCCCCTTGAGTGGGATTTTTCCACGTAAAAATCCTGTATCTCATTTACTTACTGCTTCATTAGTATTCTCAGTGGAAACTCATAGAGGACCAGGTACTCTATAGTTTGGTAGATCCATATAAACTAACATCTTGAAAATCACCTCCGTACGAGACACAATCCCGAGTCTCCCCAAAGCCTAAACACGAGCCAACAAGGCCATCTATAGCAGACCTTTGCCAATTCCTTTGCTCAATTTACCACTTATGTTCTTTTCCCTCAGCCGAAATAGCTTACCAATACGCCGCTAACCCGAAACATCACAAGAAGATAACCATACAACCCATTTGTAGGCGGTGGGACTCTCCCACTTAGCTTGAAGCCACCATTCCACAACTCTGGAACCCAACAAGATTCTTTCTTCATTGTTAACATGATCTAGCACAACCAACCCGCCAAATTCCTCGAAATCTTTATGTAAAACCCTTTATGAATACTCTGAATCATTAACCAAATTCACATGACAGATCTCTTTACCATATAGCCCGTAGAATTCTTCGCAGAAGCTTCACCAACCACGCGACCGTTGATCTGCTCACAGGAGATAACCCACCTGTGGAAATTACTTGCCGACATCTCCCAATGATGCTGAATGGGGTACAATCACTATGACATCTATAACCCATCTTGAGCCCGTGCTCACTCGCAAACTACACTAGTCTGTTCTCTTCTTATGGACATCAACTAAATACACGACAATACCTTCCAATTCAAAATCATGTTGTATCCTTCTTCACATCAAGCAACTCCTTTCCGTTGTATCAAATCTCCCGCCGTATAATGGCCGATATTTCAAGTCAAGTCCGAAAACCCAGTCACTGCCCACCCTGAATCCCAATTCACTTTAAACTTTTTCTCCGGGTGTGTAATTATCCTGCCACCGATCCCATATGCCACTCTCCCACTTTGGTCAAACTCACTCCGATAAGCAACTGCTCCACTCCTGTTTTCCACACTAGGCTTCTAGAAGTTTAATCACCACGAGACACTTCTTACATGTCCTTCCTCGTCCTTTTCTGCCCAGTTGTTGCCTTAAATCAGCACCTATCCCTGTAGCACCTGCACCAACAGATCGCTACTACTTAAACCTTTCCAAAGATCATCTTTCTCGAGCCGTCGACATTAGAAATACCAATTCGATCCTGAACCACCGCACCTCGCGATCTCTAACAGCCGTTCCCTGAGACCATTTCATAATGCCCTGCCTAAAGGCGAATTGTAGAAGATCATAACACCAGAAAACTTAACACATTCAATCGAGGACGACGACACCACGTTGCAGATAAGAATTTCCACCACACTTGAAAACACTAAGTCTCGATACCCTTTCAACCTAAGCCTGATCATTCATAGTTCGATTGCCTTTCCTCCGTCGAAAATAAGATACTGGATCTCTGAATCGTACACTTAGTAAAATTCCTCTCAAGTCATTCACAGCCCCGACACATAGGCAAGCTTTCCACCCTCTCATCAATACTACGCGATAACCGTTCATAATCATCATAGCAACCTTTGCATAACCTCGAAGCTCTCAGAAGTACATCTACTGAGCTGAAACGACAGAATATCCTTCCACAAGGCGACGACAATAGCTCAAACAACCACGCAGGGGGAAACATCCCGCACCACATTCGTTGTACCATTACAATTACTCACTCGCTGATTCATGACCAGCGATTCGCGTCGCATAAGATTGAATGGATAGGAAATGAAGGCATAAGCCTCAAAGGGAATCAAATCGCACGATGAGGAATCAAGAAGGGAAGTGCTCCTAACAGTCATGTAGCCTCTCGAAGATAAGTACAGACGTCTCCGTACCTAGGGGTGTTCATAAAAACCCGAAAAACTGAATCAAACCGAAAACCAAACTAAACCGACCAAAAAAACCGATACTTTTTGATTTGGTTTGGTTTTGGTTTTGAATTTGAAAAAACCGATCAAATTTGGTTTGGTTTTGGTTTTAATAAATAAAACCGAAAAAACGGAACCAAATCGACTATAGGAATAGCTATTTCAAATTTATTATTACACCTATATATATATATATATGTATATTTTTATACAAAGTTTCAAAATTTGTATGGTGAATGTTAATCGTTTGCACTTTTAGTACAGTTTTTTACCTTTATATTCTAGTTTGATTGGTAGCTTTCTTTTGTTAAGTGTAAGAATCCATTTCATGTTAAAAAAAATATTTTTTTTAATTGAGTCCTTAAATTATTCATCACTATTTGATTCAATTATCATTAGTATATTTTAGTAAATAATAGATTTCTCAAAGGGAAATTGATTTGACAGTGTTACGTTGAAAACGTGGTTGCCAGAATATGTGTTTGGTAGTGTATGTCTTATATTTAAGAAAAAACCGACAAATAACCGAAAAAACCGAAAAACCGACAAAATCAAACATAAACCGAATCGAGAAAAGACCGACTTAATTGGTTTGGTTTGGTTCTAATATTTGAAAAATCGACTTACTTGGTTTGGTTTCTTTTTAGGGAAAAACCGATCCAAACCGAACCATGAACACCCCTATCCGTATCGATCCGTGAGACTCTACTAGACTTGCTCATGACTCGTGAGACCTAAGGGAACCTAGTGCTCTGATACCATGTTGTCACGACCCAAAATCCACTAAGGGATGTGATGGAGCCGGACACCACTGTCAGGCAAGCCAACACCAAGAAGTTAATTAAATTCCCATTTTGGTATTTATTGAAATTATTTCTTTTATACATTAAACAATAAATAATGAAATTATTGAAATAAATTGATGTCTTTAATAAAATTAATATTGAACAATCCCATAATCATCCTAGAACCCGGTGTCACAACTGCATGAGCTATTTCTAGGGAATCAAATGAAGTGCAATAACTGTCCGGAATACAAAATGGACAGACGGTAAATACTATACACTGAAAGAGACTATGCCGGTTGCGGGTCGCCTCGAGAGATGCAGCTCACCTAAGTCTCTGTATCATCCATGCTGCTACGCCCATTAGGTCGCTAGAGGTACTTGTGCCTATGCAACAAAAATGCACAACAAGTGCATGAGTACAAAAATAACATGTACTCAATAAGTATCCAGTCTAATCTCGAAGAAGTAGAGACGAGAGGTCGACTTCGACACTTACTAGTGGTCCAATAATAATATACCAATAATATAGTAAATCGAGGAATTTTATAAAAATGACTGTAACTCAATAGCATGAGGCAAGTAAATAATTCTTTCTTTTACAGGAAATTCCCAAATTCCTTTTCATCATTTATACATTTATCTCAGTACAGGGAGAACAAATATCAATATTTATAAATTTCAAGGCAAGCGATACAAACATGCGCAAATCATGCCGAGGCCGTACGGCCCGATCCAACAATATTTAAACGGTGCACTGCCAGAGGGTTGAATGGCGCGAACCATAGATGTATCTATTTAATCTACCGAGGCGTTCAGCCCGTTCTACAATATATAAATACATTCAAACTGTCAATCAAGAATTCATCAAGGGCAATTATCCAAGAAAAGGCAATTTCTCTTTTACAAATCAAGAAACGATGACTAGTCTTTTAGAAATTCATTTACACATTCGATATGTTTTAAGCATTTTTAAATTGACAACGAGATTTCAAATATCGCAAGTAAAGCATGCTTTTGGGTCCTAGACTACCCGGACTTAAGCATAATAGTAGCTACGCACGGACTCTCGTCACCTCGTGCATACGTAGCCTCCACAAATAGAAGCACATATCCAATTAATTCACCTATGGGGACAATTCCCTCTTACAAGGTTAGAAAGGAGACTCACCTTGCTCCGAAGCCTATATCCCAATTCAAGAACGCGCTCAAACCTCCAAATCGGAGCTGAACGATCCAAAAACTATTCAAAAGGGGTAAGAACTAGTCAATACATGCTCAAAAGTTCATATTCTAATTATTAAACTAATTTCCCAACCCTAAATGCAAAGCTCCTAAAATTCATCCTCGGGCCCACGTGCCTGGATTCCGGAAATTTTTGAAGAAAGTTGTTACCCATAATCTAAGGATCAAGAATATATGATTTCTACTCCATTCCATAACCATTTTCCTGGTCAAATCTCATTTTTATCCAAAACCTAATTTTTTCATCTAGACCCTTGTTTTCTCCAATTTTTACATGTTAATCTAGCCATAATCTATGTATTAAACTCATGTTGTGCAGAAATTACTTACCTCAAAGTGTTAGGTGAAAACCCTCTTCCAAAAGCTCCAAAAAATTGCCCAAGAGATGAAAGGAAATGAGCTAAATGGTCTAAGTCTCGAAATTGATAGTTGTGCACATGCCTCGGATGTCACATTTGCGACACCTGGTTCGCAAATGCGAAACAACCATCACAAATGCAAACCCTGGGCTTCTACTGCCTAGGTCGCAAATGCGACCAAGAACTCGCAAATGCGAACCCTGTCAGGCTCGCAAATGCGACTGCCTTTATCGCAAATGCGATCCAAGCCCAGGCTAGGCTTATTCGCAATTGTGAAGCTTTCATCACAAATGCGAGGTTCGCATTTGCGAATATTTTCTCGCATTTGCGAGACCTGCAACTGGTGCTGGTGTTCTTCTAACTCCACCTACCCGTCCTAAACACACCAGAGGCCCCGAGACCCCGTCCAATCACACCACTCAGTCCCATAACATAACACGAACCTGCTCGAAGCCTCAAATTACGTCAACGCTAAAACCATGAATCACACTCCAATTGAAGATTAATGAACTTTAAAATTTCAAACTTCTACTTTCGATGCTTAAACCTATCAAATCACGTCCGGTTGACCTCAAGTTTTGCACACAAGTCATATTCGACATTACAGACCTACTCCAACTTCCGGAATTGGAATCCGACCCCGATAACAAAAAGTTCACTTCCGGTCAAACTTCTCAAAAACCTTCAAATTTCTAACTTTCGCCAAATGACTCCAAAATGACCTACAGACCTCCAAATCCACTTCTGATCGCGCTCCCAACACTAGAATCACCATACGGAGCTATTCCCAGACTCGGAATCCTAAACAGACATCGATAACACTGAAATGCACTTCAACCCAAACTTATGGAATTCTTCCAAAATGCTAACTTTCACAATAGGCGCCATAATGCTCCTGGGGTCATCCAAAACCCTATTCAGACATACGCCCAAGTCCAAAATCATCATACGAACCTGCTGGAACCTTCAAATCCCAATTTCGAGGTCGTTTACTCAAAAATTCAATCCTTGTCAATTTCTCCAACTTAAAGCTTTCGAAAAGAGAATTTTCTCTCCAAATAAACTCTGAACTTCCCGGAATTCAATTCCGACCATGCGTACAAGTCATAATGCCTGAAGTGAAGCTGCTCATGGCCTCAAACTGCCGAACGACGTGGTAGAGCTCAAAATGACCGGTCGGGTCGTTACATTACAACTGTGGGAAAGCTGGACACAAATATACAGATTGTCGTGCTCTGAAGAAAGACAAGAAGAAGGGTCAAGCAAACATGGTTGAAAAGCACGAAGATGTCGATGACTTATGTGCTATGCTTTCTGAATGCAACCTGGTGGGAAATTCTAAGGAGTGGTGGATTAATTCTAGAGCCACTCGCCATGTTTGTGCCGTTAGAGAAGCGTTTGCTACATATGCTCCTGTTTGACCCGAAGAGACGCTTTCTATGGGAAATTCTACAACGGTCAAAATTGAAGGATGTGGGAAGATATTTCTGAAAATGACTTCTAGAAAGGTGGTGACTGTGAACAACGTCCTTCATTTTCCCGATATTAGAAAGAACTTAGTCTCTACTAGATTTCTTGTTAAGAACGGGTTTAAATGTGTCTTTGTATCTGATAAGGTTGTAATAAGTAAGAATGAAATATTTGTACGAAAATGTTACCTCACTGAGGGACTTTTCAAGCTGAATGTAATGGTTGTTGAGAATAATAATAAAATTTCAGCTTCTTCTTACTTACTTGAGTCAAATTATTTATGGCATATACGTTTGGGTCATGTCAATTATAAAACCTTGCGGAAAATGGTTAACTTGGAAGTATTGCCTAAGTTTGAATGCGACAAATCAAAATGTTAAATATGTGTGGAATCTATGTATGTTAAACATCCTTATAAGTCAGTTGAAAGGAATTCACATCCTTTAGACTTAATTCACACAGATATTTGCGACATGAAGTCAATACCATCTCGTGGTGGAAAGAAGTATTTCATAACTTTTATTGACGACAATACTCGATATTGCTATGTTTACTTACTTAATAGTAAAGATGAAGCAATAGACACATTCAAGCAATACAAAAATAAAGTTGAAATGCAACTTAACAAGAAAATCTAAATGATAAGAAGTGATAGGGGTGGTGAATATGAATCTCCTTTTGAAGTAATATGTTTAGAATATGGAATTATTCATCAAAGAACGACCCCTTACACGCCCCAATCCAATGGGATTGCAGAAAGAAAGAATCGTTCATTAAAGGATATGATGAACGCATTGTTGGTAAGTTCTGGTTTGCCACAGAACTTGAGGGGGGAAGCCGTTCTTACGGCTAACCGGATACTAAATCGAGTACCCCATAGCAAAACACAATCCATTACATATGAAAAATGGAAAGGTAGGAAACCCAACTTGAATTATTTTAAAGTGTGGGGGTGTTTGGCAAAAGTGCAAGTTCCTAAACCCGAAAGGGTAAAAATAGGGCCGAAAACCATTGATTGTGATTTTCATAGGATATGTGACCAATACTAAAGCATATCGATTTCTGGTTCATAAATCAGAAAATCCTGACATTCATAATAATACGATTATAGAATCACATTGTGATGACCCAAAGGGTCATCTTATGTTTCGATTCTGTGTTCCAAGGTCTTCAAAACCTCATTTTATCTCTACTCAATTTGTGTGCGTAGTCCTGGCATGTTTCCAGGAAGCCTTTATGTGAAAATTTGAGAAAAATAATAATTTTTGCCTTTAAAAGTTGATTTAGTTGACTTCGGTCAACGTTTTGAGTAAACAGACCCAGACCCATATTTTGACAGTGCTAGTGGGTCCGTAGTAAAATATGGGACTTGAGCGTATGCCTGGAATTGGATTCGGAGGTCCCTAGTCCGAGTAATGAATTTTAGATAAAAATTGTAAGACTGAAAATCTAATAGTTTAAAGAATTTGATTAATGTTTGATCTCGTTGGTATCGGGCCCGTATTTTGGTTTTGGATCCCGATATAGGTTCAATATAATACTTATGTCATGTGTGCAAAATTTGGTAAAAAACAGAGTTGATTTGACATGATTCGGGCGTCCAGTTGTGAAAATAGGAATTTCAAAGTGTTCTTAAGAATTTCATGTGTTTTGGTGTTAAATCCGTAGTTTTAGATGTTATTTTGGCAATTTTATCGTATGAGCAAGTTCGTATGATATTTTAAGACTTGTGTGCATGGTTGGTTTGGAGCCCCGAGGGCTCAGGTGATTTTCAGATAGGCTACATAGTGTTTTGGAACTTAGGAAATTTTGCTGATATGACTGAACTTGTTGCAGGCCTCTGATCTCGCATTTGCGAGATCAAGAATCGCAATTGCAAACCCTGCAGGTTCCGCATTTGCGAGACTTTCATCGCAATTGTGATTAGAAGCTGGGCCATACAGTCTTCGCAATTGCGAAGATTCTTCGCATTTGCGAAGTAAAGCTGGAAGGGGCAGTGATCGCAAATGCGATCATTTTGTCGCATTTGCGGAGGCTCATGTTCGTAATTGCGAACTTACCTTCGCAATTGCGAAGGCAGCAAAGGTGTGAAGGACCTCGCATATGCGATGGTCCCTTCGCATTTGCGAGCTTCACAATTGCGAAGCTCAGGTCGCAATTGCAACATCTATAGCTGTGTAAAAGGGACTTAGACGTGATTTTTGATTTATTTCCCAAATTTTCAAAACCTAAACCTCAAGAGGAGATTTTCCAAAGGCCATTTCTTCCCCAAATCATAGGTAAATGATTCTTAACTCATTTCTTTTGATCTTTCACTTCTTATAACAAGATTTCAACCTAGAATCTAGGATTTTCATGGTGGAATTGGGGATTTTTGGGTAGAAACTAGGAATTTCGTAATTTGGGAATTTAGACCTCAAATTTAGGTCGAATTCCAAAACCAATTGTATATCCGGGCTCGGGGGTAAATGGGTAATCGGGTTTTTTTGTCCGAATTTCGGGTTTGGACCAAGCAGGATCGGGTGTTGACTTTTTCAAAAATGGCTTAAATTGAATTCCTTGCTATCATGGGTAGTTCCTAACGCTTAAATTGAATTATTTGGTTGATAATTTGCTAGATTCTATTGGTCCGGAGGCTTGTATAAAGGGAAAAGTGGTGATTGAGCCTTGAGTTTGGTCGAAGGAGCGAGGTAAGTGTTGTGGCTAACCTTAGGTTGAGGGATTAGATGTTATTTGCTTATTTGTTACGTGTTTGGATGTTGAGTACGATGTATAGGTAAGGTGACGAGTATCTATATGTTGTTGTCGAGTCATAACATGTGAGTGAGATTTATTCTTGGAAATGTTTATTTTGATCATATTGTTCATGTGTAGACTAGTTAATCGATGTGTCGAGAAGTTTCTTATCATGTTTTATGGAATTTGGTATTGATGGGGTTTTTTACCAATAGTTAAGATTGGTATTGTGGAACTAAGTTTCGAAGTAAGACTTGTTGTTGCCATTTCTATCTCTCTATTATTGATGTCTCTGTTTGGGTGAGGCAGAGTGATAAAGCACGAAGGGTGATGTCGTGCATATTTCTATTATTTATGTGGCGAGGAAGAGTGATCAATCACGAAAGGTGATGCCGTGCACATTTCTATTATTCACATGGTGAGGTTGAGTGGTAAAGCACGAAGGGTGATGCCGTGCATATTTCTATTATTGATTATCTGGTGAGGTTGAGAGTAAAAGCACGAGGGGTAATTTCGTGCATTTTTCGTTTGATGTGTTTACTTGTTATTACCGGTTCAAAGTGTACTACATGTTTAAATTCCTCTACTGCTATGATTCTTTATTTTGATACCCCTTAGCATGCTTCCCCTCCCGTTAATATCTGCTTATCTTCTGTTAATTGTTATTTCTGTTAGCATATTGTTTAAGTGCACAGGTTTATGTATGTGTCTTGTCTTAGCCTCGTCACTACTTTGGCGAGGTTAGGCTCGGCACTTACCAGTACATGGGGTCGGTTGTGTTGATACTGAACTCTGTACTTTCTGTGCAGATTTCGGTATCGGACCGTGTTGACCCGAGTTGAGCTGCTGCCTTCAGTCCAACAGGAGACCCAAGGTAGATCTGCCGACGTTCACAGACCCTGGAGTCCCCTTCAAGTTATCCTAGTTTTCTATTTTCTTTTAATTTCGAGAACAGTTGTATTTTCTTTGAGCCAGTATTTGTAATGACTCTTAGAAGTTCGTAAATTGTGACACCAATTTCCGGGTAGTTGTGTAGAAGTACTTGGGTTATTATCAAATTCTGCACTCTTTAAATCTGTTTTGGTTTAATTGCTGTTATTTACCGATTTGGTCAAGGGTTAGTGTATTAAATCTTTAACTGTTGGCTTGCCTAGCATCCTAAAAGTTAGGCGCCATCACGGTCCCGGCGGTAGGAAATCCGGGTCGTGACAAGTTGGTATCAGAGCACTAGGTTGCCTAGGTCTCACAATTCACGAACAAGCTAGGTAAAGTCTAAGGGATCGGTACGGAGACGTCTGTGCTTACCCCCAGAGGTTACAGAGTTTAGGAACAATTTCACTTCTATTCTTCTCTATCGTGATTTTGATCTCTCAATGCTAATTGAAATCTCTACTCTTGTTCTTTCGCAGATGGCGAGAACATGTACCGCTTCTTCAGTCGAGCAGCAGCTAGAGCCCCAGTGGCATCTCCTACGGGGGGCAGAGGACGAGGCCGAGGCCGTGCTTGAGGCCGAGGCAGGGGTAAGGCTTAGCCCGGGGCTCGAGCAGCAGCACCAGCGGCGGAGCCTCAGGTAGAGTTTGATGAGGAGGCTCCAGCTCAGACTGTTCTAGCAGGGCCAACTCAGGTTCCAGAGGGGTTCATCGCCACCCCGGTACTTTAGGATGCTTTGGTCCGTCTAGTGGGCCTTATGGAGAGTGTCGCTCAGCCCGACACATTGCCTGAAGCACCAACCATCTCTCAGGCTGGGGGAGGAGCCCAGAATCCTGCTACTCACACTCCGGAGCAGATGGCTCCCCAGTTTCACACTCCAGCAACTCAGCCAGTTGGGGTAGTTCCGCCGGGTGTTACAGCACAGACCGACGATGGATCACCTATGTCTTCTGAGGCCTTGTGGAGATTGGATAGGTTTACCAAGCTTTTCACCACTCACTACAGCGGTACACCTTCAGAGGATCCCTAGGACTATCTGGACAATTGTCATGAGGTGTTACGTAACATGGGGATAGTGGAGACCAATGGGGTTGACTTTGCTGCCTTTCGTCTGTCAGGTTCCGGCAAGAAATGGTGGAGGGATTTTTGTTTGGCCAGACTAGCTGGGTCGCCTGCTTTGACTTGGGACCAGTTCTATCAGCTATTTCCAATGAAGTTCCTTCATGTTACACTAAGAGAGGACTATCGCAAGTAGTTCGAGTGTCTTCAGCAGGGCAGCATGTCCGTTACTCAGTACGAGACCCGCTTTATTAATTTGGCCTGTCATGCTCTTCTTATACTCCCCACCGGGAGAGAGAGAGGGGGGTGAGGAGGTTTATAAAGGGACTTGCTCTGCCTATCAAATTGCAAGTGGCTAAAGAGACAGGGAGCGAGATTTCTTTCCAGGATGCAGCCAATGTAGCCAGACGAGTTGAGATGGTTTTAGCTCAAGGGAGTGGTCAGAGGTCTGACAAGAGGCCTCGTCACTCCGGGGGATTCGGTGGAGCCTCATCTGGAGGCCGGGGTACTTTTGGCAGAGGCCATCCTCCCAGGCCGTTTCATTTAGCACTTCAGGCTTCTCACGGTGCTCCAGGTGGCCGTGGCTCTCATATGCAGTATTTCGATCAGCTAGCCTACAGTGCACCACCAGCTCCTATCAGTGTTCCTCCGCTCCAGAGTTTTCAGGGTGGTTACTCAGGCCGCCAGGGTCAGTTTCAGGGTCATCAGCCACAACAACTGAGATCTTGTTACATTTGTGGCGATCTGAGGCACATTGTTAGGTATTGCCCTCAAGCATCGAGCCGTCCTCAGCCCTAAGGTTCTCGTGCCATGGTCCTGGCACCGGGTGTTCCACCGCCCGCTCAGACAACTAGAGGTGGAGGTCGAGGTATTAGAGGTGGAGGTCAGGCCGCTAGAGGTGGAGGCCAGCCAGCCAGGGCCCGTCCTCGGGATGCAGTTCAGAGTGGTGGGGCCCAGCCCCGATGCTATGCCTTTCCAGCCAGGCCTGAGTCTAAGTCATCTTACGCGGTTATTACAGGTACGATTTCAGTTTGCAGTAGGGATGCCTCAGTATTATTGATCCGGGATCTACTTATTCGTATGTATCATCCTATTTTGCTTCATATTTGGTTGTGCCTCATGATTCTTTGGGTGCTCCCGTTTATATGTCCACACCGGTGAGAGATTCTATTGTTGTAGATCGTGTTTATTGTTCGTGTGTGGTCATTATTGGGGGTCTTGAGACTCGTGTAGGTCTCCTACTTCTCAATATGGTTGACTTCTCGTGTAGATCACCTTATCACGCTATATTGGACTGTCATGCCAAGACCGTGACCTTAGGTTTACCGGGGTTGCCTCAATTGGAGTGGAGAGGGACTCTTGGTCATTCTACCAGTAGGGTTATTTCTTTTATGAAGGCTCGGAGCATGGTCGAGAAAGGTTGTATAGCTTATTTGGCTTATTTTTGCGATTCTAGTGCGGAGGTTCCTTCCATGGATTCTGTACTAGTTGCTCGAGAGTTCCCAGAGGTATTTCCTGCAGACCTGCCGGGGATGCCACCCGATAGGGATATTGACTTCTGTATCGATTTGGTTCCGGGCACTCAGCCCATTTCTCTTCCGCCATACCACATGGCCCCGCCAGAGTTGAAAGAATTGAAGGAGCAGTTGCAAGATTTGCTTGATAAGGGATTTATTAGACCCAGTGTCTCACCTTGGGGTGCGACAGTGTTGTTTGTTAAGAAGAATGATGGATCGATGAGGATGTTCATAGATTATCGGCGGTTGAACAAAGTCACTATTAAGAACAAGTATCCATTGTTGAGTGTTGATGGCTTATTTGATCAGCTTCAGGGTGCCAAGGTATTTTCAAAGATCGATTTGAGGTCTGGCTACCATCAGTTGAGGATTAGGGCATCCGATGTCCCTAAGACAGCTTTTCGGACTTGGTATGGGATTATGAGTTTCTAGTGATGTCATTTGTGCTGACGAATGCCCCAGCAGCATTCATGGATTTGATGAACCGGGTGTTCAAGCCCTATCTATATTCCGTTGTGATTGTTTTTATTGATGATATCTTGATCTACTCCCGCAGCCGAGAGGAGCATGAGCAGCATCTTGGGATCATTCTTCGAACTCTGAGAGATAACCAGTTATATGCTACGTTTTCAAAATATGAGTATTAGTTGAGTTCAGTTGCTTTCTTGGGTCACGTTGTATCAGTAGAGGGTATTCAGTTAGATCTTAAGAAGATTGCGGTCGTTCAAAATTGGCCTAGGCCTACTTCAGCCACAGAGATCCGTAGGTTCTTGGGTTTGATGGGTTATTACCGTCGGTTTGTGGAGGGGTTTTCATCTATAGCAGCCCCGATGACCAGGTTGACCTAGAAGGGTGCCCCGTTCAGATGGCCGGACGAGTGTGAGGCGAGCTTTCAGAAGCTCAAGACAGCTTAGACCACAGCACCGGTGTTGGTATTGCCCACAGGTTTAGGGCCCTATACAGTATATTGTGACGTATCTCGTATTGGACTTGGTGCGGTATTGATGCAGGGTGGCAAGGTTATTGCATATGCTTCACGGCAGTTGAAGATTCACGAGAAGAATTATCCAGTTCATGACTTGGAGTTGGCAGCCATTATTCACGCGCTGAAGATTTGGAGGCACTATCTATATGGCGTGTCATGTGAGGTGTTCACGGATCATAAGAGTCTGTAGTACTTGTTCAAGCAAAAGGAGCTCAATTTAAGGCAAAGAAGGTGGTTAGAGCTATTGAAAGACTATGATATCACCATCCTGTATCATCCCGGGAAGGCCAATATGGTGGCCGACGCTTTGAGTAGGAAATCAGTTAGTATGGGCAGTCTTGCGTACATTCAAGTCGGTGAGAGACCGCTTGCATTAGATGTTCAGGCCTTGGCGAATCAGTTCGTGAGGTTGGATGTTTCTGAGCCCAGTTGTGTTTTAGCTTGCACAGTCGCTCGGTCTTCCTTGTTTGAGCGCATCAGGGAGCAACAATATGATGACCCTCATTTGCTTGTCCTTAGGGACACAAGGCGGCACGGTGATGCCAAGCAGGTTACGGTTGGAGATGATGGAGTTTTGAGGATGCAGGGTCGTGTTTGTGTGCCTAATATGGAGGGACTTCGTGAGTTGATTCTAGAGGAGGCCCATAGTTCCCGGTACTCTATTCATCCTGGCGTCACCAAGATATATCAGGACTTGCGGCAACATCACTGGTGGAGGAGAATGAAGAAGGATATAGTTGCATATGTAGCACGTTGTCTGAATAGTCAGCAAGTAAAGTACGAGCATCAGAGGCCTGGTGGTTTGCTTCAGAAGATAGAGATTCCTGAGTGGAATTGGGAGCGTATCACCATGGATTTCGTTGTTGGACTCCCATGGACTCAGAGGAAGTTCAATGCGATTTGGGTTATTGTGGATAGGCTGACCAAGTCAGCGCATTTCATTCCTATGGTAGTTTCCTATTCTTCGGAGCGGTTTTGGCAGAGATTTACATCTGTGAGATCGTTCGTCTTCATGGTATGCCCATGTCTATCATTTCTGATCGAGATACGCAGTTTACCTCGCATTTCTGGAGGGCAGTACAGCATGAGTTGGGTACGCGGGTCGAGTTGAGCACAACATTTCATCCTCAGACGGACTGACAGTTTGAGCGTACTATTCAGATCTTAGAGAATATGTTGCGCGCCTGTGTTATTGACTTTGGAGGTTCTTGGGATCATTTCTTGCCGTTAGCGAAGTTTGCCTACAACAACAACTATCAGTCGAGCATCCAGATGGCTCCCTATGAGGCATTATATGGTATACGGTGTTGATCACCGGTTGGGTAGTTTGAGCTGGGGGAAGCTCGGTTATTGGGTACAGACTTAGTGCAGGATGCCTTGGATAAGGTTAAGATTATTCAGGATAGACTTCGTACAGCTCAGTCCAAGCAAAAGAGTTATGCCGACCGTAAGGTTCGTGATGTAGCATTCATGGTCGTAGAGAGAGTGTTGCTTCAGCCGTCGCCCATGAAAGGCGTAATGAGATTTGGGAAGAAGGGCAAGTTAATCCCTAGGTTCATCAGGCCTTTTGATATTCTTGATCGAGTGGGAGAGGTGGCCTACTAACTTGCGTTGCCACCAGGCTTATCAGCGGTGCATCCAGTGTTTCATGTGTCCATGCTTCGGAAGTATCCCACGTGTTAGATTTCAGCATTGTCCAGTTGCACATGGGTTTGACCTATGAGGAGGAGCCGGTAGCCACTTTAGACCGGCAGGTTCGTCAATTGACATCGAAGAGTTATCCTTCGATTTGGGTGCAGTTGAGAAGTCATCCCGTTGAGGCAGCTACCTGGGAGTCCGAGTTTGATATGTGGAGTAGATTTTCCCACATTTTTCCAAGCTCAGGTACTTTTCTATGTCTGTTCGAGGACGAACGGTTGTTTTAGAGGTGGAAAATGTGATGACCCAAAGGGTCATCTTATGTTTCAGAACTCGATTCTGTGTTTCGAGGTCTTTAAAACCTCATTCTATCTCTCCTCGATTTGCGTGCGCAGTCCGGCCTTTTTTCGGAAAGCCTTTATGTGGAAACTTGAGGAAAATAATAATTTTTGCCTTTAAAAGTTGATTTAGTTAACTTCGGTCAACATTTTGAGTAAACGAACCCGGACCTGTATTTTGACGGTCCCAATGGGTCTGTAGTAAAATATGGGACATGGGCGTATGCCTGGAATCGGATTCGGAGGTCCCTAATCCGAGTAATGAATTTTTGATGAAAATTGTAAGACAGAAAATCTAATGGTTTAAAGAATTTGATTACTGTTTGATCTCGTTGGTATCGGGCTTGTAGATTGGTTCTGGAGCCCGGTACAGGTTCAATATAATATTTATGTCATGTCTGTGAAATTTGGTGAAGAACATAGTTGATTTGACGTGATTCGAGCGTCCGGTCGTGAAAATAGGAATTTCAAAGTGTTCTTAAGAATTTCATGTGTTTTGGTGTTAAATCCGTAGTTTTAGATGTTATTTTGGCAATTTGATCGCACATGCAAGTTCTTATGATGTTTTAAGACTTGTGTGCATGTTTGGTTTGGAGCCCCGAGGGCTAGGTGAGTTTCGGATAGGCTATGGGGTGTGTTGGAACTTAATTAGGAAATTTTGCTGGTATGATTGAACTTGTTGTAGGCCTCTAATCTCGCATTTGCGAGTTCAGGCATCGCAATTGTGAACCCTGCAGGTTTCGCATTTGCGAGGCTTTCATAGCAATTGCGATTAGAAGCTGGGCCATACAGTCTTCGCAATTGCGAAGATTTCTTCGCATTTGCGAAGTAAAGCTGGGAGGGGCAGTGATCGCAAATGCGATCATTTTGTCGCATTTGCGGAGGCTCATGTTCGCAATTGAGAACTTACCTTCGCAATTGCGAAGGCAGCAGAGGTGTGAAGGACCTCGCATTTGCGATGGTCCCTTCGCATTTGCCAGCTTCGCAATTGCAAAGCTCAGGTCGCAATAGCGACATCTGCAGCTGTGTAAAAGGGGCTTAAACGTGATTTTTGATTCATTTCCCAAATTTTCAAAACCTAAACCTCAAGAGGCGATTTTCCAAAGGTCATTTCTTCCCCAAATCGTAGGTAAATGATTCTTAACTCATTTCTTTCGATCTTTCACTTCTTATAACAAGATTTCAACCTAGAATCTAGGATTTTCATGGTGGAATTGAAATTTTTGGGTAGAAACTAGGGATTTCAAAATTGGGGGATTTAGACCTCAAATTAAGGTCAGATTCCCAAACCAATTGTTTATCCGGGCTTTGGGGTGAATGGGTAATCGGGTTTTTTAGTCCGAATTTCGAGTTTGGACCAAGCGGGCCCGGGTGTTGACTTTTGTTGACTTTTCAAAAATGGCCAAAATTGAATTCCTTGCTATCATGGGTAGTTCCTAAGGCTTAAATTTAATTGTTTGGTTGATACTTTGCTAGATTCAATTGGTCCGGAGGCTTGTGTGAAGGGAAAAGTGGTGATTGAGCCTTGAGTTTGGTCGAACGAGCGAGGTAAGTGTTGTGGCTAACCTTAGCTTGAGGGATTAGGTGTTACTTGCCTATTTGGTACGTGTTTGGATGTTGAGTATGATGTACAGGTAAGGTGACAAGTATCTATACGTTGTTGTCGAGTCATAACATGTGAGTGAGCTTTATTCTTGGAAATGTTATATTTTGATCATATTGTTCATGTGTAGACTAGTTAATCGATGTGTTGAGAAGTTTCTTATCGTGTTTTATGGAATTTGGTATTGATGGGGTTTTTACCAATAGTTGAGATTGATATTGTGAAACTAAGTTTCGAAGTAAGACTTGTTGTTGCCATTTCTGTCTCTCTATTATTGATGTCTCTGTTTGGGTGAGGCGAAGTGATAAAGCACGAAGGGTGATGCCGTGCATATTTCTATTATTTATGTGGTGAGGAAGAGTGATCAAGCACGAAAGGTGATGTCGTGCACTTTTCTATTATTCACATGGTGAGGTTGAGTGGTAAAGCACGAAGGGTGATGCCGTGCACGTTTCTAAAAATATTATTGATTATCTGGTGAGGTTGAGAGTAAAAGCACGAGGGGTGATGCTGTGCATTTTTCGTTTGCTGTGTTTACTTGTTATTACAGGTTCAAAGTGTACTAGCTGTTTAAATTCCTCTACTGTTGTGATTCTTTATTTTGATACCCCTTAGCATGTTTTCCCTCCCGTTAATATCTGCTTATCTTTTGTTAATTGTTATTTCTGTTAGCATATTATTTAAGTGCACAGGTTTATGTATGTGTCTTGTCCTAGCCTCGTCACTACTTCACCGAGGTTAGGCTCGGCACTTACCAGTACATGGGGTCGGTTGTACTGATACTGCACTCTACACTTTCTATGCAGATTTCGGTACCGGACCGTGTTGACCCGAGTTGAGCTACTGCCATCAGTCCAACAGGAGACCCAAGGTAGATCTGCCAGCGTTCGCAAACCCTGGAGTCCCCTTCCAGTTATCCTAGTTTTCTATTTTCTTTTAAATTCGAGAACAGTTGTATTTTCTTTCATCCAGTATTTGTAGTGACTCTTAGAAGTCCGTGAATTATGACACCAGTTTCTGGGTAGTTATGTAGAAGAACTTGGGCTATTATGAAATTTTACACTCTTTAAATCTATTTTGGTTTAATTGCTGTTATTTATTGATTTGGTCAAGGGTTAGCGTATTAAATCTTTAACTGTTGGCTTGCCTAGCATCCGAAAAGTTAGGCGCCATCACGATCCCGATGGTGGGAAATCTGGGTCGTGACACAGATAATGCTGAGTTCTTTGAAAATATATATCCGTATAAAAAGGAACATGAGTCGATTGGTGAAGGGTCTAAACGACCTCGGGAAGAAACAAAAGAAAGTACATTTAATCAAGAGGATCCAAGACGTAATAAATGTCAAAGAACGTCTACTTTATTTGGACCAGATCTTGTGACTTTCTTATTGGAAAATGAGCCTCGAACATTTAAAGAAGCTATGTATTCTTCGGAATCATTATTTTGGAAAGAGGCAGTCAATAGTGAAATAGAATCCATATTGAACTACCATACATGGGAATTGGCTGATCTTCCTCCTGAAAATAAACCTTTGGGTTCTAAATGGATTTTTAAGAGCAAAATGAAAGATGATGGCACTATTGATAAATTTAAGGCAAGACTTGTAGTCAAAGGGTACAGACAACGAGAAGGTCTTGACTACTTTGATACATACTCTCCAGTTACAAGAATTACGTCCATACGAATGTTAGTAGCACTAGCTGCAGTTTATGGTCTTGAAATTCATCAAATGGACGTTAAGACGGCCTTCTTAAATGGAGATTTGGAAGAAGAAATCTATATGGAACAACTTGAAGGGTTTGTGGTTCCAGGTAAAGAAAAGAAAGTATGTAGACTTGTTAAGTCTCTTTACGGACTAAAACAAGCACCCAAACAATGGCATGCGAAATTTGACCAAACAATGTTGTCAAATGGTTTTAAGATAAATAGATGTGATAAATGTGTGTACATTAAAAATGTTCCAAATCACATAGTCATTGTTTGCTTATATGTGGATGATATGCTGATAATGATAATGACATTGCCAACATAAATGCGACTAAGCGTATGCTAACTAGCAAGTTTGATATGAAGAACTTAGGAGTTGCTGATTCAATTCTGGGGATTAAGATTCCTCAAGGTCTGGCATTGTCACAATCTCATTATATTAAGATAGTACTTGGAAAATTCAAGCACTTAGGGTTTAAAATTGCAAAGACTCCAATTAACGTGAATCTTGCTTTAGCAAAGAACAAAGGCCAAAGCATATCACAATTAAATTATGCTCGTGTGTTGGGATGCTTAATGTATATCATGTATTGTACACGACCAGATATAGCTTGTGCTATAAGTAAACTGAGTCGATACACGAGCAATCCAGGTCAATCTCATTGGATGGCAATGAAACGATTTTTGGGATATTTAGAACATACCCATGACTTTGCTTTGCACTACAGTAAATATCCTGCGGTAGTTGAGGGATACTATGATGCAAATTGGATCACCAGTTCAACTGATTCTAAGTCCACAAGTGGATATGTATTCACTATTGGTGGAGGAGGGGCATCTTGGAAGTCACCCAAACAAACTTGTATTGCCCGCTCTACAATGGAGGCTGAGTTCATAGCCTTAGATAAAGCTGGTGAAGAAGCTGAATGGCTCCGGAATTTCTTGGAAGACATTCCATTTTGGCCCAAACCGTTGGCACCAATATGAATACATTGCGATAGTCAAGCGGCAATTGGAAGGGCTGGGAGCGTAATGTATAACGGTAAATCTCGTCATATACGACGAAGACATAAAATCGTTAGGCAACTACTCTCTAGAGGAATTACCACGATTGAGTACGTAAAGTCAAGTGATAATGTGTTGGATCCACTTACAAAAGGCCTAACTAGAGAGGCAGTTGAGAAATCATCGAGGGGAATGGGACTATGGCCGAGAACAAGTCATTGTGGCGGTAACTCTACCTAGAAGACTGGAGATCCCAATATCTAGGTTCAAGGAGATCAAACAAAGTCACCAATGACGGTTCAACATTGTCAACTGAAATTTTGGTCCATTCTCGTGATGAGACAATTTATAGTACCAAGGATAAATCATTAAGGCTTTTTAATGATTTCTAAATTTGATACGGGGTATATCAAATAGTGTATCTATGGGATGACACGTTTAGGAATCACCTATGTAAGCGTGAAGTGTTAGCCGCTTCAAGGAGAATTTTGTAAGGCCATTTCTCTATGCACTTATGAAATCAGGCAGTGTTCGTGGCTGAAACGAACACAACAATGAGAACCAAAGACAGTTAAGGGTTTGTTGTGTGATTTATGGTTGTCTAGGTAAAATCAAAGTTCAATGGTTCAAAGATATCAAATCTACCGATTGACCGAGTATATCCGACATAAGTTCACTACGGAAAGTTCAAAGGGAAACCTACTTATCCAAATGCAATTAATCCTTGCTTGCGAATCACACAGTTTTTCATGCATATTTTCGTGATATAGCCATTCCCCATTCGCGTGGGGGATTGTTGAGGTTTTTAAACTAAAATAAGCTTAAAAGAGGGTGAATGGAAAATTTTAAGTCCCCCCTCCCCTCCCCCCCCCCCCCTCCCGACAATGGGACATTATCCCATATTGGAAGAGGAAAATATTTTTTATGGGTATATATACAATTGCTCTTCTTGTAGCTCTTAAAGAGTTAAGAAGAAGGCAAGCCTCGCGTCGTCATCGTTGTCGCTCGCTCGGCTTCGAATTTGGTCAAATGATCGATTGATTCGTTTTCCATTTTCCGTTTTTGTAACGAAAAATTAAGTTTCCTCCTCGTTATGAATTCCCGGTTTATTATTGCGTAAATAGCTATTTACTTTATGGTTGTTTTACGTAAACAACCCTTCTGAAGAGATGCACCTCTTCAACTTGAGCTCAACATATTGGCTATAAATAGCAGTCCATTCTCTCAGATTTTCCATACGAATTTTTGAGTTCTCCTCCTTTCTTCTGCATTGTTTTAACTACTAAGAAAGCAACAGTAAGTGTGATTTGCTACTGATCTTTGTGTTCGCTGAAACACTGGGGTTTGAAGTACCGCTACACCAGTGTATAATTTGTTCTATCCTCGGAGGAAATAATCCACAACATTGGGTACTAGGAGGGGATTAAATTCCTTAAGGAAATACTGTGAATTCAGTGGGCTCGGATTAAATTCTGTTTCTGTTTTTTATTTTTGTTTATACGTAATTTTTATATTCTCCAGAATTATTTTATAAATACAGGATACTAACAGTTCTGGTTATGGTAGAACAACCAAAGCATTAGAAGGAAACATGCCCAAAAAATATCGTCTACAAAGAAGTGTTCGGTAAGATACCATCATATTAGATACCTTTAAACTACAATGCATAATTATCTAATTAACATAACTGAATTGATCATTTTTGTAAGTTCTGATGATGTCCTTTCATTTTGAATTCACGTATTATGCTAATGTAATAATATTTTCGACATTTAGATGATTGTTGTATTATTAGATATAAAATTTCTCTCATTAATTAAATTTTTTTCTTCTTTCATATAAATAAATATTTAAACTATCATGCGTCATTATTGACGTGCAATGAGCGTTTATAGATACTAGTACATCTATACTATATTAAAAGCACGAAAACCCTTAATGAAATGTTGTTCGCCTTGTTACCCTAAAAAATAAATTTCACACTGCAAAAATGTCATTTATTTATTTTTCCTAATTTTTAGAATTGTTAAATTAACTAAAAATTTACTTATTAAAATTTTCCTTATTTAAATTATGTAAAACATCATAATATTTAAAACTTTAAAATTAATTAAATTGTGTTACCTTATATAAAAAAAAATCCTTACTCGAATTAGGCAACACAACTATAGGACTACTAAATTAATTAAATTTTGACTTTCTAACTATATCGGACTTTAAATTAATAAGTTTATTATTATTATTATTATTATTATAAAGAAAGATATGATAGGAAGAAATGTTATAACGACTCAAAAAATTTCAAGGCTAAGTGAAGAAAGATTTTCGCAAAGTTCTAAGGAAACAAAATGATGCCATGTGTTTTCTTTCTTTTTTCTATTTTGTCTAAAACAAAAATACTATTAGAAGTAAGAAATCAAAGGTTGATTTTTACGAAAAATAAACAAAACGTTCCCATTAGATCTTATATTGGGATGCTAATGGTTCGCTAAAACTCAATTGAACTAATTGAATTGAACCTTTCAAACCGATTACTAGGTTTTTCTTGATAAGATCACAGGTCATATAAATTTACGACCGTACCGAATAATTAAGATAAACTTTTAATTTTAAATAAAAAAAAAATACCTAACCGAACCGAACCGAACCGAATAAATTTATATGTATATATTATATGCACTAGGCTTAGAAATTACAAAGCATTAATGTAATACTAATATAATTGCAAGTAAGTTTTCTAATATTTATAATTTGAAAATTAATTAATATATTGGCCATTAAAAATTTTCTTATTGAACTAGATAATAACATCTAATATTTAAGAATTTAAAAAATCGAATAAGATTTTATTTATAATAATTTTTCTCTAATATTTAGAATTTTAAAATTAGCTAAGATTGTATAACAATTTATAATGAAATGTAATTGAAGATTCCATTTTAAGGGAAAAAATTATTTATTAAATAAATCTCAAAATAAATAGATATATACTAATTTAAAACAAAAAAGATGCACTTAATGTTGGGCCTGCATGCTTTTGAATATCATATCATATTATATTATACTAAAAGTGGGAAGCATTAGTATGACAAAGTTAATTACCATATTGACCATTAAAAATTGAATAACCTTTTTGCCCTTCATTTTAACAAATACAATGTATAACGCATGAGATGTCCCTTGCAACGGGTGAAATCTTCTTGTATTACCAGCCAAAAGTTCATCTAATAATGCAATTGAAACTCTTCCACTTCTTTGTCATTTTCATACTCTTCTAGGTGTAAGTACTCTTTATCTGTTGTACATTAAGTTCATATACCCATAACGTTAGAGCAAATGAAGAGCCACTGTGTCAATATATTAGTTATGTAATTTAATGAGGAGCCAAAGATCTACAGTATTAAAGAGATCAAATTTGGTTCCTATATAGTGCTCCAACTTATATAACGCAGCCTGGAATACTAGATGGTTAGAATTACGATTATTGATGCCTTCCTTTTGTTTATCTTTGCTACTTGACACTTTCCACTTGCCACATATGGGTATGCTGATTTGAGATCCATAGAGTTGGATTAAATTAGGATTTTGTTCAAGGCAATCTATGTAATTTTACCTTGTTTGGGTAAGTTTGTTTCCGCTCAAACTTAATTTTTGTTGCATTATTTATTTTGTCTTTTTATTAAGCACTTCTCTTATCTCTTGTTGGAGGTGTTTTGCGGGGTTCGGGGTTAGAGTAGGAAAATACCTGAAAAATAGATGACAAAAAGAATTGCATTTTGGCTCTATATAGCAAATCTGTTAGGCAACAGATTGAAATTTTAAAACCCATGCATAAGATTTCAATTGAAGGGCTACTTAGACTCTAATACGTTATTGAGGTTTTAAACCTTTTTTTTTCTGTTGTTCTTTGCTCTAAATCCGTTAGGAATATTCTCATTGTTCTTCCGGATATTTCAAAGGAAATAGTGGAAATTGTTAGATCCATGTTAGTTCTTTACATTTACGGTGTTATCAATCAATCCTTGTCTGTTTGCATGTTTGTATTTGGTGATTAAAAAAATTAAATATTTTATTATATAAAATGATGAAGGAATCACAACAACAGTAAAGTAGAGTATACTGCCTTTATGGTTTAGCTTTTATTCTCTCCAATATTGAAATCCATAGCAAATGTCTTGCTTAGTTTACTCTCTTAGCTAAGATGTAGAGCCTTGTTCACTTAATTTCATTACTTTGTATTATTAATGATATATAAAGGAAAACAAAAACGATTTAACTCTTTTGTTTAGAATAAGAGTAAGGCAGATCAAAGTTCTAGGTAATCAATTTTCACCGTCAAATTATCACTTCAGCTGCCACACCTCCTTTTTTACACACCCGAGGGGTAGTATATAAGGGATTTTTTCCACTTGAAGTGACATTATTCGAAATGAGATTATTTATTTATCAGAGTCGCCACTTGGGATAGTTTATTTGGTGTCCCAAGTCACCGGTTTATTTTGAATCCCAAATCGAGGAAAACTTCGACTTTCCTTTTGAAGTCTGCGAACCAGAAATTCTAAATGAGGAATTCTGTTAACCCGAGGGAAGGTGTTGGGCACCCACGGATTCCGTGGTTCTAGCACTGTCGCTCAAACTATCATAATTGGCCTATTATCTGATTTTAATACATGTTTTAAACCTATGGTTCGATTTTAACTCTTTAACCGCTTTATTCATTTTTAGGAGAATTGCAACGTCATTTAAAATACGTCTTGAACCACGTCACATAAATGCACCCGCGGTCCACGACACATTTTATCTAACGTTGTTGAGATTTGGATTTGGGTCACATAAATGCACACCCGAGTTTAGGAAGGTAATATTATTAAAATAACGCGCCTAAAGCAACTACACGTTTTTAACTTTGCGAGGGCCATGGAAATTTGCTCAATGACACGCATCGAATTCTAAGGATTTTAAAGAAATAGTTAAATGAGGGCGACACATTTGAAATTTTGTTGGGCGCAGCACACCTCAATTTATTCTGATCAAGAGGTTTTATAAATTAAATACAAGGGCCATATATTATATGCTATTTAATGGCACACCTTGAAACTACTTAAGAGTCGGACTAATTAAGCATTAAAAGAGATGGAGATTTGTTCAAATTAGGTGAACGGGCCTTAGCCACTATGGATTAGTAACTAGAAAACGGGCAGAAGGGAGAGAAAAAGGGATTCAAATCCCATTCACGAGTATTTGGGCCCAAAGTGAGCCAACTTCAAAGCATCTGGAGCCACCCCACAAACGAGACTCAACATCGAGTCACTACGGCGTATAAGGAACGATTGAATAGTAAAAGACTGAGGTACCCCATATAGCCGGTCATGAACTACCATATTCACAACAATTAAAACAAAAAAAAATCATCCTTTAACTGGCCTATGGATAATTGTGTGAAGCTTTAATAGTGCCATGACATCAAAATAATTAGGAATTCAATTTTTGATAAAACTATCCAGCATATGAACTTAAATTTCCAAAGTCTCGGATTAACTTGCAAGGCTGACATTCAATCTTTTAATTGTACCTCACATGAACGGGGCTGATGGAATTCAAAACCATGAACTTAAATAACAACAGTAGATAGCCAATTTCAATCACGACCAAAGCTGAATTGATTTCTCTTAACACTGACAATTACCAAACCAACAGATTATAGCCCAGTTTCCCCCCTGAATTCCAAAAATCATGCTAAAGCCCTCACCACAATCATTGGATGTTTTACACTCATTTAGAAGCAAATATGAATACAGAACGTGCTAGCATGACTTCCAAACCATATTGTCATGCAACTGCTTATGCATTAGCCTTAACTATCATGTAAAAGACAACTGAATTTCATAAACCAGAAGCGAACTTACAGAACTGATCATGCACAAAGGATACCATTACTTATGTCTAAGACTAAACTCTAACTTGCTGAATGGGATGAGGACAGAATAGGCCAGTGCTGCTATTCAAAAATCTAGAATTCAGCCCAAACCTTCACATTTTAAATGACATTAGTTCATCATTAATGCATGTTAAGGGTATGAAAAGCTGAAAGTAACAAGCACACTTATATATTCTTTACAGAAGTAAAAAGTCGACAAAATAGAAGAAGCAAAACAACAATGTTCACTTCCATTCCATGTTCATTCAAACTCCAATTCACATATGATCATTTGTTCTCCATGGTTTACAGATTTACCTGGAGATGAGAAGAAACCAAGAAGTAAGGGGTCAGTGATTTAACAGCAATAGAACAACAACAGAAAATGGCTCACGAAACTAATAGAACAGTAACCACACAGCAGGATCCAACCCAGAGATTTTCAAAATCCAAATTCAGGACATTTCAATCAGGGAGAATTAAAAAATGTTTCAGTAGTTGAAAACTTCAGCAATCAAAACATAGAATTCAATGGAACAGTGTTTTCTTTAGACTTGCAGCCGTTTTTGATTTTTTTTGATTTTTTTCTCTTCCAGCCCTCAAATCTCTCTTCTTAGCAATGCCTTTATAGGCAAGCTACTAGGGCAGCCTTAAGGGTTCATTTTTTGCCCTTTAGACCTTTTCAATTTTTATTTTTTGCTCAAAGGTCCCTAAATTTCTGACTTGCTTGCCAAGCAAGTCTGTATTTCAGCTTCTAAGAAGCTTCCTAAGGTGGTTATTGAAAGATTCCCTGGGTAAACTACCTAAGTTACCCCTAATAGCCCTGTTTTTTACTTTGAAGACCAAAAAGGGTCAAATGACCAAAGACCCAGCCCCAAACTTGGGCCAACGGACAGGCTTCCAAATTTGGACCTTCATTCAATGGGCTGGTACTGACAAATCTCCAAACCCAATCCAAAACAAACTTAAAGAGAAGACAGTCCAATTCAAAACTGAGACAATACAATTATTCAATTCTTATTCTTTTTTTTTTAAATAAAACACTTTTAAGAGAATGAAAAATGTAAATTAAAACTAAATTAATGACCAACACTTCTGACATTAGGTTAACGAGAAGGAAGCGGAGTTTATGACTAACAGTGGAGCTTGAGAAAGAAAAAAGAATAAGAAAATACCGATGGAGCCCAAATAAACTTCAAAATCCTCAAGAGCAAAGATGACTCGAACTCGAACTCGAACTCCGGTGAATCCAAAGCTTGACCAAACGGTGAGAATTATAACACGAATATTAGCCGAACTTTCGTTCATAGCTAATAATTCATGCAACAATCCTCACCATGTGCCAAGAAAGGAACGAGGCAGAAGCTTGAAGAAGTTGGATCGTTTAAGGATACGTGTCCGAAATCTGACCAAAACCAAAGGATAGAGCATTCTTGACATCAACCGGACTTTTTTGATGAAAAACTGAGGAATTCATGCAAGTTTTAACACGAACTGAAGATTTAATCTGGAAAATTGGAGCAAAAAGAAGAAAGTTTGGATTTTTATTTTTTGATCAACAATTCGGCGGAATTGAGTGATCTTTTGGGGAAATCAATGGCGTGATATGAAAGAGGAGATGATGAGGATTGGCTGGTTAAAATTTGGGGGTGTTTGGAGGTGCTCCGCCGCCGTGAGGCGATTTGAGAGGAAAAAGGGGGATTAGGTTTTGGTTTAATTAATTGAGAGACTGGGCAAGCTTGGTCGTTTAATGATGGGGGAAGATCGAAACGACGTAGTTTGGCATTGAAACTACGTCGTTTTGGCTAAAACGAACTGGATCGGGTATGGGATGGGTTTGGGCCATTTCTGGTCGGTTACAGGGGAATTTGATTTGGGCCTAGGCATTTTCAATGGATTTTGGCCCAAATTTGTTTCCTTTTTATTAACAAACCTTTTTCTTCTTTCTTTCTTTTCATTTTCAAATTTTGTTAATTACAAATTAAAAATAAAATCTGATTTAATTCTAAAACTAAATTAATAACTAATTGCTTCTCAAAAATTAATTAAGTCCTAAACTATAAAAAATTCGAAAATTAAAAAGTTAAAAATGCAAAAATGAACTATTTTTGTTATTTTCTTTCATTTTTGTAACATTAATTAAATAATTAACCTAAAAATATAAAATTGGATCCTAAATGCAAATGCAACATATTTTTGTATTTTTATGATTTAAACAAATTAAAATGCACACCAAAAATGCAAGTAAACACGAAAATTATGCAATTAATTCATAAAAACCAAATAATAAAAGAAAAATCCTAATTTTGGGGATTCTGTAGGAGTAATTCATGCGAGGCAAAAATCACGTGCTCACAGCTGCCCCTCTTTGCTCGGAGACACGAAGGGTTTCCGGGCAAAGATAAAATGAGCGAAGATGAGGGATTTTTGCCTGCTTGGCACTCCAATAGAAGCATTTTTGAAAGAGTCTGACCGAACCTTGCTTCAGAGGTTGCCTACATATCCTTGGCTATAAAGGAATCAGGTCGGTGTAGTTCTGGAAGTTTTGGTAGCTGGGACTACCGGGAGCTGTGATTTCACTGTTGCTGCTGCTGCTACTGCTTGCTGACCCCTCATTACACCAAAAGGAAAATCAAAAGTTAAGCTAGCTAGGCCTATCAACTACGAGTTACAAGATTCCTATCTATAAATCTCTTGAAGCTTGATCTTGAGTCTTAGCTGGTTTTTGTTGTTGACTCCGATCTGAATCTTGATGCTCGTCAGCTGCATGTGCTGGTTCTTTCTTCAGCTCTTGGATCAAAGCGGGACATGTGCAGCTTGTGACTTTAATCGCATTCAAGAGCAGTCCGCATCTTTGTCTGCTTCAACATTTTGAATTCGCTTCTTTTTTTTGTTCTTTTCCTTCTTTTCTTTATTCTGGACTGAGGCTCATTCTTTCGGCTACTTCGGATCCTGTGCCTCGAAGTCAAACCTGCTCAGCTGCCAAAACAAACAAACGAACGAAATTTTTCTGCCCCAGTTTTCACTAGGAAAATTTCGTGAGTTATTTGTGACAAAGGTCTGAACTTATTCTTCATTGAAAGCAATAAAAGTCAGGATTGTGTATCCTTGGGAATAGGGAATGCAGTCCCGAATTGGGAAGATTGCCAGGTTATGCTGGGATTTTACCGGGTTATGCCGGAAAAGAAGGAAAGGGTCCTCGGGTTATGCCGGGGAGGAAAGAAAAAAGGTCCTTGGGTTATGCCAGGGAGGTCCACAGGTTATGCCGGGATAAAAAGAAAAAAGGTCCTTGGGTTATGCCAGGGAGTCCACGGGTTATGCCAGGATAAAAGAAAAAAGGTCCTTGGGTTATGCCACGGGAGGTCCACGGGTTATGCCGGGATTTAAAAAAAATGGTCCTTGGGTTATGCCAGGGAGGTCCACAAGTTATGTCGGGATAAAAGAAAAAAGGGTCCTTGGGTTATGCCGGGGGGGAGGGTCCACGGGTTATGCCGGGATAAAAGAAAAAAGGTCCTTGGGTTATGCCAGGGAGGTCCACTGGTTATGCCGGGATAAAGAGACAAAAGGTCCTTAGGTTATGCCAGGGAAGTCCTCGGGTTATGCCGGGATAAAAAAAAGTCCTTGGGTTATGCCAGGGAGGTCCACGGGTTATGCCGGGATAAAAGAAAAAGGGTCCTTGGGTTATGCCAGGGAGGTCCACGGGTTATGCCGGGATAAAAAAAAAAGATCCCTGGGTTATGCCAGGGAGGTCCACGGGTAAAAGAAAAAAGGTCCTTGGGTTATGCCAGGATAAAAGAAAAAAGGTCCTTGGGTTATGCCAAGGAGGTCCACGGGTTATGCCGGGGATATCTAGGGAATGAGGCCCTATGCAACCATGATTTTGAATTTTTCTTCCTCTTTTTTTTCATCATTCTTCATTCATTTTCATTTTTTTTGGTTGCACCTGCTTCTTGCACGATTGCCTTGGATTGCACATGTTTCAAGTTTTCAAACAAAGAACAATTGTTAGTTTGAAACGGTAATTGGTTTTGTGGCCTTGATTGTCTCAATCGCTTGATCTCGGCCCAGCTTCTTTGATGAAGATCTCAATTGCAACTGCTTGTTTCCTGGGGACCAATTTCATTTCAGGCCCTGAGAACCTCTGGTTTTTTTCCAGATTTTGCCATGGCGGTTGGTTGGTGGAACTCAACCTTTTCGGCTTTATTTTGCCTTCATAGGCCTTTCCTTTCTGACTTCCTTTTCTTTTTTCATCATTTTTTTTTCTTTTTTCTTTTTTTTCAGACTTTGCTGCAACGGCTAGTCGCGTGGGATTTAACCTTTTCCAACTTTATTTCGCCCTTATAGGCCTTTCATTTCTGGCTTCTTTCTTTCAACTTCAATTTCAGAGCATTTGCGATACCTTGCCTTTTCAAACCTTTGCCAAGACGGTCAGCCCCGTGGGACTCAACCTTTTCAACTTCAATTGCCTTATAGGCACTTCAATTTGATTTTCTCCTTCCAAGAGTTTTGACTTCGAAGCATCGGCCTCCATGGCTAGTCGGGGTCGACTTGATGCCCGCGACGAGGCTGGGTGCTTTCTTGTATCAAACAAAAGCCCTGTAAATCAGTCTTGCCATCCCTTCTTTGTCTCAGTTCCGGAATAGAGTTAGACCGAAAGGGATTCAAAGAAAAATAAATAATGGACAGGACAATGAATTTAAACGAGAGGTATCCCTTTCGGGGAGAGGAAAGAAGTACTTATCTGGAGTACATACGGACTTCAATGAACATGACATGCCTTTTGGACTGGATGCCTGATCTGTTTAACCGTCCGACTCTCAGAAATTCATCACAACTTCTAATTCAAAATTTGAGAAACCTTGCCAGGATTTTGTCGATGCCGATGGCTGTGAGGACCTTCTTTTCGATCAGTGGGACCCTTTGCAGGTTTTCACTATCTGACCTCTCTCATTTCTTTTCTCACCATCGCCTTATAGTGCCCGTGTGGGTTTTCACTAACAAGACTCTCTCATTTTAATTTTCTCTGCTTACCATCGCCTTACGGTGGCCGTGTGGATTTTCACCAATAAGACTCTTTCATCTTATTCCTCTCATTTTGTTGTATCGGATCCAAATAACTCCATCCTCCCATTTTGAACCTCTTTGCCGATTGATCAGAAGGACTTGAACAAGGTTTGGGGTACAAAGAATTTGGATTGAATTACAACTTTGGAACCTTTTGGGCGGGATCATTGCCGAACCATTATAACTTCTGCCCCAGTTTCACTTTTGGGGGACTTTGGATTTTTATTTTGGTGTGACTGAACCACAGAGAGAGGCTGCCTACGTATCCTTTCGGAATCAAGTCGAACGTAGTTCAGGGAACTCTGTTTTTTTTAATTTTCTTTTGTTTTTCTGTTTTGTTTTGTTTTCTCTCTCTTTCTTTTTCCTTTCCCTTTTTCCATTTTTTTGCTTTTCATTTTCTTTGTCTTTTCTTCCGTTCCTTTTTTGTGTCTTTCTTTCCTTTTTCTTCTTTTTTTTTCTTCTTTTTTTTCATTTTATTTTTCAATAATACTTTCAGATTCCAAAAAGGGTAATCAAAGAATGGGAGCCGGCTCAAAGGGTTTGCAAAGGGTTTATAGTGTTTGGGTAGCAAGAATGAAAGCCTTCGTCATCCCAACCGGAGAATATTAGAACTATATGGAGGATCCAACATAGTACCTTTTCACTGCATTTGCATTGACAGTTGTTTCAGGGACATTTCCTTCGATGTGTCCCAAGTACAACGCACTCTTTTGGCAGTACTCTTGTTGTAATATATGGACCTTTCCAATTCTGGAACCAATTTTCCTTCAGCTGTTCAAACTCTTTGTTTTATTTCCTCAAACTTATCTTCTTTGCATTTCGACTCTTGATTCATTATTTCGAAGTCTGACAGCGTTTTGGGATCTGGGCATGAAGTCCGCAAGCATGTCATGTTATTGAAATCTGCATTTAACAGAACTGAAAAGAGAATAAGAAAAATGACAAGATTAAGAAAAGAGACATTCCTGGACAATGAAATATTAATTTAATTTGATTTTTTTTGATTTTTTTTCCAGTTTTGAAGATAGAAGGGTTTACATCGGAAAGTAAGACAATAAAGTAAAACATCCGGATCACACCCTGAGATAACCCGGACATAGAAAGGATAGCAAGACTGGCTACCGAGGCTCCCATCTGATGGGGAACTTTCAGGCTTGGCGATCGTTTTTTGGCTTTTCTTCAGTTCCGGTCATGGATGCAATGGCCTTCAGTGTCGGATCACATTCCTCAGCTTCACAAATCATTCCGACCATTGGCCCAGTGTTGTGGGCAGGCAACATATTGTTCATCACATCAGGAGCATCTTCATCCCGAAAAATGATTCTTTGAGCTTCAATCAAATCCTCAACTGCCCTTTTGAGGGTCCAACAGTCTTCTGTACTGTGTCCCACTGCACCAGAGTGGTCTTCACATATAGCATCAGCTCGGTGCGAGGGGGACTCGGGGTTCGGCCGGTTCGGGGCCACTGGCTGCAATAGATTTAGCCTGATTAGCTTTTGGAACAAGCTTGAATATGATTCACCAATAGGGGTGAACTGATTCTTTCTGAAAGGCTCTCTTGGGCGAGAATTGTATTGGGGATCATTTGGTGAGGATTATATGGAGCTTGGTAATGATGGGCATTTCTGGGAGGTGGAGCTCGGTTTTATGTATAATGTTGTGGCTGCGTGTAAGATTGCACGCACATCACCGCATAGGGAGGCGGTGCCATGGCATAAGCAGCATCTTGGAGGGGGTAATAATGTTGATGGACCATAGGAGGCACATATGACTAGCTGAATGGCCTGCGGGACCTCCTCGAGCTTGAAACCATCATGAGTCCCTCTTCAAACCTATTTCTGTTCATCAAACCCTCCAAACTATTCTGAGCAGCCTGTGATGTGGCCTTATAGGCAGCATGACTCAAGATTCGGCCCGTTTTTAAACCGTTTTCAACCATTTCCCCGATTTTGATAGCCTCAGCAAATGGCTTACCCACAGCAGACATCATGTTCTGGAAGTAGTCAGCCTCTTGGGCCTGCAAAAAGACAGTGACCATTTCAATTTCATCCATTGGAGGCTTTACCCTGGCAGCTTGCTCACGCCATTTGACAGCATATTCGCGGAAGCTTTCCGCGGTTTTCTTTTTCAAATTGGACAAAGTGTTTCTGTCGGGAGCGATGTCCACATTATACTGGAATTGGTGGACAAAATCTCGGGCCATATCGTCCCACACGTGCCAATGAGCAATTTCCTGATCCGTATACCACTCAAAAGCGATTTCGGTGAGGCTTTCCCCAAAATAGGCCATTAGTAGCTCCTATTTTCCACCAACACCCCTCAACTGGTTATAGTATCGTTTCAGATGAACGACCGGGTCTCCATGCCCGTCGTACCTTTCAAACTTTGGCATCTTGAAGCCAAGTGGCAAGTGGACATGGGGAAACATACAGAGGTCAGAGTACGAGACACTCTTTTGGCCACTTAGACCTTGCATGTTTTTCAAGCTTTGTTCCAGGCTCTTCATCTTCCGAGCAATTTCCTCTTGCTCGGGATTTTTAACAACCTTTTCTTGCTCCACTGAGAGATCATATCGCGGAGGTTGAGTGAAAGAGTACGGGGTCACATATGTCATTTTTGATTGAAGCTGTGGACCCTGAAAGACGAACATCGGAGGCGGTGCCCTTGAAGCCGGTGCCTGGGGGCGAACCACAGAAGGCATGCCTAGATCATTGGAGGAAATTGGAGGGTGCCCGCATGGGATGAGCGGGTTAGGCACAGGGGCATTGGTAACCTCACCTGACCTGGGGATCAACTCAGGGAACCCAGGGATTGCACTTGGCGGTTCCCTACCATTAGACCAGGCGTCCCACATTTCCCATATGCAGAGACGCAACATCTTATTCTCTTCAATAGCTGCTGGTTCCAGCTGCAGAATAGTCGATGATGGGCTATCCTCAGAACCAATGTTTGGCAGGTTGCTTGCGGAGGCCATCTGTGCCTTTGGATCTTGTGAAGGAGGGGAGGCTAGACTACCAACAAAACCAACCACCAAAACCTGGCTAATTTGCACATCCAACAACCTTGTTAGTTTTGAAACATTTAACATATAGGAAATCGCACGTTGGGATGCAATGCGCCTAACGGTTAAACGCCTCTACCATGTGTTTGAACGGTTGCATGTTTCATCCCGGCCTTAACTAACTCTTTCAGTATGGACCTCTTTTCTTCATCTTTGTTTCTCTCTAATCACTCTTGATTTTTGCTTTGTTTTTGCAGCTCTTTTATTTTTTGGCATTCTTTTTTTTTTTCTTTTTTGTTTATCACTCTTTTATTTCTTGTCGCTCTTTTTTCTCCTTTTTTTTCCACTATTTTTCCTTTCTCTTTTTCACTCAATTTTCTTTTCTCTTTTTGTTTTCAAGTTTATTTTTCCACTAAATTTATTTAATAGCTATGATCGAATCCGATGGGAATTGCCTACGTATCATGACCCCGCATGAATCAGATCTTGCGTAGTTCGGGAAAATTGAGAATAGAGTAAATAAACTAACTCTTTTATTTTTATTTTATAGAACTCAGACCATGAAAGCTTTAAGGCAAAAGAAAAATATTTTTGATTTTTTAAAAAAAAAATTTTTTTTGGAATTTTCTAAAAGAAAATACTTTAAAAGAAGAATGGGAATTTTTTTTGATTTTGATTTTATTTTTGAAAGAAAGACTTCTAAAAAAAATCCTTTTCTTTTGATTGGAACTTTGGGAATTTCAAAAGTAAAAGAAAATATTTTTTTTTTGAATTTTCATTTGTTTTCTCTTTTTCTAAAGAAGAAAGAAAATATTTTTCAATTTTGGAAGTTTCCTATTTTTGAAAAAGGGACTTTTTTTTTCTTTTTGGAAAATGTTTTGAATTTCTGAGCTTTTTATTTATTTACAAAAGTACTTCTAAAGAAAAGCAAAAATATTTTGGACTTCAATTTTTCAAAATTTTTTTTATTGACATTTATGAAAGAAAGACATCTAAGGAGTATTTTTTTGGATTTTTGTTTCTGATTTTTTTTTTCTTAGATTTTTTGGAAAAATACTTCAAAATGAAGGAAACCCGTATTTTGGATTTTGATTTTTATTGATTTTCTTTTTCGTATGAAAAACATTAAAAAGAAGGAAACCAATTTTGAGTTTAAAAAACTTATTTTTTTTTTGAATTTTCTAGCGAAAGATTTTTAAAGAAGGAACTAAAGGAAAATATTTTTTTGGATTTTTTTAAAATTGGGGTCGGAACCGATGAGGTTTGCCTACGTATCTCACATCCGGTGAGAATCAGACCTGTGTAGTTCGGTCAGATTTGACGCAACAGGGGAAACATGGCACTTGAAATTTTGACTCATTTTGAAATGACTTTTCATTTTTTTTTATTTTTTCAAAATTCCGGCAGAGTTTCAGAATATTTTAAATACCTATCTCTCATTTTTTTTATCTTTTTTTTTCCTTTTTTTTTCTCTTTTTTTTTGATTTTCTTCCTCTATTCTAGAATCCAGTAACATGCAAGCCTGAACAGACAGATATGCAAGTAGCACGTAAGATGCATCAGGATGATCTTTTTCATTTAGGTACACCTGTCCTAACGGACCCAACCCCTGTGTTGAGTCCCTAAGGTCAAATGCATGTGATGCAAACAAACGTGCCTACTAGGGATCCGGCATGAGGCTATGTTATTCTAGGTTCAAAACCTGGGTATGTTGTTCTAGACTTGTGTACCCGAGCGGACAACTCGAGCCGAGGAGGGGGCTACGTACCGGGAACCAAAAGGCCATCCGGCTTAGTAACTTGTCCGAGCCTCTTTCTTATTTCAAGGTATGACACTAACAGAATAGGGAGTTTTGACCAGCGAGCACATCCCCGAAGATAAGAAGAGAAGGGTTTCGTAGCAGTTTATATACAGTTCAGATAATATCAAAGAGGTAAAAGCATCATTTAGCACATTAGGTCCAAACATGTAATAAAATCAAATAGCAGATAAAGCCAAAATATAACAATTCATCTAAGCTCGAATTATGAACACTGAACCAGAGATTCTGGGTTCTTGTCCCCAGCAGAGTCGCCAGAGCTGTCACACCTCCTTTTTTACACACCCGAGGGGTAGTATATAAGGGAGTTTTTCCACTTTAAGTGACATTATTTGAAATGGGATTATTTATTTATCAAAGTCGCCACTTGGGATAGTTTATTTGATGTCCCAAGTCACCGGTTTATTTTGAATCCCAAATTGAGGAAAACTTCGACTTTCCTTTTGAAGTCAGCGAACCAGAAATTCTGAATGAGAAATTCTGTTAACCCGAGAGAAGGTGTTAGGCACCCCCGGATTCCGTGGTTCTAGCACGGTCGCTCAAACTATCATAATTGGCCTATTATCTGATTTTAATACATGTTTTAAACCTATGGTTCGATTTTAACTCTTTAACCGCTTTATTCATTTTTAGGAGAATTGCAACGTCATTTAAAATACGTCTTGAACCACGTCACATAAATGCACCGCGGTCCATGACACATTTTATCTAACGTTGTTGAGATTTGGATTTGGGTCACATAAATGCACAACTGAGTTTAGGAAGGTAATATTATTAAAATAACGCGCCTAAAGCAATTAGGCGTTTTTAACTTTGCGAGGTCCATGGAAATTTGCTAAATGCCACGCCTCGAATTCTAAGGATTTTAAAGAATTAGTTAAATGAGGGCCACGCATTTGAAATTTTGTTGGGCGCAGCACACCTCAATTTATTCTGATCAAGAGGTTTTCTAAATTAAATACAATGGCCATACATTATATGCTATTTAATGGCACACCTTGAAACTACTTAAGAGTCGGACTAATTAAGCATTAAAAGAGATGGAGATTTGTTCAAATTAGGTGAACGGGCCTTAGCCACTATGAACTAGTAACTAGAAAACGGGCAGAAGGGGGCGAAAAAGGGATTCAAATCCCATTCACGAGTATTTGGGCCCAAAGTGAGCCCAACTTCAAAGCATCTGGAGCCACCCCACAAACGGGACTCAACATCGAGTCACTACGGCGTATAAGGAACGATTGAATAGTAAAAGATTGAGGTACCCCATATAGCCGGTCATGAACTACCATATTCACAACAATTAAAACAAAAAAAATCATCATTTAACTGGCCAATGGATAATTGTGTGAAGCTTTAATAGTGCCATGGCATCAAAATAATTAGGAATTCAATTTTTGATAAAACTATCCAGCATATGAACTTAAATTTCCAAAGTCTCAGATTAACTTGCAAGGCTGACATTCAATCTTTTAATTGTACCTCACATGAACGGGGCTGATGGAATTCAAAACCGTGAACTTAAATAACAACAGTAGATAGCCAATTTCAATCACGACCAAAGCTGAATTGATTTCTCTTAACACTGACAATTACCAAACCAACAGATTATAGCCCAGTTTCCCCCCTGAATCCCAAAAATCATGCTAAAGCCCTCACCACAATCATTGGATGTTTTACACTCATTTAGAAGCAAATAAGAATACAGAACGTGCTAGCATGACTTCCAAACCATATTGTCATGCAACTGCTTATGCATTAGCCTTAACTATCATGTAAAAGACAACTGAATTTCATAAACCAGAAGCGAACTTACAGAACTGATCATGCACAAAGGATACCATTACTTATGTCTAAGACTAAACTCTAACTTGCTGAATGGGATGAGGACAGAATAGGCCAGTGCTGGTATTCAAAAATCTAGAATTCAGCCCAAACCTTCACATTTTAAATGACATTAGTTCATCATTAATGCATGTTAAGGTTATGAAAAGCTGAAAGTAACAAGCACACTTATATATTCTTTACAGAAGTAAAAAGTCGACAAAATAGAAGAAGCAAAACAACAATGTTCACTTCCATTCCATGTTCATTCAAACTCCAATTCACATATGATTATTTGTTCTCCATGGTTTACAGATTTACCTGGAGATGAGAAGAAACCAAGAAGTAAGGGGTCAGTGATTTAACAGCAATACAACAGCAACAGAGATCAGCCTCCAGATTCAATAAACAGTGAAAATGGCTCACGAAACCAATGGAACAGTAACCACACAGCAGGTACCAACCCAGAGCTTTTCAAAATCCAAATTCAGGACATTTCAATCAGGGAGAATTAGAAAATGTTTCAGTAGTTGAAAACTTCAACAATCAAAACATAGAATTCAATTGAACAGTGTTTTCTTTAGACTTGCAGCCGTTTTTTATTTTTTCTGATTTTTTTCTCTTCCAGCCCTCAAATCTCTCTTCTTATGCCTTTATAGGCAAGCTACTAGGGCAGCCTTAAGGGTTCATTTTTTGCCCTTTAGACCTTTCCAATTTTTATTTTTTGCTCAAAGGTCCCTAAATTTCTGACTTGCTTGCCAAGCAATTCTGTTTTTCTGCTTCTAAGAAGCTTCCTAAGGTGGTTATTGAAAGATTCCCTGGGTAAACTACCCAAGTTACCCCTAATAGCCCTGTTTTTTTACTTTGAAGACCAAACAGGGTCAAATGACCAAAGACCCAGCTCCAAACTTGGGCCAACGGACAGGCTTCCTAATTTGGACCTTCATTCAATGGGCTGGTACTGACAAACCTCCAAACCCAATCCAAAACAAACTTAAAGAGAAGGCAGTCCAATTCAAAACTGAGACAATACAATTATTCAATTCTTCTTCTCTTTTTTTTTTTAAATAAAACACTTTTAAGAGAATGAAAAATGTAAATTAAAACTAAATTAATGACCAACACTTCTGACTTTAGGTTAACAAGAAGGAAGCGGAGTTTATGACTAACAGTGGGGCTTGAGAAAGAAAAAGGAATAAGGAAATATCGATGGAGCCCAAATAAACTTCAAAATCCTCAAGAGCAAAGATGACTCGAACTCGAACTCGAACTCGAACTCCGGTGAATCCAAAGCTTGACGAAACGGTGAGAATTATAACACGAATATTAGCCGAACTTTCGTTCATAGCTAATAATTCATGCAACAATCCTTACCATGTGCCAAGAAAGGAACGAGGGCAGAAGCTTGAAGAAGTTGGATCGTTTCAAGGATACGTGCCCGAAATCTAGCCAAAACCAAAGGATAGAGCATTCTTGACATCAACCGGACTTTTTTGATGAAAAACTGAGTAATTCATGCAAGTTTTAACACGAACTGAAGATTTAATCTGGAAAATTGGAGCAAAAAGAAGAAAATTTGGATTTTTATTTTTTGATCTACAATTCGGCGGAATTGAGTGATCTTTTGGGGAAATCAATGGCGTGATATGAAAGAGGAGATGATGAGGATTGGCTGGTTAAAATTTGGGGGTGTTTGGAGGTGCTCCGCCGTCGTGAGGCGATTTCCGGGCGGCGGAGCTACGGTGAAGGCAGGCGGCGATTTGAGAGGAAAAAGGGGGATTAGGTTTTGGTTTAATTAACTGAGAGACTTGGCAAGCTTGGTCGTTTAATGAGGGGGGAAGATCGAAACGACGTAGTTTGGCATTGAAACTGTAGACATCGAAATTTTAATGGATCAAGCTAAATCCTAAATTTAAGATACTACAAGACCTCTTGAAAGTCTAGGAGTCTGTCAGTGTTGCTTGGAGGCTACTCTACCAAAACCCTAGGTCGCTCCTATAAAAAGGGTTTCATAATCCTTTTAAAAATATCTCAAAAATTGAGATCATCTCGAAAATCCCATAAACTCACGGGATATTCACAAAGAGATCAAAAAGTGGCCGGATAATTCTTGATAATCAAATACTTCAAGAAGATCCACAACATACTTCATGGATATCAAATAAATCCATGAAAGCCCGCACCATCCTACGTTCGAGAAACACGCTATTCTAGCCCTTGAATCATGGAGATAATCAGGAGAGAAGAATCAAGGGGATAAACAGAATTGTACCCACGTCTTTTTATGAATAAAATTATGTTTCTTCATATTTATATTGTGGTTGCAATTTATTTTTGTATCACATATAATTTGTTGCAAACAGAAACTACGTCGTTTTGGCTAAAACGAACCCGACCGGGTATGGTATGGGTTTGGGCCATTTCTGGACGGGTACAGGGAATTTGATTTGGGCCTGGGCATTTTCAATGGATTTTGGCCCAAATTTGTTTCCTTTTTATTAACAAACCTTTTTCTTCTTTCTTTCTTTTCATTTTCAAATTTTGTTAATTACAAATTAAAAATAAAAATCTGATTTAATTCTAAAACTAAATTAATAACTAATTGCTTCTCAAAAATTAATTAAGTCCTAAACTATAAAAAATTCGAAAATTAAAAAGTTAAAAATGCAAAAATGAACTATTTTTGTTATTTTCTTTCGTTTTTGTAACATTAATTAAATAATTAACCTAAAAATATAAAATTGGATCCTTTCACTTTTGTAACATTAATTAAATAATTAACCTAAAAATATAAAATTGGATCCTAAATGCAAATGCAACGTATTTTTGTATTTTTATGATTTAAACAAATTAAAAATGCACACCAAAAAATGCAAGCAAACACGAAAATTATGCAATTAATTCCTAAAAACCAAATAATAAAAGAAAAATTCTAATTTTGGGGATTCTGTAGGAGTAATTCATGCGAGGCAAAAATCACGTGCTCACAACAGTATAATTATCAGTGTCTATATATGACCTTTTTTTATAATATATTCAAATATAAATTTGTGTTTAACAAACTACGTTGTCATATATAGCAGTAGTATTTATTTCACATCTTGCTAATTCAGCTTGCACTTTTTAACCTTTAATATGATTGTAAAAAGTTTGTACTAATTAACAGGGGATACACGTGCAATGCACGTATCCAGAAACTAGTTAACCATGTAAATATAAACTAACTTTGATAATCCGTGATAGTAATCGTTTGGATTAATTTTTGTCAAACTTTTATTAACTTACTCTTCAAAAATGTTAAAATATAATATTTCAAAGATAAAATGTAGTAGTTTCTTTGAAATTTACTACTTTGTATTTCGTGCAATTTCTATTTATAACTCATAATATTTTAATAAAATATTACACTTTGAGATGGGTACCGGCTCTCGAGCGAAAAGTCAAATTACGAAATTATCCCTTACTATTTTTTTTTTTTTTTTAGAAAACATTACTCTTTCGCAGATTAGTAAATTACCCTTTCTCCTTGCGGTCCTCGGCAAGAAGAGAGAAGAGCAGTGTCATTCTAACACTCTTTCCCTGCCAATTTCCCTCATCGCTTTTCTCTGCTAAACAACAGGTTTGACATCTGAATACCTCTTCACCAAATTGTTACTTATCTTTTTCCATTTGTCATCTTCTTCTCATATTTTCCCCCAATTCTACTTGCTTGTCAGATTTTAGGCGCCCCTCCATCTATTTCCCCGGCTAAATCCTAGGCGATATCGTCTTGCAAAGTCGAGTTGTAAGTTTCTTGTCAATTTTGTACTGATTTTCTTATGTGAATACCTTAATTGTTTTCTAAATGTTAATCTGCAATTTTTTAAACTTAGATATGTTGTTTGAGAATTTTGAGATGACTAGCATCTAATTCAATTTTAGTTTTCACGGCTTTTGCCCTTACTTTTCTATGTTTCTCTTTTGCTTTGTTTAATATGGTTATTGCTGCGTACATGCGCTTCATAATATGGTAGGAGTCATGCCCATCATCATAGCAGATGAAAACCTAGGTGAATGGCTTATTTAAAGAAAAAGTAATTAGTGTCGAGAAACTAGTATGAATCCATAAACGCAAATTTCGTCGACCATTGAAGAGTGTTCTGTGCCGGCTTCACTCTGCAACTCTTTCCGCCTCCGCCTCCACCTTGCTTTCGCTGTCGCAACCACATCCGCTGATGTGTGTTGTTCTCATCTGCGGGAGTTTTCTAATAGAGTTCCATAATTCCCCAAGGGTTCGAATCACTCCTCCCCCAGCTGCCAAAGAGCAAGAAAATTTATAGTTTGGAAGGTTAGCAAATGCACAATATTAACTTTAATTTTGTTAAATGGGGATTAGATGATCAGTACTCATTTTTGTGCTTAACAAGTTCTTCAACTGATTCAACTATGTACCAACTCTTCACTTCTTATTTTCCACAAATTCCACACTCATTGGGTTAAAAAGACCAAAGCCCTCTTATCAATTTGTTAATTTTTTCATGTCTCAAGGCCAACATGTAACACTTATACCCTGTGTTAAGTTTCTTGTTTGAGATATCATACACTTAATTTTCTATGTGGGATATATTGGGAGTTCCAGAACTCTAAAGAAGCAAACTTTATCTTTAACAAAAAATGATGAGAAAATTGTCAGACTAGTTGCCATAGGGATAGCTAAAGAAGCAAATTATTGTCAGCTTTCTTCTTGAGCTGGTGTTTTATTTTGTTACAGGGAATTGCAGGATTCTGAAATAGCAGATATAGTTACTTTTTGTTGTGAAGCATTCATGTAGTGTGTGTCTGCACTGTCTTTGTTATATCTCTGCTGCAATTGACGTTTTTGTTATCTTCTCTTTCATTGCTGGTTGTTCGAGATGGGAAAAAAAAAAAGAAAAGAAAACCTGAGTAAATTAGGTGTATCGGCTATCACACTTCTCCTTTTACCTGTTCTTTTTTTAAGTATATTACCCGAAATCTCCCTGTGTGAGCTCATAAAGTATCCATCCCAAGCTCGGATAAGAGAGTGGTGCAAGGGTACACAGCCGGTGTAAAATGTAGTCTATTATTTGAATAACGTTCTCATTGGGAAGTGCCCACCAGGGCCTTAACAAAGCGGAATGGGCTACAGAGAGTTCATATAATGAACTAATTTGGAATATGACATAGGTGACTGATCTAATTACTCACTTATCCCTTAGTTTAAGTTTTTTTTTCTTTGATAGGGTAATAAATTTCATCAAGAAGGGCGGACACTTAGACTGATGTGATAACCAACTACACCGCGACCCCCCAGTTTTAGGCTTTTTGAGTATGTTAGACTTAATAGTTGTCATTACTTCTTCATATCTTATCAACTACTAGGAATGCAAGTGGATTTTTTCATTGGTGATTCCAGATTGTTTTATTTTTTGAGTTAAGTCTCTGAGAGTCTTCACTTTTTTTCTCTTCTTATTTTTATATCTGAATATGAGGTTTGATATTTTATAAGCTCGTGATGTATATTCGGAACAAGATATCACCCATTTGATAATAGTTCACTTCTAGCGGATTCTCTTTATTTTTAGGCATTACAATTTTGACATGATATTGCGTTCCACTTGTATCATTCCCCAATATTTTAAATTTTATGTCTTCATGTCCACGTCCGACAAACCCTAGTGTCCATACAGCTGCTACTCACCACCATACATCTTTAGTTCGATCAATGTAAAAGGGATCCTACACTTCTACTGGATGCTATGAATAAAGTTGAGTTACCTTATCAAAGAAAAAAGGTATTCACATGCTGTGGGAAATGGATCACCCTTCTTGTTTGTGGCACTTTCCTCTCGTTTGCTAAATAATTGGTATCAGAAAGGTCCCTTTCTTGTGCTTTCTTTTCTCTTTTTTAAACCATAGAAAACAAAGAAAAAAGATTTTTTTTGTGTGTGTGTTGGGGGGGGGGGGGGGGGGGACCTGGGTTCAGAATTTGCCTTCTCAGAGTCTGCAGATACATACTTTTTGATGCACCTAGAACAAGATTCAAAGAAAGCAAACATATTGGGATTCAAATAAAACTAGGGGAACACTTCTGATCTAAGGATTTGGCTTCATGACAGTTCAGATATATCAAAGAAAATCCAAATTTTGCATAGAATTAAAATCAACGCTAAGAAGGAGAGGAAATGGAAGGGGCAGGTGTTCAATGTTTGCCGTATATGGATTTCTTTTGTGATGACAGTTTTGCTGCGAGTATTCTTGATTCCTCATTGAGAATGTCATCATATTTTTACAGGTGAAGAAGAGCTTTTATTGGTTGTGGTCTAGAACCCACTGCAAAGTAACTTATAGGGCCTCCACTGTTGTATCTTACCTGGTATCATTTCCTTCTCCTCTTCCTGTTTAGGTAGAAGTACTCGGTTTTAAATTAGTTGTTGTAATGCTGTGCAATTATGGTTGATGATTAGGTGGTTTAAAATGACAATCAGTTCGGAAGAGGCATCAAAGAAAACTTCACGTTCTCAATTGGTTGTGTTGAACAGGGCATTCAAATTGGTAAGTGTTCCTTTCTTAGACTATCTAAGATGGAATTCAGACGTGTGTGATTGGCTATATGTATAGTTTTAACTTTCTGGACGGTAACTCTTCAAGTGTAAGATGCATAGGCACTAAAGATAGGAAGTTTTGGTGTGTAGCATACATAGGGTTCTGGTTTAACTGGTCTAAAGTAGGAGATACAATGACTTTTATCAGGTCATGAGGCAACGATGTTTATCTTAGAGTTCTTTTGAAAAAAGGGGGCTAGTAATTCATGATTTCATAGCCTAAAGTTAACTTGGTACTCATATCATGTTACTCCACTATTTTCCCACAACATATTTTCTTTTCCCTATGTAAATAACTGGGCAACATTCTTGAAGTCGTCTAGGTACCTTTACTGATTGTACTGTTATACATGGTTTAGTTAATATAGACTGTTGCTATGGTTTGAATATGTGATTCATTTGCAGGCTGAGCAATGGGTTAACAATATGGGCTCTTCAGATGATGCTAAACCAAATAATGTGGTTCTAGAGAGTCGTCCACCTAGGTAAAATCTTCTTCGACATGACTATATTTTGTTGAAATTCCTGGGGTTGATTTCTTATGTCATCGTAGGCTTGGAATTGGTGCTGCAGTTCCACGTCAATCTCAAACTGTACTCTCAAATGACCCCGCGGAACGAAAATTACGTGCTAAATTGAATGCTGAGAAAAGAAAAAAATTGAAGAGCTCTGAAGCATCAACAATTTCTGCCAAAGACGGGAAAGTTGATGAAGAAAGCGATGATGAGGAATTAGAAAGCAAAACAAAAGCGTTTACCAAGAAGAGGCCTGCAGCTTTGCCCTCGTCTCTGCAAGCAAAGAAGAAAAAGAAGTGACTTTGCATTATCTAGCAAATCGAGATGTGCTATAGTTTTCCTTTAGTATATTATTCTAAGCCTTCAGCTTCTTGTTGCCATTTTGGAAGGTGCAGTTCTCTTGAGGTCTCAGTCTCCAGTTAAGAGAAAAGTTTTGAGTTCTGAGTAGCTGACTTAGAGTTTCAATTCTGTTTGTAAGAGTAACAAATTCTATTAGTGATGTTTATTTCTGAATAATGTTCTTCCCTCCCACCACTCCTCTGCATCCGGCCTGTGCTTTTGGTGACAAATGTTTTTAGAAAACATATCACCCTCTCATTCTTGTTCTTGCTCTGAGGTTAATGGCGAAAGATATTTTTTTTTTTTGAAACCATGCTCAAACATGCAGAGGGCACCTTATATTTGGTGTCTTGAATTCTCCTTTGAAGTTTATTCTAGTGAGCATAAAACCAGGCAAAGAGTAATTAGTCTAATTACTGCTTTTTGCTGTTTCACTTTTACCCTCTTGCTTTGGTTTTCTAGCTGCAAACACTTGCTTGTGGATGTTGTAATAGGAGGGTGGCACCCAGGGAACATGTTTTTTTACAATCTCATGCTAAAGCATATTCTTCATCTAGCTGCAAACACTTGCTTGTATGAAATTCATATTCACTTGTCATGTGCTACATTACCATAATCCTGAGAAATGTCCATACGGATCGGCTTTTTTTCCATGTTAAAAGAATGAAACAGAATGGTGCTTCATCATCTACAAGTCAATATCTTTTTCATGAGATCGAGAAGCCCTTTGCAACTCTTGTTCGAGAGGGTGGAGTACACATAGCCCTCAAAGTGGATGATCTTGAATTTTTGTCTCCGCTTGTCCCATGGGCAAAACTTTAACAAGTGTTTGCCCCTCGCTTGCTCATGGACAACACATTTAACTTTTGACCTTGACATTCTGCCATGGGGCAAACGGGGATCAAAAGTTAAAGACCACCCGAATAAGTGTCATATCTTGCAATTATTTGGGTTCGAGATACCAAGATATGACTTGTCCAAATTGAAACAAATTGACAGCAGTAGCTTCAAGCATACTAAGGCTATCATATAGTGATACAAACAACCATGTCAATGTATTATTTCTTTTTCTTTCCCTACTTCAATGTTACTTTCAGTTACAACCACTTTGTACTTACAAAAGAAAAATCTATCCAAGAATAAAACTTAAAAGATGGACCAAAAAAGAATGACCTGTGTCAAACGTCCAAAGCCTCAAAAACCAATCTGCCACGCAAAAAGAAAAATAAAGAAAATCTAAATATGAAGGTACAACACACATTAACAAAACCAGAAAACCACACATTCTACATCTATTAGAACCCCAGGTCATTACCAGCTCACGACTGGGTTGAAGCTCAATCAAATCATGAGATTTTCTCCAGGAGGAACTAACTTTTGATATCTTAAAAAGCAGTTAAATCAAAGAGGAGTTCCGTGATCCCTTGAGTCCACACTCTTTATTTGCTAGCTTTTTGCATGGAAGTCTGTTATGTGTCATAAAAGTAAGTAGTGTCTCGCAAGAGCTGCATGGTCTACGTCGTTATCTAGAGTCTAGGGAAGTCTTCTCTTAGTCCCTACAGAGAGACAGGTCGGTCACTGGTCCACGCTACTGTCAATTTCATTCTTGGCTGGGAAGTAGCATCTTCTTCACACTCCAAAGTATCACTAGATATGCTCAAAATTGTGTCCTCCACCAACTCTTCCAGAATAATCTCCTCCATCTCAACACCGATATGTCCAAGATCCAACCGGAGATCCATCCATGTCCCTGATCTTTCCATGTCTTTTTTGACAAGCTGGTCCAAAGAATGAGGAGTTGAATACTGGAGAAGATACCATTCTACTCCTTTCCATACTTCATTTATCAGGTCCATCCCTTTTGGAACAGGTCGAATGTTATGTTTACCGAGTGACACTCCCGGGTGACAACCAAAATAGCGGTCACAGACTGCCTTAAGAACGTCATTTGCACAATCAAAAAGGAGCTTTTGATCATGAGAAGATCGGCTTGAAAATAACTCTACCTCGTCAAATAACGATGGGTCAAGAACCTGGTCAGACGAAAGCCACCTCAAGAGAAGATCATCCCAATTTAATCCTGAACCTAGAAGAACTGCTTCTACGTATTCAAAAGCGGATTCTTCATTTTCGAAACAAACTGTTGGACACACTTGTTCACTGATGGAAGACACTGGTTCTTCAAAATGAATTTTCCGTGGTTGAATTTCTGTATCAACTGTACACATGTGGACATCTACATTTCAGTTAGGTGAGCATATAAGAAAATCATAGATGATGGTTTAAGCAAATTCTTGGTGAAACAGGTTAACCTGGTCGGAATATAGTGCTGGCAGGACTGACATCATCCTCCACGAATAATGGCTCAAGCACTGAGACGGGACTAGGTCGCTCCATTCTATCAACTACACTGTTAGGATCTTCAGCTTTCCTAGGGCTTGAAGAGCGTGCAGGTGAAACTGGTGGAGAAGATAGAGTTTGATCCTTCCCAGATGGATCCTGAAGTAAAGCAGAAGAAGATTATAGATATTGTAGCACCAAAGGAAAGGGCTCATTCTTTCAAGCTAGTGTTCGATGAGTTCTTTTAATCAGATAATAAAATTTTATTAAACAATGGGAAAAACTCTAGTGTTCGGTGAGCTTATCATAACCTTCCACACACAAAAAAAGAGGAAGAAAATCATCTTGAAAGATAGAAGGAATTTCATTACAAGTTTAAATTAACTTTTTAGCAAAGACATAATTATACATTAAATTGTTTTTCAGTGGTGTGCTCCAATCTTTTAATACACATCCTGGAAAACTGAAACGGGCTAAACATTCTTTTATCCTTGGAGTATGAGATAAAAATGTTTGAATTTGGTTGGTACAGAACTTACATAGTAGCATACTGCAAAGAAAAAAATTGAATTGATTTGCTGATAGTACTTTGAGTTCACACTCTTAAATCTAACTGTTATTGATCTGAATTCATAAAACTTGTATGCGGATACTGACCTGGATTTTTTTTTCTCTAAACAAGACTTATCATGAAAAATACAAATGTTCATACCTTTTCCGCTTGTAAAATGATAAGAATTTAATAGAAGATTAGAGGATGAAGGAAACAAAATTGTACTATCATAGTAAAGCTCTACAACAACAACAACAACAACAACAGACAATTCATTTTTTCTGTGATATTCCAGTGAGTAGCTTATTTGAATATCAATACTTTTGTTAAAGTTTTTGATATGATAAAACATGTAATTTTTCATTTTCTGTTATTACAATGTGCAATTCGTAGGGATGCAAACTAGTAATACCAAAAGGTAGGCAACAGAAGTACTTAGCAGTCACTACTTACTTCTTGTAAGCAGTCAAATGACAATTCAAATCTCTGGGCAGAACTTCCATCATCCACTGCATTGGTAGCAGCACCATCGATTCGGATGTCTCTGTCAGTTGGAGAGCTACCTAATTCAGAAAGAGCACTCAACACTTCACCTTCTTCCATGCCTCTGGTTTTGATAGTTTCTTCAGTTAGATCTCCTGCAATGATTTGGAGACTGATTACACGATAATAGATTTAAAAATTGGCAAACACTGAACTGACAAATGAAAGGTCCAAAATTCAAGAGATGATCAAGAGAAGAACACCTTTAGGACTTGTATGACCAGTTGAAGCCACGTCTTCATCCACTGTGTTCCCATTTTCACATGGAACCTCTACATTGGTGCACTCATTAGGATACTTGCCAGAACAGCTAGATTCTATCTCTAAATCTTGGGTGGATGGACTTGGACCCGTAACATGGTCTTCTCGTACATGCTGAAGTCTGTCATCATTGGTTCCTTGTATAGGGTCAGTAAGAGGCTCACTCATTTGGGAAGGTAGCATACTATCCTTGCTGTTTTCTCTCGGACTGCAGCCAGGGGAACTGTTGTACTCGGGGAATGAAAGTATCCTCCCCAAGGATTTAGGCAACTGTCCACTACTCACCGTTGTTGTCTCATCTTCATTGTCCAGCATCTCCACAAGGTGCTTCTTTGCCTCGATGTAGATGTTGGGCATTCCTGCCCTAGGAAAGTCAGATGCCTCAGTCGGTGAGACTGCTTCAACACCTTTCGACTTGACTATCTTATCCCCTCTCTTGATGCCCAGAGGAGATTTAGCAAATTTTTCAGTATAAAAATGGTCTCTATTAGGAGAACTCCATCCTAAGTTTTCTCCAGAGATTCCTCTTTCACTGTTACTCCACTTCAGCTGCTCAGATGGAAATTTGCGGATGGTTCCTTCCTGAGAGATTCCATGACGATCCTTTCCCATCGCATGCTTGAGTTTTCTTTTAATTTCTGTGAATGAGAACTGGGATGTGTTTCTCTCACCCTGCATTGTACGTTTCTCTGCGTATTGCGAGTGCACTGGAGTGTTAACATTGGTTTGAGCACTAGGTGATTGCAAGCCCGCTGGTCCAGGCTTCAAAATAACGATTTTACTTGATGGTCGGGGTGTCTCATCTTCCATTGGGGGGTAAATTTCTTGAGACTTGCTCCTCCTCCTGAAAAATTTGCGTTGTTTGTGGTTTATGACGTCGTCTGTTTTTGCATGAAGTCGGTTTTCCTTTGACATATTAGATTCTGGAATCAAGTTAGGTTTCTGCTTTTCCTCAAACTGAGCATCCTCCAAACTTCCGATTTGCTTTAACAGCCTTGAATTTGGATCTTGTAGGAGTGTCAAGATAAATTCCTTATTTGAGCTTAGTGTCTGCAGAGCATCCATAAACTCTTTTGATTGGAGAGTCTTGTTATCTTCTCCCAACTGTTTATTGTTTCTTGATCTCTGATTTATAAACACCTCAATCGCTGCATTTACCTTTTCTTCAACAACTGGCTGAGTCTGATCTGACTGCTTGTTATGATCATTATGTAAATCTTGGCGGGCCTTCACAAACTTACGACTTTTCTGATGAATCTGGCGGAGCTCTTCCATTACAATGTCCAGATCATCGAGGGCCTTCCCTCCAGAATCTTGAAGATGCGGTGCTTCAGACCTCAAATTTCCGTCATCATCTAAATCATGAAAGTGCGTATTACTTGGTCTGCGTGTTCGCCTGCTGTTCTTTCTTGCACGCCATGATTTTTGTGAATTAAACTCTTCTGCATCTATTTCAGAACCATTTCCCTGATTTTTCAGGCTTTGCTCATTCACCATTTCTTCTTCCATCAGCTCCTTTACACTTGTTTTAGGATCAGGTACTGCTACCTCACTTTCTTCATTATCCTAAAATCATCAATACCATACATTTTATCATGCCAGCATATGGATAAACAAAAAACTGTTAGGATCAGCGTAAATGCTAAAGCGTCTTCAAAGCCTTATTGTTCCAAAAAAATTATATATTCAATATACCGTCACAATGTTGCCTCATAACACACCTCAATATTCAGTCTATTGTCAGTGGGATCTGGTAATTCCTGCATAGAGCTTGAACAAGGAGAATCTGCAGAAGACAAAACAACATGATTTTGTTGGACAAGGGGAGGGGATGAAAGAATTGACATCAGATGGTAGAAAGCTGCAAACAAAGAACAGAGACAGATTCATCTCTAAGAGTGAGGATTATAGATATCTTACCAACAGCTGGTTTGCTTCCTTGCTTTCTATCTGAGAGTAACTTTCTAGTGGTTCGACCATGACGAAAATCAAAGATGCTAATCAAACCCCAAATGCAACCGGCTCGATCCTTCTCATATCTCAGAGTGGGTCGCTGTGATCTCTTTGCCATGTTCACGAACTTATTAAATTTCAGTGCACTCTATTCAATTGTCGATACTACGATAGCCTCTCTGCTCAAGTCTGATCAAGAAGAAAAAAAATTTAGATTAAGGACATATAATTGGAAACTCCCTAATATTCTGAATCAAGGAAAGGGAATCGAAACAACATAGACTCCGTAGCAAATGAATGCAACTAACTAGCCAATAAAGATCCTAGTGAGAAACATCAAATTATTATTCCAATGGACTAGTCTATGTAGCATTTTCTCAATAGACTCACCTTCAGATCTCTTCCAATAAAAGCAATAAAAAGTTTGCAACAAACAGAATGGAAGGATCATGAAAATTCTACTAATATACAAAATATGGAATATCACTGCGGCGAAAACGGAGATGCTTCCAAGATCATATCAATTGAAGTAGTGAAAAGGGGTTGATAAAAGGAAACAACAGAAAACTTTTACCAAAATTTTGGAACCTTGAGAACCAACCAAAGAAGAAGGCAACAAATATGCAGCAAATTGTACATAAAAACCAAAAAACAATTCCCTCTTTCAACTCCACAAGTTTCCCAACAGAGTAAAGCTAAAGGAACTGTAGACTTACCTAGTTGGTAACGAATCAAAAATTTGCTTTTTCACTTTTCAAGAACAATCTTTAACACTATTTTCAATAAGGGCAGTGCAATCTCCCCAAAAAACAATACTACATGGAAAGCAATTTGGCTCCACTACAAAAACTTGAGCACTTCATTATATACACAGAGAGCAAAAACATCAATTTTTCTCCAACCAACAACTTTGCCAGCAAAATGGCCCTTCAACTATTGAGAAAACTGTTTCAGACACAGAATGTGGCATCAGCAAATCATAAAGAACCTCAAAGATCACTTCTTTGTACTTTTTTGTCGGCAGAAACTTGAAAACCCAAAATTCCTATTTTTTAATCAATTAAGAGGCACCCCCACAAAGAGATTTTCACCAAGATTGAAACTTTTTGCCTCATGAATCATGCAATTAAGAATAAACCAAATATGTAACAATCAGAACGACAATTTCTTCTTCTTTGGCACGTTGAATAGAATAAAATATCTTTTTTTTCTTCTTCTTACAACACTAGATATATTAAAAAAACTAGATTGAAAGGGATTTTATCAACCAGAAAGGGTCAAAGAAAGAGGAAGTATAACACCTAACAATAATTCAATACTAAGAACTCTTCTTTTTTTTTACTTTTTTTTCTTCTTTTGGCTATAAGGGTATCTATACCGACCAAAAAGATAAAAAGAGAGAACCCCAGATAACTAAAACACCGACCCACGTATTTACCCAAAGAAAATTAGCTGTGGTCCGTGGGGCAGCCATTAAAGACCAAAGAAGTTGGAGAAAAAAAAAAAAGCAAACTTAGAACTGGAAAGTAAAGATGCTACTGTGTGTGTGTGTGAGAGAGAAAAGAGGTTTAGGCCTTTAGGGTGGTGGACAATTAAGCTGACGAAGAAGAAGAAGAATTCTTGACACCTGGGATTCTAATGGTGGGACCAATACAAATGGAGCCTCCCACTATAGGAAAAGTTTTTTTTGCTTCTTTTGATTTTCTTATTTTTGTTTCTTTTCTTGGTCTTTTTTTCATCAATCTTTTTCCTAAATCAGATTTTCAACTCCACGTTCATCAACATATAGATATCATCATCACTGTCACTATGACACCACCCCCCACATCTGTCTCACACCACTATGCAAAAATAGGTGTTTTTTTCTTTTTAGCATTTTGCTTTTGCTTTTGATTGTGAGTTATGTGGTAATCAGACAAAAACGTATGAGCATTGGATTCATACGCGTTGAAAGAGAGAGGGAGAGAAAAAGAAAAAGAGAAATAACTGTGAGCGTTATTACACTTTTTTTTGGTAGAAATTGACTTCTAGTTTTAATGTACTGTATACTAGTAGCTGTGGATGATAGGGAAAGGTGATATGTGTGGAATTATGTGAAAATTACAAGGACAAGACTGACATTTACATTTTGTTTTTGTAGCAGACAAAATAAATAATCTGATCCAGGTGTTATGTATTTAATTAATTTCCACTTGGATTTGGATTTGATACATTTTTAAAAAAAAAATTAAACTATGTTAGTACTATTTTAGATTATAGACATTTAACCAAAGTTCTTTTTCTTACCAGTAAACTCGGTTTTAGTTCATTTTGGATCTTAAAATCTAATTGTACGGCTATACTTAATATTTTTGTACTGAGTTTATTTAGGTATTGAAACTGATTTATGAACATTTTAAGCTACTTTATGCATTAATTTTTGTGATTTTGTATTTGATTTTTTTTTTTCTTTCCACGAGAACGCGTTAATATCTAACTTCTTTGCTAAAAATAATTTTATCCTGCATATTATTTCATGTCGGGCAAGATCGAAATTACGGGTAACGCAATTAGAGTTCGTATGGGATTTCGTGAATTACATGAAATTAGTTATAGTAGATTCTCATAATATAATATTATCATATACTTAGTAAATTAATATTATCATAAGTTTGGTGGATTCTCCACAATAATTGCATGAAGTTAATTATAGTAGATTCTCATAATTTAATATTATCATATATTTAGTAAATTACTAATTTATCTAGAGTTGTTACTGACTCTATATATCATTCAATTTATTATGGAGAATCCACCAAACTATTTTAATGATAAAATTAATTATTATTACATAAAAGACTTATGTGACAGGTTGGTAAAGCATTGATTGATCTAAAAAATTAAAAGAACTTATTCATTTCACTTTGCATTAGAAACAAGTAAAGTAGGAAACGTAAGTAGGAAAAGAAATTTTGCATTGAACAAAGATAAGAAGAATACTATTTAATTTTCAACCTTTCTTATCATTTTGCTAGGAAAAGAGAAGAAAAAGGTTGTTAAATAAAGTTGATTTGGATATGGCAATGATGATAATGATAATTATGTTGAATGAGTAACTTAGAATTCAAACTGATTTACCTCTCTTAAGTGGAGGCCATGAGCATATTGGATTTTTGGGTAATTAAACACCTAAGTGGACCTTAGTAAATTTTCTTTATAATCCAAAACTATATGGATACGAGTGGAAGTCTTTTCATTTTTATGATCAAAATTAGGGGTGTTCATAGTTCGTTTGCATCGGTTTTTCCCTAAAAAGAAACCAAATTAAGTAAGCCGGTTCTTCAAATATTGAAACCAAACCAAACAACTAAGTCGGGTTTTTATTGATTCGATTTTTGTCGGCTTTTCGGTTTTTTTTGATTTTTTTATCGGTTATTTATGCGATATACACTACCAAGCACATATTCCGGCGACTACATTTTCAACGTAACACTATCAAACTAATTGCTCTTTGAGAAATCTATTATTTACCAAGATATATTGATGATAATTGAATCCAATAGTGATGAATAATTTAAGTACTCAATTAAAAATCAATTGTTTTTAACATGAAATAAATTCTTGTACTTAGCAAAGAAAAACTACCAAACTAGGATGTAAAGGCAAAGAATTAGACTATTAAAATAGCAAACAACTAGACTAAAAATACAAACGACTAATATGTACCATAAAATATTATAAACTTTATATAAAAATATACATACATATATATATATATATATATAAATAGTTATTTCTATAGTCGGTTTGGTTCGGATTTTTTGGTTATTTTTTATTAAAACCAAATCCAAACTATATCTGATCGGTTTTTAAAATTTAAAACCAAAATCAAACCAAACCTAAAAAGTATCAATTTTTTTGGTCGATTTGGTTCGATTTTTTGGATTTTTATGAACGCCCCTAATCAAAATTATAAAGCAAGAGATGTTAAAACTTATTTTTATAATGGAACGCAACAAATATTAAGGATGAGTATATAATATGAATCTCAATCAATTTGGAACTAAGACTACAGCTTGTTTGGATGGTTGTTACACGTTGTTTTATAATGTATCGTATCGTATCGTATTGTATTGTACTGTATTGTTTGATGAATACAATGTTTGGATAGATAGTATCGTTTGCTGTTGTTTCATGATATCACGCACCAACAATATAAAGAATTAACTGGTAATATTATAAAGAAAAATTATGATACGAGGTAAATTTATTATATGAAAAGGAAGGGTAAATGATAAAATAAAATTATATAATAATAATAAAGGGTGAGATGAGTGAAAAAGACAAGATAATGACGCAACCACACCAAATCGGTTGTTACATGAAGTGGCAAATTTCGTCGTTATGCAACGACGGACTTAAAAATACGATACAATATAATTTAATTAACAACCAAAATAAACATCAAATTTAAAGTAACAATACGAAACAATACCATGTGTAACAACCATCCAAACAAGCTGTACAGTGTGCACCAATATTAAATCTACCATAAACGTTATGCACCAATTTTAAAGCAAAGAAATAAGAAGGTTCTAAGTTTAATAAATACACTGTATATTCCTAAATGACATCATCCTTATTAGTCAATAAAACAAATACTATAATTTTTCTTTTATCAAATTAAAATACAATTCTGTACATATTTTTTTAATCACTCGCTATTCGAAGCTTAATTCAACGTCCTGCCAATATGATAAATAAAGAAGGATAAAATGCTTTTTACGATTTTTTTTTATTTCTAAATTTGAGTCCAAAAACATTAATTAAGAATGAAAAGATCCCAACTATCCCGCATCTTTGAATGGTCTTAATCCATGTGTCAAAATAGTGCAAAATCAGTTCTAGAGCTCGTTTGGATTAGCTGATTTGACGTAGCTGACAAGCATAGATGCTGAAAAGTACTTTTAAGTGTTGAAATTGATTTAATAAATAAGCAGTTACATATTTGGATACAAGTGCTGAAATTGATAATAAGCTGCTGCAGTATTTTATAAACAAGTGCTGATAAACTCTTTTTCTGTTAAAATGACTTAAATAACCTTAGAACTGCTTACACTTATAAGGGCGTAATTTCTTCAACATTTTAGATTTTTGATCGATTCAAATGCAAAATATTTTATTTGTCATTTATTTTAAATACAAATATGCGTAGATTAGATAACTTTTATGATAAATATAATTTATTTTATGATAAGCATATAATCATAAGTTATAATAATTAATAAATTGACAAAAGTTTCTTAGTAAATAATAAACCTAAATAGGACAAAGTATTTGAACACTATCTTCATCACAACAACACTTAGAAAGCAATACACCAAAATTTGATATGTCCTCATTCAGTACATACAATTCAAAGATTAATACACAATCACATATATACAAATATGCAAAGGAATAGAGAATTTGCTTGTTTTAAATAGTAAATGAGAATTGCAGACTTAAGAGGCGGGGGTGGGGGGTGGGTGAGGGAGGGGGTTTAGGTTGAAACAATACTTGAGGCAGTGAGTGTCGATGTAAGAATTTTGTTCTAAAAAAAGAATATTTTAAGGATAGAATAGTAAAAATCTTGGTCAAACTTAAAGTGCTTATAAGCTAAAAATTCATAAGCTGTGGGTGACCAGCTTATGACTTTTGGCTTATTTTTTGACTTATAAGCACTTTTAACTTTACCAAACGCGTAAATAAGCCGAAAAAATGCTTATAAGCTAATTTGACCGGCTTATAAGCTTAGCCAAACACCCCCTAGTCTTATTAAGAAGTAGGAGTGTCAAACGGGCGGGTCGGGTCGGATATGGTTCGGGTCGAAAACGGGTAATGAAAAAACAGATCAATTATCCAACCCAACCCATATTTAATACGGATAAAAAACGGGTTAACCGGCGGATAATATGGGTTACCCATATTATCCATGACTTCTTGTATATGATTACTTTTGGGAGAATTCTTAGTCTCCCCAACTTGAGGAACCCTCAATTTGAGGCTTTACAAATGTAAAAGTTAGACCCATTGGTTATCCATTGGTTACTCATTGGTTATCCATTTTCTAAATGAATAATATGGTTCTTATCCATATTTGACCCGTTTTTAAAAAGTTCATTATCCAACCCGTTTTTTAGTGGATAATATGGGTGGTTAACTGTTTTCTTTGAACCATTTTGCCACCAGTGATGTTAGGTAAGGTTTCAATATTGCAGAAGAGCCGCCACAAACATTAATTGAAACACTTGGACCCCCATGAATCATGATTTCCCTACTTCCAACTTCCACGGTGATATGTAAATAGTAATGTCTAATCTTGAAGGCCCATATGAGACAAACAGCTTATCTCCCACCCCACCCCGTCGTTCCTCCCACCCCACCCTAACCCCACCCTTCTCCTTTTTCTAATTCACATTTTTTTTTTTGGTCCGGATATTTCTGACTAACTTTGTACAATTTTGGATAACTAATTAGAAGATTATAACTTTATAATGGTGGTAATAATTATGATTGTTTCCCTCATGCTCATGTTCAAACAATAGAATGTTGAGATCTGAATCTAGAGCCTTACTTAATATGTACTTAGTTTTCTTAATATATTTCGATATGATTTTTTTTAATATCCGAAAATGGTATTGTAGAATATTAATTATTACTAGTAGAATTGCAATTGAAGTGTATGGGTCAGAATTCGACCCCACGATAATAAACGAGGCTAATCCCGTTTTAAGCTAATTCATGATTAATTAGTGGCACGACCATTCAGAATTGATGATGTTCAACCCGCATCTGGTTCGATCGACAAGGCCATGGCCTATCCGCCACCATAAAGGCGAGATCCCAACGTGGTCACAGCCACTTATTGCCAGCTCACGAAGCCCACAGCTATAAATACCAAGAGAGGAAACCCTAAAAAGGGGGGCTTCTTCGTGACCACTATGGAGAGAGAAAAAAGGGACAACGATACCCAAAATTATGGGCAAGAGGAACACCATTGTAAGGCTCTGAACCTCTTCATGGAGAGGCAGACCAAACCAATATTATCAATAAAGGTTTCTAATGTTTCTCCCCCTAATCACGAGTATTAATTTTCGTTTCCTTCATTTGGTCCAACGGATTATTACGGTTTGCTATGATTTTCCCGTGATTTATATATATTATTTTTTCCTCATAAGATGTGTGACAACTTTTGAGCAAACAATTTGGCGCTGTCTGTGGGGATTTCCTAGCAAAATCACGTAGTTCTTCCCTGGACCAAAAGGAAAGAAGCGCCAAACTCGAAGGGGAACTCGAACATCTCAAATCAAGATCTAAGTCCTCCCTCCCTCTCCAATCTCAGATAGTGCAAACAAGAAGAAGGGGCCACCTCCCTTCCTAAGACAAAGTCTCGGTAAGGCACACGAGCTCCGGTCAGAAACCGACACGGAGATATCTCGAGCCGAGAGTCGCCTCAGGACAGCCTATATACCCTGGTTGGGAAGACAACGGATAAGCCGCTCAAGGTCTCGAATCTAAAACGAGTTTCAGCACTCAATACCCACAATATGGGATTCAGGCTACGCGCCTTCGCCATCAAAATCAACCAAGTTCAACAACAGTTGAACTGGGACTCTGGCTATGTGCCTTCGCCAAAAAGTTCAACTACGGTTGAACCAAGACAGGCTATGCGCCTTCACCAATAAGTTCAACTACGGTTGAACCGGGACTCAGGCTATGTGCCTTCGCCAAAAAGTTCAACTACGGTTGAACCATGACTCAGGCTATGTGCCTTCATCATCAAAATCGACAAAGTTCAACTACGATTGAACCAAGACAGGCTATGCGCCTTCACCAAAAAGTTCAACTACGGTTGAACCAAGACAGGCTATGCGCCTTCACCAACAAGTTCAACTACGGTTGAACCGGGACTCAGGCTACGTGCCTTCACCAAAAAGTTCAACTACGGTTGAACCAAGACAGGCTATGCGCCTTCACCAAAAAGTTCAACTACGGTTGAACCGGGACTCAGGCTATGTGCCTTCATCATCAAAATCGACAAAGGTCAACTACGGTTGAACCAAGACAGGCTACGTGCCTTCACCAAAAAGTTCAACTACGGTTGAACCAAGACAGGCTATGCGCCTTCACCAAAAAGTTCAACTACGGTTGAACCGGGACTCAGGCTATGTGCCTTCATCATCAAAATCGAGAAAGTTCAACTACGGTTGAACCAAGACAGGCTATGCGCCTTCACCAAAAAGTTCAACTACGGTTGAACCAAGACAGGCTATGTGCCTTCGCCACCAAATTTAACAAAGTCCAACCACGGTTGAACCAAGACTCGGGCTATGTGCCTTCGCCATTAAATCCAACGAGCTCGACCTCGCTCGAACTGCAAGGATGGACGCCTTCGTCCTCAACTTTAGCAAGTTCAACCACAGTTGAACCGAGACTCAGGCCAAACGCCTTCATCTGTGAAAGCAAAGCCCGACCTCCAACAAATCGGAGCGCAGGATAGGCACCCTCGCCATTCAAGTAAGTTCTCCCAACTCGAATTAAGATTCGGGCCACGTAAAGTTCGGCCCCGGTCAAACTACGAGGCCGCGTTTTTTACCATCACGACTGGTAGTTCGACCGCGTCCGAACTGGGACTAAGGCTAAGCGCGCTATAGCCAATAACGGCTAAGACTCGCCCGCACCGAGTTGAAAAAGCAAAGCCATCAACTATATTATGGCTAAGGCCATCGCCGCCAACGGTCGACCTAGATTCGACTGCGGTGGGTAAACGACACGACGACAGTCGAAGTTGCCTTTATGGCTAAGGCCGTCGATTCTATCACGACTAAAGTCGTCGATCTAAATTCGACTAGGGCCGCCAACGTGAACGGTCAACAAAAAGCGCGACAAAAACTCTAAAGAACGAAAGAAAAACAGTGACGCAAAACAAGCACAAGGCAGGCAATGGAAAAGAAAATTTATATATTTACAAAGTCAATTGCGGGTCATCCCCGCTTACACCCGGCCAAGGCCGATCAATACAAGAAATTAAAAAAAAAACAAGAAACACCTAAACGCCAAAGTCAATTGCGGGTCATCCCCGCTTACTCGGTGCCGTCTGCGCCACCGTCTGCACCAGCGTCAGCCTCTGGCGTCGCCGCGTCAAAACCACAGTCGGCACGTGCCTCATGAGCCTTCTGACGCGCCCCCTCGAAAGCAGCTTCGGTCACGACGCCAGCCTCCCTCGGCAAAGACCCAAAGTTCTCGAGCCTGGCTGGAAGAAGCGGCTTGATCCCGTAGCCGCTGATTCTCTTCTTCTAAGGCTGTGATCCGGTCCGCCATGACCTGGGCGTCCTGCTCAAAGACACCAATCCGCTCCTCGAGACTCGCTTCTCTAAAGGCCGCAGCATCCCTTTCCAATGCCCGTTGNAAAGTTGATGAATAAAGTTGAAAGAAAGCGGAACAGAAGAAGAAATCAAGTTTTTTACCTGCCACGGGCCTACGGCCATGCCTCTCCCAGAAAGACGCCCATGTGCGTATCCCCACCGTATGGGGGAGTACGGCCTCGACCCACTCGCGTATCCAAGACAATGGGGCCGGCGGCGACCTGTCGGCTACAAAAAACGACACGAGTTAACGCTCATGATCACAAATCATAAAGAGGGGAAGAAAAGGGAATTCAACCACTAAAGAACTTACGTGCATGGTTCCAAGCCTCTGGGAACCCAGTAGCTTCCGCCACCAGATGCTTGGTCCTGATATAAAAGAAGTGCTCGAAAGGGCGAGGGTCGACCTCGTCATCCAATCTCATGACCAGGCCCCTCGACCCACGAGGGCACGCCTGAATCATGGTGCCACGGACTCTCTGGGGAGCGTAGAGACTAAGCACATGCTGCAGCGTGACCTCCCTACTGGCCAATTCCGCGTACTTGATGAACATTGCCAACAATTTGTAGAGGGAAGGAGTGAGCTGACCCGGGCACACCCCGTAATAACGGCAGAAATCCACCACCAACATTGGGAGCGGGATCTTGAACCCCAACCTGAAAGGATAGGCGTAAAAAACGCAGTATCCCCTGCGGTCGGTGTGGACCCTCTCCTCGCTTCTAGCGAGAACGATGTCTGCATGGGTGGGAATGACCCCCTGTTCCCGTAATCGGGCCATCCCAATCTCCCCCATTAATGGGGCTTCATCCACCGAGTCCTCTCCACCGTCGACAGTGAAATCAATCGCCAGACCTCCGGGCCGAGGAACTACCTCGTCAACCGACGGAACTTCTCCAGTCTCTATCTGTTCTGCACCTCCCATTGCCGGAGGTGGCCCTTCAACTACCGGAAAATCTATCTGAAGAGCATCGTGGGAAGAACTGCCTGCCGTTGTTGATCTACTAAAGACAAAGGTTATCACAATCAAAGGAAAGAAAGGAGAAGATGAATTAGCGGAATGAAAAAGTTTCCTCAGAATCTCTCTCAGATGAACAATGAAGATATGAGAAATGAATGCCTCAACCCACCTTTATAGGCAACATAAATGGCTTTCGCGAAACCCAATAGCCATCATTAACTGCACGACCAACCGTAAAACGGTTCGGTTCTGCCGAAGCAAGCGTCATCATGACAAGCTCCGCAAAGCAGCTTCTCAGCCATCCGTCAACGTACCGCCGTCAGAATAATCGCTACGGCCTGCGAACGCCGAAAGAATGTGCCGTACGCCTTCAAAATTCTGGACGTGACCAAATACGTACCCGGCGCATACTCATTCCCCACGGCCATCTCCAATATATGAAAGGCTACGTCCATCCCCAATATATGAAAGGCTACGACCATCTCTAATGTATGAAAGACTCTCCAATGTATGAAAGGCTACGGCCATCTCCAACGTGTAAACGGCTAAGGCCACCACCGAGCACGTATCAAGCGTGCCCTCATTCTCCTCGGCCGCACAACATACGACCCGTCCGCCACGGCCGACGGGTATGCTTCCAAAACAAACGTAAGGATCAGAGCACAATGCAGCTCGACCTCACTCGAAGTGAGTTAAAAGGTCAAGTGCCTTCGCCCAGGAGGAGAGTTCGACCTCGATCGAACGATGACTTGATAGCCCAATAACAGGATACTAATACTCTACAAGGCTAAGGACCATCGCCAAAAAGAATTCGGTCTCGACAGAAGCAACAGTCGACATCCCCTTCCGTGTTTCTCGAAATACAGCCAATGGAATCCACTCATCGAGCTCGGCCCTAGGCCCGACCTCAATAAGCGGAGGGACTAACTGTATGGGTCACGAATTTCGACCTACGATAATTACGAGCTTAANCCGTTTTTAGTATCATGATTATAGTGCACGACCATTCAGAATTGATGATGTTCAACCCGCATCTGGTTCGATCGACAAGGCCATGGCCTATCCGCCACCATAAAGGCGAGATCCCAACGTGGTCACGGCCACTATTGCCAGCNTCACGAAGCCCACAACTATAAATACCAAGAGAGGGAACCCTAAAAAGGGGGGGCTTCTTCGTGACCACTATGGAGAGAGAAAAAAGGGACAACGATACGCAAAATTATGGGCAAGAGGAACACCATTGTAAGGCTCTGAACCTCTTCATGGAGAGGCAGACCAAACCAATATTATCAATAAAGGTTTCTAATGTTTCTCCCCCTAATCACGAGTATTAATTTTTGTTTCCTTCATTTGGTCCATCGGATTATTACGGTTTGCTATAATTTTCCCGTGATTTATATATATTATTTTTTACTCATAAGATGTGTGACAACTTTTGAGCAAACATGAAGTTTCCTTATTTCCGTGTTCTTTATGTTTAAAGAAGAAAAATAATATAATGGAGAATCTATTAGGAAAATGGAGATATGATTCTCCTCAGCAGCGGAGATAGTTTTTTTTAATTATCAAGCATTCAAAAATAAAAAAATTAAGAAGAAGCTAAAGGATAACATATAATATGTGTATGGGTCAAAATCTGACCATACGTAGATTAGGGCTAAAAGGAATAACAAGGGATCGACTAAGCCGTGGTCATATCCACAAGGCGTAATAACGACGAATATCTCGGTCGCTGCCGAGATCGAGCCATCAGAAGCTTGTACGGCAAAGTACATGTCGTGATACTTAAGGGGAGCGACGTAAAGTACAATCAAGGGATGAGGGTATTCTGGCTAAGGACCGTTGAACAAAAGAGAATATTTATAATATATATAGGAGGTAAGAAGAAAGAGAGAGGGTCTTCTCTCCTGGAAAAAGGAGGGACAGAAGAACGGGAGAAGATCTCTAGCGGAAACAAAGCGAAAGTCTAGATCTTGGTTGCAAATCTTTGCAATCGTCATTATAGATCCCCTAGCTATCAGTGGCATTCCTTCTTTTTCTTCATTGTTCTTTCATTACGGAACAATACGTCAAGAATGTAAGCTTATTGATTTTGTTCAATATCTTTTATAATCTTAGAAAGGGTCATAAGCTTGATTATATTCTATTCTCGTATTTAACGTGCTTTGATTTAGAGTTAATTATCCTTGGTTAAGATTTATCCTCTGTTTTTCTATTAATTTAGTTTAACAAAGAGCATACCATTTTTTGGTGTAAACAATATATATATATATACAAAAGAACTTGATCTTATATACAATATAATTTTTCAATAAAGAGAATTCAGATGAATCGTCATTTGCCCTAACTTCGTCGTGGTTCTCTTGTCTTAGCTAGGGATTAACGTTTTAACTAAAAATTAGTTGATAAATCCTTGCCCGACACCATAGAGGGACCATGGACAAAGTCCAATGTCGACATTTTAGGTTGAATCACAAATAATGAGTATTTATTAGTATACATGTAGGGAACTAGGGATGGCCTATGCTTTTAATTGTTCCATCTCTTTCCCCTTTTTGACTTAATTGTCACATCTCTGGCTAAGAAATTACCACTGATATTGCTTGTCAATCTATCTAAACTATAATTTTTTTAAAAAGTTTTTAGATGAATTTAACCGTGATCCTTACTTTTCTTAATATTTTTTTTTTTGGTTAGATTCTAATCCATTCTGCCCATTTGACACCTTAAAAGGTGCAGTTAGAGGAGGCAAACGGTGGCGAAACCAGAAATTTTATCTAGGGTGTTCAAATTTGAAAGAAGTAAAAAAAAAGATCCCCAATAAAAGATGTTCAATATATGTTATATCCCAATAAAATCTAATATTTACCTATATATACAGCGTAATTTTTCAATGAAGGGTGATCAATTGACTACCCTTATGGCTATGTAGCTTCACCCCTGAAGGCAGAGAATAAAAATTTATTTGCATCGGGTGTTTACATCAAACAATACTAACGTGCTATCATATATTATATATTTATTGGATTGGTGTAAATATGTGACGTGGATAAGTATTTAAAGAGGGGATAGGTGAATATTAAGGGTGTACAAATGAAACCGACAAACCGCAATAACCCGATAATCCGAGTCAAACCGAGAAAAAAACCCGACTATGGTTTGGTTTGATTTGGTTTGGTGTTGGAAAAAAACCCGACCATATTTGGTTTGGTTTGCTTTTAAAAAAAGTCAAACCGAAACCAAACCAACCTAACATTATATTTATAAAAGTTTTAAATATATTTAATACATAAAAATAGTTATTGTATTGTATTTATAAATATTTTTTAAGTTTTTTTTCATAGTTTTGTCTTTTAACGTATTATTTCAAGCTTGCACTTATAATTTTTGGATGTCCATAAATGTTAGTAACTCAAATAAATCCTAAACCAAAATCAAATCAGTACTAATGCTAATAAAAGACATTCAAGTCAATTGTTCTACGAATGAAAATAGTGTTGGACATCAATTTTTTAGTTTATCCATAATTTAAATAAAATGTATAACTTATTTTTCTTTAGTATTTAATCTTGTAAATAATAGTACTTATTAGTCGTACTTATTTTAGCAACTTATTAGTAATTTTAAATTATGTTTGTTTTCATTATCACTTATTAATAATATTTATTTTATGCGATTTTATTATCTTTATTGTTGAATATTTTAGTACAATGCTATAACTCATCTCATATTTATGTTATTTTATTGAAAAACGTCTTATATAGTTTTGTCTTGCTAGGATTAAAGAAATATTTGGAGCACAAATTCTATGTTTTGTGCTATGAAGATTTTATGAAAGAAAAAAAACCCGAAAAAACCGAGACTAAAATACCCGACTTATATTGGTTTGGTTTGGTCATTAAATTTAATAATCCGATACAATTGATTTGGTTTGGTAACTAAAAAATTCGAACCAACCCGAATTATGTACACCCCTAATGAATATATTGCCTGCCATATATGCCAAGATAGAATCGGATGATGTGTGTTGCTTGGCCTAGAAGAGACTCAAAAATAATTAAAGTTAGGGGCAAATGGTGGAATTGATACACACTTTGAGAGGACCACAACAAAAGCCACTCATTCCTATTAATGTACCCATTTCCAGTTCAATCATTCCACACCCAACTTTTTTCACCTACAAGCACACATGTTGAGCATTAGATGCTACATTTAAGTTTTGTGCTCGGATTATGCACTAAATTTTTATAAATGACTTGTTCTAATTAATATATTTGATATGATAATCTAGAAAACAGAATAATAACGTACTTCAATCAATAAAATTGCACCGATAATTAATGTAGAATTTATTTATGCGCCATTGTATACAACTTAAGTCTATGCTATTATTTACTATAATAATGTAAAAATTCCTAATATGAGAAATTTCCATAAAGCACTATCTTTTAGTGGTAATTAGCTATTTATAGATATCATTTGCTATATTACGGATTGTAGATACGTTTTATGTTGTTATAAGATGTATTGGATGTATTTAAGCTACTGTATTCATGAATACAGTAGCAAAAATAGGTGTGAATCAGGGAAGTCCAGCTAATCAGTTGTTGTATTCGAGTGTATTCGACTGTATTCATGGCGTGAAACATGGGATTACAGCTGGATAGATTATTGTATTCGACTGTATTCACGGCGTGAAACAGGGGGTTACACTGTTTTTAAACGGAAAGTGAATTAATTAACATAATAGTCTCCTAATATAACTCAACAAACTCAATTATAACACCACAAGTTTTGTATTTCCAGTTATAAAAAAGATTCTCAACCGAAAAATACCTCAAAAATATAGCAATCTTCAGAGAAATTATACAATACATCTGAATACATAAATTATATTAATTAAAAAAACTATATGAATACATTCATGGCATATAGCGAGACATTGAATACAATGAAATACATAGAATACAGCGGGATACATTGAAATACAATGAAAAAAAAGATAGTGAATACAATGAAATACATGGAATACAACGAGATACATTGAAGTACAATGAAAAAAAGACAATGAATACAACGAAATACATGAAAATACAGCGTGATACGTTGAAAATACATTGAAATATATTAACAGAAAATCAAGTTGCTCAGCCCCAAACTCCATTGTCTTTGTTCAAGAACAAACCCTAATTTCCAGCGAATCTGCCGTCGAGCAAAAACTCTGAACACTACATGTCTTTTTGTATGTGGTATGTAACTTATACAACGTCCATCGCACGTATTTGTATTGCAGGAGAACTATATTGCTGTTGTCTACCTAAAACTCCTTCATCAACATATAGTCCTCTCCAGATGAAAGACCCGTGAAGCACAGAGGGATTGGCCAAATTTTGGGTTGCACAAAATTGACGGGAAAAGTCAGAGAAGTCTTCGTGGTATACCAGGCAAAATCACCGTTTGTGACTAATGGTAGGTGATGTGGGTGAGAGAAATTTTGAGATTGAGCATCGTATTTTTAGGCAATGGGGGAAGAGAATGGCATGTATCAAAGTAGAGAGAGAAAGAAAATAGTGTAACTGAATGCGTATTTAGTGGCTTAGGGGTAGGAGGTAACCAAAATTGGATATTTTGCTATAAACATTAAAAAGTATCTATAGAATATAATTTTTTTAAATGGTATTTATTTGAAATAAATAAAGTGTTAACCTTTGCTATAGGAGGTAAAAATTCCTAATATATACTCCCTCCGATCCACAATAAGCGACCATTTCTCCTAGAGAAAAAAAAGATGTATTCACAAAATTAACCTTAATTAATTATTACCTTGACACATTGGAATATATAAATAAGGGCAAATTTTGGAAAAATAAAATTAATTTCTTCTTGATTATAATGTTTATTTTGGACCAAAATAAAAAGGTAAAACTATCACTTATTGTGGAGCGGAGAGAGTAGCTAGTTAATCCAAAAATACCATTATAATTTTCAAGGCTGAACTACTCTAAGACATTCTTTCAGTTGGTTGAGCAATTTCATCTCTAACCAATACTTTGTTGCAACAAATGATTAATTTGGTGCAACTTCAATTTACCAAATCGTAATCTAACAAGCCAGTTTCAATTAACTTAATGGTTCGGATCTTTCATATATTCTCTCCTTGCTAATGTTCCACTATCAAATTAAAGATACAAAACTTTAGAGATACCACACACAGGTCAATTCAGTGTATATTGAGACACATTATCTAAATGTCAAAAATTCAGTATTAAGTTTTTTTGGGATAATATATTGAAATTTGAAGAGTTTGACATTTAGAAAAACGTACATATGATTTTTGCGATTATAAGAACTAATTTTAAATATTTTTTTAAGCGTCATTTAGACGATCACAATACAAGCTCGTTAAAATCATGATTCCCCGCTTAAATATTTAGTGTTGTGATTTGCCTAATGGACTAATAAAAACAGATAAAACATTTGTTAATGGTTGATTACGAGCTAAATTGTCGCGAGGCTTACCAGATTAGGTGAATATAGATATTAATACAGAAATATTTTATAAGAGAGGTATATTGTCAAGATCTGTAATCAACTTTTGGTTAGCTAGTTTCACGTTTTTTGACCTTATTATGATGCAATCTAATAACTTATGTAACCTAATTATTTATTGTGAGTAACGTTGCATTAGATTCTTCGTTGGAAGCTGTTCAAATGATGTTATCAAGGATTGGCTTTGTGTTATTTCCCAACCAATTTTTTAATTGTTATCCACGAAAAGAAACCATAGTTTATGTTGAGGGGAACTATCATAAATAACTTGGTGACAAAACCAAATTAGTTTATTTTTTTAGGCTGCGTGCAGCTTAACTTGTCTTAACTTGTAGGTGGGTGGGTGGGTGGCTAATTCTTCGAAGAGAAATGTTTTGGATTTTTTCATATCTTTAATATTTTGTCGGATATTCTCATTTAGTCGATTTTGTTAAGGTATTGGCCCTATCTGATATCATTGCATTTTGGACTTTTTGTTAAAATACTTTTGAGGTGGGGTTGGTCCATGACCATGGACAACATAAGTGACTCCAACTATTTGAGATTAAGTTTTACTTGTTGTTTACCTTGAAATACGAGTAACAATTAAATTTGTTTGTGATTTTAATGATATGTGATCTAATTCAATACTAATTAATAACCAAGAAATCAAATGTCTAAATTAAAAAAGTAAGTTGAATCAAACCAGTGCTTAAACAAGTCTTGATCTCGAGCTATGACGTCCTCGAGGTTGGTCAGCCAGAACAGTAAAGTAAAAGCAATAAAGTCAAGAGACAATTCTGATGAGTAATGAGCAAGAAAGTAAGAGAGTATATTCTATTGCCAATGATTCATCCTCCTTACAAATGATTGAGGTCCCCTTTATATAGTAGGAGAACCCTAAATAAGGTACATTTCTAATTTTAGCAAGGAATCTTATTGGGGCAGCTGTCTAACCGCCTAGTACTAATCCGTACAAATCTGTTCCTGAATTTACGCTGGGATCTTGGAGATGTTGGGGGAATCTTGCTCTTTCTGTTACAAGCCCATAACAGCATCATCTCAGGGTTGGTCACACTTGGCTTCGGTGCTCATCGCGTATTTCGAACTTCGAGCCTTGTACTCTGTCTTCGGGCTCGAAATTGGTCCATCGGGCTTGAACTTGACCCATCCTGAACTCGGGCTTGAAGCGGCTCTTCGAGCCCGTGAAATTGGGCATACCTGATTTTGACCGTATAAAGATAGTCCCGCGTTTCTTAGTGTAAGATGATAAGAAACAATTTGATCCTCGATCCTCCGATGCCTCGATCATGATGTCAATCTCGTGACGTCAGCGACTGAAGTGATTGAAAGTTCGCGTCTGCATAGTTCCTAAGGCCATTAATTGAACGCGGTTGATGGTCGGCCATTGCCTTCCCCAAACCGTTAAAGCGGCCACTATAAATAGGTCGGTTTTACTACTTTTACAATCTTTTACTTCTCAAATATTTCTCAAAACCTCACTAGCTTCTTCATCTTTCCGTAGTTCATCCTTTCTTCAACTTGTTCTTGCTATAGCATCAACTTCTTCTCTTCTTTTGAATTTCTCAGCAGTAATGGCCAAAATATCTAAAATCGTTCCTCAGAAAGAAAAAGCCTCCTCATCATCATGTCCGACCGGGGGTAGAACGACGGTGCCACCTCGTATCGAGGAGTGCATTCCCGGGCCATGCGAGCTATCTTCTGATTTCAAAATCGATAAGCCGGCGTCAGTTCCAGGTCGATGCGAGCCTATGTCTCTATCTGCTTGATAACTGAAGATGAACTTGAGCAGGTGAAAGATGATTGTAATTGGGGGGATAATGATGTCGTGATTCCTTCCCCTGAAGAGGACATCACCACTCATGTGAAAGGGTACTTAAGCATTCTCGATTTCTGTCATCAATATCGGGTGACGCTTGGCCAGATCTACCCTTCTTTCTGGCGCATCGTCAATTTGCTCAGGTATTTCTCGGGCAAGATCGAGGGGATGCCTTTTACCCTCGACCACCTGATCAGGCTATACAACCCTTGCCTTTATCGAGGTGGTCTGATAAAGCTCCAGCGTCGATCCACGAAGGTGCTATTCTCTAGCATCGATGAGGACAAGGACTGATGGTGGATGAGCCAGTTTGTCCGAATCAAGACTTCCGATTTAATTCCTACTGAAAGGATGCCATTCCCCGAGGAATGGAACATGAAATGTAAGTACAACCCTATTGATGATACTTGCTTCTCTGCTTTCCCTGTTATTCCTCGATCTGATTTGTTTTTGATGGTGCAACTTCCCCTTGGTTTCCTGGTGCGATTTCAGACCTTGCAGGTTGGGTCCGACAACTGGCCTCCACTTCTTCACATGCGGAACGTTGTTGGCATGATTTGGCCAAGGGTCGGTAGGAAGCTAAAAAATATGGTGAGTATCCTTGCTCATATGTCGATGTTTTTCCTAAAAAATACTTACTTTTTCCTTACGCAAGCCTCGGAGATACTGTTGCTATGAGGACGCCCCTGCCCGGTAAGGAGGAAATCCCTAAGCCAACCAAGGAGAAGAAAAAGAAAAGGGCTTCGCCAGCAGTTCTCCGAAGCCTAAGAAAAATAAGGCTCGAAAGCCTAGGGCCGACCCTGTAGCCCTATCTGCAGAGGTAGGGCTGCTTATCGGGTGGATTGGGCGGTTATTTACTCTTAACGGTTTGGCTTATCGGTTATCGGCTTTTAGATGTATTAATCCGCTAGCCACCCGATAAGATATCGGGCAGATTGGTATCAGTTTAGCTCTTATCGGGCGGTTATCGGGTGTAGGGGTGTGCATTCGAATCGGTTTATCGATAAATCGAATTGATTATTTGTTATCGGTTTATCGATATCGGTTTATCGGTTTCGATTTCGATTTCGAAATTTTTCTTATCGAGTTATCGATTTCGATTTCGGTTTGTCCTCTTTGGTTTATCGGTTTATCGATAAACCGATAAGATATATTAAAAAGACAAATATACCCTTATTTTATAATACTATTACTACCCTTTCCTTCACTTAACCCTAATACCCTATTATTTCCTTCAGCGCCGCTTGCCCGCTTCTCTTCAGTCTTCAGTGAGTGTGAGTCTTCACTTCAGCGTTTTCTTTCAAATCGCCACTCGTCACCATCGAATCGAGATCTGGTCTGTCGGAAAGATAGTCTCCGTTGATTATCGTCGTTTCCGGTATTCCTAATTTCTTTCCGGAAAACACTTGCTGGTGCTCTGATGGTTTTTGTTTCATAGGATGCTTTTTGTTTTCGTCGTTAGTTTGTTGTGTCCCAAGCATGTATGAATATGTAGCTTATATTTCGTCTGGGAATAGCAAACTGTGTAGCTAATCCAATTGTTTAATACTTTAATGGATTGCTCTCACCGTGAATCATGTTGAATATATGCACTTTACTTCTTAAAGGAAGGAAGCACTTGGAGAAACTTCAAGAAACAGTGGTTTAATTTAGGGGATGTACTGTTGAAGCATGCAACTTTGTTTTATTATTAATACTAAAAGTTAGTTGCTTAATCACTGGGAAGAAAATAGAGGAAAAGTTGTGAGCAATTAGAGCTTAGAGCTTCTAATTTGAACTTGGTTTTTTATTTCTTCATATATGTTTTATAATGTCGTTCTTTCTGCTTAACCTTAAACTTCTTTGTTCAGAATTGATAAGTTTTCTGATGGAAAGATTTGTTCTCCGTTGATTATCGTCGTTTCCCGCTACTCCTAGAATCTCACTGTCGAGTGAATAGCTATGAATAACTTCAGCTATTTTGACACTGCAATTTTGACACTGAAGCAGATATATGAATTTCGTATGTGTAAGAAACTTATTTAAATTGATTTCTTTCCGGCCATAATTTGTAGGTCAAGAGCGAGGAGTGCTGACTTCGTCTTGCTTTGCACCTTTGCTTCACTCAACTCGTTTAAGACCGTAAGTTACATTCTTCATTCACTTTATATGGCTGAAAATGATAAAATTGATCAAGTGGTTGATGAAAGTAGAGGTTCTGAGTCTACTGCTGCAACTACTCACTCGACATTTACACAACAAAGGAAAAAACGATCGGGCATGGGATTACTGCTACTCGCAGCTTAAATTACCATAAGTTCTTATTGGTGTTATCGATAACCGAATCGATAAGCCCCAAAAATCGATAAATCGAAATCGAAAAAATCGAAACCTTATTGAAACGATAACGATAAGCATATGTACAAATCGATAATCGATAAGTAATTATCGATAAGGGTCAAAATCGAATCGATAAATCGAATGCACACCCCTAATCGGGTGGTTTATCGGCCTAATTCAATCTATACTGCACATGACGCAATTTACCAAATTTAGCGAGGGTCCAAAATTTGCTTCGCCGTGCTTCAAATGTATGCTGATGTTGGTCAAAGAATGAGAATTCTTGTTCTTGTTTTATAACTGCTCCAATTTTCTTTAAATGTCGCTCTAATTTCTAAACAATCCAAAAACACCTGCCGAAATGTGTGCGGACTGACGTTTTTTTTACATGCAAGCAAACCTGCAGATGTATGTGTTAAACCCATTTAACAACAGATTCTACTCGTTAAACTATCTCTTGTTTGTTAAGTTTTGGTACTTCCACTGCACCTACTGGAGGTGGTAAGAATACGTGAAGCAATCAAGTAAATTGTTTTTGGTTTGATAGGAAAGAATGCGCGAAGCAAGCAATTAAAATTTATCTAATAGTAAATTAGTAATAGAGAATAGAGATAGAGTACTGGAAGTGGAAGAAGAGTTTTTGATTATTTAATATATATATGGATAAAAATAAATTTTATATGTATATATATATTCTTAACGGGTTAACGGATTATCCGTTAAGAAAATTGAATAATCTTCCCCCAAACCGATAAACCGTTAATAAAAAAATTTCAATCCGTTCCCCGTCCGTTAAACCGTTAACCCGATACCAATAAGCCATTAAGCTTCGATTTCGGTTCTGTTTTCGGTTTGAACACCCCTATGCAGAGGTGGTTCAACACCTTCGGGGTGATGGGGAAGAGGGAGAGGATGATGACTGTCTGCTGGTAGCTCGGAAGAGGGGGAGCACCGAAGCTTTTGAGGCTGCTGAACCGGTGGTGGCTGATGCGGTTCAATCTCGAACCGAAGAAATCTTGGAGGGGAGCTCGAGCAGAGTCCCCGAGCCATCGGGCGACAAGAGAGCACCTCGTCTTGGAGGACATTTGGCGGATGAGCCCGAGGAGCCTAATTCCGAGGCCCTTCAAAGAGAAGATAATGTTTCAAGCGAATCACTTGGGATAATTAATGTAGATTAATCACCGCCTGGCCTTGTGTTCTCTGAAGGGCAATTTCGAGATTCCCAGGCCATGAAGACTCCCAACGTGGGGACGACCCACGAGGGGAATGATATTTTTCGGGAGTGCTTTGCAGGGGTTGAAGATGGTCCCGACCCGGATGCTTCGTTTATCTTTAATGACGCTCAGCGGCTTCTCAAACAAGTAAGGTTCTACCTCCATAATTATGCTCAAGTTTTACTCTCATTTTCCTAAGTCCGACTCCTTTTCTTTGTGTAAAGGCCGTGGCGCTTCATCGACAAGTATTTTCCAAATCTCGCGCCGAGCTTGCCCGATGCGAAGCCGAACTCAAGAAGCTGGTGGAAGAGAGGGACAGCCTTAAATGCCTCTATGTATAGAAAGAGGAGGAGGTCAGGGATCTCCGAGTTGAACTGGCGAAGGCTCATCAAGAACAGACTGAGCTCATTGAACAGGTAATGTAACTTTTGGGGGTCCATTATGTGCTCATTTGATTTAGCGATTAACACTTTAACTTTGCAGGCCCAGCAGAAGGGCGAGCTGGTGGAGCAGCTTCGAGAAGAGCTCAAGGTGAAAGAGGCCGAGACCTTGGGGTGGAAGCAACATATAGATCGTCTCGCCTCGGATAAAGACACGCTTTGGGCCCAGTTGACTTCGATCGAACGCCAACTTCAAAATGTAAAGGGGAAAATCCTGGACCGGAGCTCGAGGCTAAATCGGCCGCCGAGCTTGCGAAGGCCAAATCTGAGGCAGAGGCGTTTGTGGCCTCTTATCGAGCTGACGCCGAGGCTGCTAACATTCGGGCATAAGAAATCTCCATTGCCACTGAATTCAAATTGTCATGTGCTCTCGATCACGCCAGGTGACAATCCCGGAGAGAAACTCTCGAAGAAGTGTACGCTCGTGGCTTTGATCTCTCAGCTGATATTGAAAAGGCAAAAACTTTGGAGGACTAGGCTGCCGCTTTACTCTCTGATGATGAAGATTCTGCTAGTGGTTCCGACAGTGAAGGAGATGAGGATGAAGTCCCCGAAGAGGAGGTTCCCGAAGATGCGGCTCCCAAAGTAGATTAGGCTCTTAGGATTTTGTTATTTCTTTTTGTTTTTGTTTTGTGTAAGGCCCCTTGTGGGCACTGTAAATACCCTTTATGAATATAAGGAATTTCTTTTCTTTCCGCTCCATCTCCGATTTGTTTCAAATTCTGCTTCGTCTCCGTTTTGTGAAAATTTTTGATGTTATAACTTCAATGATCGAGTGAGCTCTGGCTCGGACTCAGAGTAGAACAAACCCTTAGGTTTTTTAGTAATCAACGGGAGATTTGATGCGAGCTCAGGATGATGGGACCCTTAGGTTCGAGTTGAGTGAGAACAAGGTCTCGAACCCTAAGTGTATCGGCCCTTAGGCTCTTTAGGTCGGGCCATTATGGCCTCTAAGAGATGGCTATTATTTCCCCTTTTCGGCTTAGAAGACTTAGTAAAAAATTATTTATGCCTTGGCATGCATTTTTTACCCATTGGGTTTTTTGAGGGTTCGGTGTTGATCGGAACCCTTTTGTTTTTAGTGCCTTAGCACAAGTTTGTATTTAAATAATTTGTTACCTCGTAAGGCTTTTTGAGGGTTGATTTTATCGAAGCCCTTTGATTAGTTTGCCGAGGGTAGCCTTTATTTAACCGGTTTTCTGAGAATTTGAAGGCCTGTTTTATTGCTGAATTCGGACGTCTTCGAGCCGCGTTATTTTGGCCGTTGCCTTTGGGTGTGTCTCTTGGACTTGTTTCCCGATAACATTTCAAACTTATCCGAAATGTTAGTTCCCGAGTATGATGGCCTTGGCTTTTGTGTCGAGGGATGCCTCTTTGAGGTCATATAAGTTCGAGTTTAGATAACTCGAGCGTGTTGACTGTCGATGATAGTCCCCGAGTATTTGAGGTGTGTCTGCGTTTTGGCCCTTGAGCCATTTTTCGTAGAATCACAAGTATGGAGTTCGTATAGCAGCAAATTTCTTTGAGACACAAAGTGTTTGATATAGAGAGAATGCTTCTTTGAATAATTCATACATGCGTACATGTTTTTCCATTGGGGCTCGACTATTCTATATGGACACATTTCATCTGACCGTTTGGCCCATTACAAAGTTTTCCTATCGAGGCCCTTTTTGGCGTGGAGTATTTTCCTCGAAAATATAACCTCCGAGGGTAATGCCCCCCAGTATTTGAGGTTGATTGAAAAGAAGCCTTGGATACTGTTGGATTCTCCTTAGGTTGCACATAGTTGTTGCCTCGTTAAAAACCTTGCCGGAAAAACCCATTTTGGATAAAGCCTGATCTAAGAGAAAAAGAGTGCAACCCGTGATTTAAAACCTAAGGTCTTCATGTATAAGGGTGCCCTCGACGTCTCCGATCAAACATCTACAATGAGTTAGTCTTAAATGCAAATGGAAAAAGGAGAAGGTCATACCTTAGCAATAATATCTTTTGAGTAGTGATACATTCCAATTGTTTGGCGATTGTTTGCCTTCTACCGTGCCAAGTTTGTAAGATCCTTTGTCGATAACTCCGATGACTCGGTACGGTCCTTCCCAATTTAGGCCTAATTTCCGTTCATTTGGGTCTTGAGTATTGAGGGTGACTTTCCGTAGAACTAAGTCCCGATTCCAAAGTGTCGAAGTTTGAACCTTCTATTATAATATCTCTCGATTCTTTGATTCTGCGCGGCCATCCAAACAAGTGCAGATTCTTGTTTTTCATCAAATAGCTCGAGGCTAGTATTTATAGCCTCGTGATTTGATTCCTCCGATGCATGTCGAAATCTGGCGCTAGGTTCCCCGACTGGAATCAAGGCCTCGGAGCCGTATACTAAAGAGAACGGGGTTGCCCCCGTGCTGGACTTCGATGTTGTTCGATATTCCCAAAGAACCTCAGGTAGAACTTCTATCCATTTTCCCTTTGCGTTGTTCAACTTTTTATTTAAGTTTTGAATGATAGTTTTGTTTGTTGATTCAGCCTGTCCGTTCCCGCTCGGGTGGTACGGTGTTGATATGATCCTCTTTATTTTGTGTGCTTCGAGGAACTCCGTTACCTTGTTGCCGATGAATTGTTTCCAGTTGTCACATACGATTTAGGCAGGTATCCCGAATCGACACACAATGTGGTCCCAGATAACTTCTTTTTCTCTAACCTTCTCGAAAGCCTGTGCTTCCACCCATTTAGAAAAGTAGTCAGTTTTAAACAAAATGAATTTAGCTTTACTTGGGGCCGTTGGTAGAGGGCCGACGATGTTCATTCCTTATTTCATGAAAAGCCTTGGGAACAAGACTGAGTGAAGTCGCTCCCCGGGTTGATGAATCATCGGTGCAAACCTTTGACATTTATCACACTTTTTAACAAACTCCTTAGTGTCTTTTTCCATGCTATCCCAGTAATACCCTGCTCTAATAATTTTGCGAGTCAAAGACTCGGCGCCGGAGTGGTTTCCACAAGTGCCTTCGTGGATTTCTCGTAAAACATAATCGGTGTCCTTCGGCCCTAAACATATCGCCAATGGTCCATCGAACGTCCTCTTGTACAATGTTCCATCTTCATCCAATGTGAACCTAGCAGCCTTGGTTCGTAGAGCCCTTGACTCTTTATTATCCGATGGGAGCTTTCCACTTTTCAAATATTCGATATACTTATTCCTCCAATCCCAAGTCAAACTTGCAGAATTTATCTCGGCATGACCCTCCTTGACCACAGATCTCGATAATTGGACGACAGTCCCCGGGATAATATCATCTTCTTCAACTGATGACCCTAAGTTAGCAAGTGCATCGGCCTCACTGTTTTGTTCTCGAGGCACATGATCTAGATTCCACTCCTTGAAGCGGTGCAAGGTTATCTGCAGCTTGTCCAAATATCTTTGCATCCTATTCTCTTGAACTTTGAAGCTTTTGTTAACTTGGTTCACCACCAACAAAGAATCACACTTGGCTTCAATGACTTCTGCCCTTAGGCTTTTAGCTAGCTCAAGACCTGCAATCATGGACTCATACTCGGCCTCATTATTAGTCAACCTAGAAGTTTTAATAGATTGTCTAATAGTACTACCTGTAGGTGGCTTCAAAATAATGCCTAGCCTGGACACTTTCACATTCGAGACACCGTCCGTGAAGAGGGTCCATACCCCCGATGACGTATCCGATTTTAGCAGAAGTTCTTTCTCCACTTCGGGTACGAGGGTCGATGTAAAATCGGCCACGAAATCAGCTAGGATTTGAGACTTGATAGCCATTCGGGGTTGATATTCGATATCGTACCCGCCAAGTTCAACGACCCATTTGGCCAATCGGACTGATAACTCGGGCTTATGCAAAACATTTCTAAGAGGGTAAGTGGCTAACACACATATAGGGTGAGACTGAAAATATGGCTTTAACTTTCTAGATGCGCTTATTAATGCAAGTGCCAATTTTTCTAAGTGTGGATATCTAGTTTCAGCATGTCCTAGAGTTCGACTTACGTAATAGACAGGGAACTGCGTACCTTACTCTTCCCAAACTAGTACCCCACTTACCGCTATCTCGGACACTACCAAATACAAGTAAAGCCTTTCATCTACCTTCAGAGTGTGAAGCAGGGGTAGGCTCGAATAGTATCGCTTCAATCCTCTAATGCTTGCTGGCATTCTTGGGTCCATGCGAAATCATTTTTCTTTTTGTGTAAGGAAAAGAACTTGTGGCTTCGATCTGATGACCTCAAAACAAGGCGGTTATTCGTCCTGTTAGCCTTTGCACGGCTTTCACACTATCTACGATAGTGATATCTTCGATGGCCTTGATTTTGTTGGGGTTGATTTCGATTGCCTGATTTGATACCATGAAGCCGAGGAACTTGCCCGAGCCGACTCTGAAGGCACATTTTTCTAGGTTAAGCTTCATGTTGTACTTTCTCAAGATTTTGAATGTTTCCTGCAAATGAGTTAAATGGTCCTCTACGCACAGGGACTTAACCAACAATCGTCAATATAAACTTCCATTGATTTACCTATCTGTTCCTCGAACATTTTGTTAACTAGGTGTTGGTATGTAGCTCCAGCATTTTTTAGCCCGAAGGGCATTACATTGTAACAATATGTTCCAAACTTAGTGATAAACGAGGTCTTCTCCTGGTCCTTCGGGTGCATTTGAATTTGATTGTACCCGGAGTAGGCATCGAGAAAGTTAAGGATCTCGTGGCCGGTCGTGGCATCGATCATGCGATCGATGTTAAGTAGTGGAAAAGAGTCTTTAGGACATGCCTTGTTTAAATCCTTATAATCTATGCACATTTTAAGTTTGTTCCCTTTTTTAGGGACTACAACTACATTGGCTAACCACTCGGGGTATTTTACCTCCCGAATGGACCCTATTTTAAAAAGTTTAGTTACCTCATCCTTTATGAATGCATGCTTCACCTCGAACTGGGGCCTTCTTTTTTGCTTTACTGGTTTGACCCCGGGGTCGAGGCTCAACCGGTGTGTTTTTTTTTTTGGTGAGATCTCTGTCATGTCTAAATGGGACCATGCAAAACAATCCATGTTATCAATAAGAATTTGAATGAGTTTTTTCCTGAATTCGGGGGTTAACACCGTTCCCAGGTATACCTTTCTCCCCGGCATATACTCAATCAGTATGACCTGTTCAAGCTTCTCGACCGTTGACTTGGTTGCATCTGACTCTTCGTGAACAACTAAAGTTCGAGAAGTAAGGAAATCCTCTTCTTCTTCTTCGATTACCTGTTTCTCCAATTCGGTCGAGGCTTGGGACGGTAATTGCTATTTGGCCGTCTGCTTATCTTTGGTGCTCGATTTTTCCGAGGTCGAAGGCGCTGGCATTGGTGTCACCTCATCAATTGCAAACATTTCCTTTGCAGCGTGTTGTTCCCCGTAAACTGTTTTCAAACCATCCACTGTTGGGAATTTCATCATCTGATGAAGGGTTGACAGTACTGCCCTCATGTTGTGGATCCATGGCCTTCTGAGTAGTGCGTTATATCTCATGTCGCCTTCAATGACATGGAATTTTGTATCTTGGATGGTCCCGACCATGTTCACTGGTAGGATTATCTCCCCCTCCGTTGTTTCAGTCGCCATGTTGAATCCGTTTAGGACTCGAGATGCAGGTACAATTTGGTCCTGTAGGCCGAGCTGCTCTACGACCCTTGATCTGATTACGTTTGCTGAGCTACCTAGATCCACTAGAACATGTTTAACTTGAATTTTATTTAGCAAAATAGAAATTACCAGGGCGTCATTGTGAGGCTGAGAAATGCCTTCCGCTTTCTCGTCATTGAATGATAGGATGCCCTCTGGCGCATAACTCCGAGTCTGTTTTTCTCTGGTAATCGACACCTTGGTACGTTTGAATATGGGCCCTCGTGGAACATCGGCCCCGCCAACTATCATATGGATCATATGTTGTGGTTCTTCCTGCTCATTCTTTCTGTTGGTATCTCTTTCTATGAAATGATTCTTAGCCCGATCACTAAGAAATTCTCGAAGATGACCCTCGTTGAACAATCGAGCTACCTCCTCCCTCAACTGCCTGTAGTCTTCGGTCCTATGGCCATGTGTGCCATGGTATTTACACATCAAGTTTGGGTTTCTTTGAGAAGGATCGGTTTATATATGCCTGGTCCACCTGGTGTCTTTGATCCTTCCAATAGCCGATACGATCCCCGATGCATCGACACTAAAATTATACTCAGATAACCGAGGTGCTTCTGCGGGATAGGTATGTTTATCAAAACCATTCTTACTCACAAGTCCTCGAGAATTTTGTCCTCGATCGTTTCTTCGATCATTCCGAGGAGGATTGCACCCTGAACCATTGTTTCTTTGATCTGCGACATATGGCTGATACCGTTCCCTATTTGATCTTGGTTCCCTGTCTGTATCCCTCGGGGCCTTAACTGCCAATCTATTTGGATGGACTGAACCCGAGGGGGCTCCCAGTTGGTCGTCCTCGACCCTGATATTCGATTGGTAACAATTATGTACATTCGCCCAAGTCACAGTTGGATACTCGATCAGGTTTTGCTTCAACTGTCGTGACGCGATCGAATTTCGCTCGTTCAACCCCTGTGTAAAAGCTTGCACGTCCCAATCATCTGAGACCGGTGGTAATTCCATTCGCTCTATTTGGAATCGGGATATGAACTCCCTTAGCATCTCATAATTCCTCTGTCTTATCTTAAAAACGTCTGATTTCCTTGTCGCAACCTTTATGGCCCAGGCGTGTGCCTTTACGAAGGCATCTGCTAACATAGCAAACGAATCGATAGAATTCAGTGGCAAGTTGTGGTACCAAATCATTGCTCCTTTTGACAAAGTTTCCCCAAATTTTTTCAACAAAACCGACTCGTTTCCTTATGATCCGTGAACACCTCACATGACATGCCATATAGATAATGCCTCCAGATCTTCAGCGCGTGGACAATGGCTGCTAGCTCCAAATCATGAACTGGATAATTCTTCTCGTGAATCTTCAAGTGCCGCAAAGCATATGCAATAACCTTGCCATTTTGCATCAACACCGCACCAAGTCCAATACGAGATGAGTCACAATATACTGTAAATGGCCCTGAACCTGTGGGCAAAACCAACACCGACGCCGTAGTCAAAGCTGTCTTGAGCTTCTGAAAGCTCGCCTCACACTCGTCCGACCACCTGAACCGGGCACCCTTCCGGGTTAACCTGGTCATCGGGGCTGCTATAGATAAAAACCCCTCCACAAACCGGTGGTAATTGTTGATACCCAATTTTTCCCTATATATTTTTTAATAGGCAAAGTACTTTCAAAATAGCATATGCATGCATATATAAGTATGTCCAAATGTTTTATTATTTTTTCTTAAATTCTAAAGATTTTTAAATCAATTTATTGCCCTATTTTATCCCTAAAAATCCAATAATAATTTTCAAAATTATTATTTTTTGATGATTCATTTATTGGATTCTCATATTTATGCTAAAACATAGCTAAGATAATTTTTGCATATTTTTACAAATTTATTTAGTATTGTTTAAGCTAAATTGCATACCATTGCAATATTAGCCTCTTTTAAGATCTAATTGCGGTTATATTCATAAATTTAAGCCCAGTATTTTTAAATTGATAATTATAAATTGTAAATCTTTTTAATGCTTTTAATTTGTTTTCAGAAATTAATTTGCTATTTTTTATAAAATAAATAAGGGAAAAGTGGCTATTTAAAATCTAGCCCCAATTGCATTTCAATTACAGCCTGAATTGGACCTCCAATTTAAACCCAATTGCCCCAACCCAATTACAATCAGAACCGACCTAAACCCTATTCTCTAAACCGCCCCACCTACCCGTTCAATCTAGGCCGTTGATCAAAATGATCAACGGCCACCAGACCTCCTTTCCTAATTAAACCCAAAAACCCCCAAACCCTTTTCATTTTCCAAACTCCGCCGCCCCTGAATTACCCCTTCTCTCTCAATCCTCTCTCAAATCCTCTCAAACCCTAGCCGCCGCCATCAAACTACAACCCTAATATCTCCCAAATCTATGGCTTCCAAGGTCGTCGGAGACCTGTATTCACCTCCCATGGCTTCTATGTGTCCGATTCTGTGGTCCTATGACCATATCATGAAGGTTTTTGTCCAGTCTTTGCTCGATCGCTATTCTTCGGTCGTCTCTGACCTTTTCTCTGGCCAGCCATGGCTATTCGAGTCAGACTCTTGGCTCTCATGCTTAGATCGATGGTTTTCAAAGCCTTTCTCATCATTTGGGGTTCTTCTGAAACCCTAACCTCTAAGGTCCTTCCGATTTCTTTTAGATCTATTTCAGATCTATGTTTGCTCTGAACTTCTAAGCGTTTTCTTAAATTCTCTTTAAAACTCTGCTTTCAAAGCTCTTTCTCTTTTCCGATTAGGGTTTTCTTGTTAAGTTATTGCAAAACTTTTCTCTGATTTTGACATATGTTGCTATGTTTGCTCATGTTATCCTGCTGCCTGAGTTTGCATGTTAAAGCCCTAATTTCTTTTGACTGTTCATTAGGCGAATATTTGTTTGCTTGAGTTTTATCCGATTTGTTTGTTTATCCATATTTAAAATTCTTCTATTGCTGAAAACTCTATGGCTTTGAGTCTGAGACTGTTAGTTTAAGCGCATGATTCGATTTGAAGTTCTTTATTTCGAAACCTCTTGCTCCTTTGTGTGATTTTTCTGATTGTGGGTTTCTATCATCTCTAAAACTTGATTATGTTCGAAACCCTAGTATTTCAAAGGAGGTTTTCCTCACCTGATACTGTGAGATCTTCGCATTCTATGTTTCTTCACTACTGATTCAACTGACTATCATGCTTCGAGTGTTGCTATCTATCGAATCTTCTTTTTGTGCTACTATTGTATGCTATTTTCTTTTGCCAACAGGCTTGGCCTCGCATGTATAATGTTTATGCACCCTATTTATATGCTGATTCTCCTTCTTTGACTGATTTTCAAACTTGTGACTAATTTCAAACTTTTCCTTTGTGAAATTCTGATTTCGCTTGCCCGTTAAAGTTAACTGATTTCTTTTCCTGTTTTGCCTTACTGAATCCTTTCCAAAATTAGAGTAGCTCTGTACCTAGACTCGATTGCTAGCTAAATGTTTTACTTCTACTTTTATGGCAACTGTCAGCCTGCTGACAAATTGATTTCTTTCATTGTTTTAAACCTGTCAATACCCGTTAAACAAGTGCTCCCTTAATTAAAGGGAATGACTTTTATAATTGATTCCGAATCATGATTGTTTCCATGTTTGTGGCTTATTACCTCTCTCTCACTCGTTTTCAAAAACTATAAATACCCTGTACTTCTTCTCTTTCAAACACGAACACAAGGCATAACACTTGAGTTCAAACACACACTACACTAAAACTCTCTCTCTTCTCTGCTGCAGCTATATTGCTGCCTCACCTAGACGGCTGAAAGCCAAGGCTAGGCTATGGGGAAACTTGCTTATTTTCTGCATTTGCATTTTTTACTGGTATGTTCTGATTAAGTTTTCTGCACCAAGAACAACGTGCTTATTTACTGTTTCTTGCATTCTTGTCTTCCTACTGATTGTATTTAACCCGGTACCACTATTTGGCATGCTGTAATTTTACTTCTCTTGTTCTGGATCAATGTATTATGACCTGTGAATCCTAAGTGCCTACCCCAATGTGTTTAATACTTGTGGTTGGTTTGGGGCATGACTGCATTGAGAATTGCTGTGCATGACCCAAACATGATCCTCCTAGGATCATAACCTCCATGTTTCCCTTATTTATTGTGTGTTCTGTTTGATTTATAGGCATGTCGGCACTTCCTATTGCTGTGCATGCCCAAAGTTAACCCATGTCTAAGTGTATAGGCTCTTTGCAATGGATCCCCAATCCCCTTCCCTCTTTGTGTGAAGTTATTGATTCCCTGAAATGTTAATGGCTGTCTCCCATCACCCTTTCCCTCTCCTTTATTCCTCAGCTCTTAAAACTCTGTTTATGCACTTTCACTCTCTTCTTAGACTTAAGTTATCGCCCCTTCATGTGAGCCTTGCCTTGGGACCCATGAGCTCCCTCTGAACTTGGACACATGAGGGCTGGCGTTTCCACACTGCACTCATCTCTTTTTTCCGGTTGTGTAACTCGGGTGTGAGCACTGCATGGGGTCCTATTGAGGCCCTTAGGGAACTCTGACACACCCAGGTCTGAGAAGGTTTTGAAGTCAATGGCATTGGCAATGATACGGTTCCTTGCATATCTCTGATAGGAAGTCAAATCAGGCTTTCCTGTGGTTGTAGCTTTTCTTTCATTCTTTCTTTTGTAATTCGGTATTTCTGGTTTGTAATAAGTTGTAATAAACATTTGGGATTGGCTAGTAAAAAGGGTTGGGTGATCATGTATGCTCAAGGGTAGAAAGCATGCCTATAGGACTATTTAAATTCTTTGTGTTCAATTCTGCATTTTTTTAGACACCATGTCTATAGGGTTTATCTTAATTTCTTCATGGTCAATGTCACACCTAGAAAACCTGCCTATAGGACTGTTTTATATTCTTTGTGTTCAATTATGCATTTTAGACACCATGTCTATAGGGTTTATCTCAACCTCTTCATAGTCAATGTCACACCTAGATAAGCTGCCTGTAGGACGTATTTAAATTCTGCATGCCACTTAGATAGCATATTTTAGGCTCTAAACGGCTGAAAATAAGTGTCATGTACGTAATGCTGGAATCAGTAACATATAGAAATATGCCTATATGGGTTCTTAAATAAATCTGATTCGTTCCATTCACACTCAATGTTAGATGTCATGATCATAGGGTTTAAATCAGCAATAGTAGATACCATCACCTACAGAATCTGAAACTGGTCCGTTTTAAAATCAGTCTATTCTGAATCAGTTTTAAACAATCTAATTCCCTTACTTAACGAGGTTTAACAAGCATGCCTATAGGATCTCAAACAATTCGTTTTTACTGTTTCGTCGCATTCTGAATTAGGTAGATATCATGCCTATAGGATTCCGCCTAAACACCTAGGCAAGCCTTAGGTAATAACAACAATAAAACTGAATTCGCCTCTGTTAATTAGTAACTGCTCCAACCAGCCGGCAGGCCTGATTTGGGCTTCTTATCTGAGGTATCTGATGAATCTAGCTCTGAATCAAACTCCCCTCGTCTTTAGTATTTCAATCAGACCCTAAAAGTATGTGTAAGTCATGCTAGTTATGTGCTTTTAGTTCAAGGAGGTGTATTTGAGCCTTTATCTATTATATGCTTCCCCAACATGCAGTATGTGTTTTTATATGTCGCCTTAGATTTTTATCCTTTGAAACCAATCAGCCTAATATCCCTTCCCTTTAGGAATAGTAGTCCTAAGTACCTCCGGGACTGATAGGAATGGGACGGGTAATAGCATGCAATAGCGAACGAGATCAATCCGCGCTTTAGTACCTTAAACGGGGTGGGAAAGGGTAGATATGGATATGATGACCGGTGCGCTAATACCAAGTGTAGCCCCTCTCTTGAGGAGTGATTACCGGGTATTGCATTGATGTGATCCATATTATAAATAAACTTAGGACCCCTTCCCTTTATTTGCAAACTTTTTTTTAACTCTTCTTTCAATCGTTCTTTCTTTTCATCTGTTTAAATCCCCTAATATTTGAGCCCATATTTGTCTATTTGCTAAATTCACAATAACTGTCTGGCCGGGAACCACACTAGTGGATCCTGAGGGGTGCCTAACACCTTCCCTTCGGGATAATTTCAAGCCCTTACCCAATCTCCGGTTATGCAAACAATTTAGAGCTGAACCTCTATTGGTGTCCTAATGCACCTTAACTCATTAGGTGGCGACTCTTTAAATGCAAAACCCAGTTCCCAAAAGGAACGAGTCATCCGATACCAAAAATGTCATAAACCCGATTCTCCCTCCACGAGGAGGGAAAAAAGGGGGCGCGATAGTAATAACCCGCCAAACCCAAGAAACTCCGAGTCTCTGTAGCTGATGTGGGTCTAGGCCAGTCCTTGACTACCTCTATCTTCTTCGGATCCACCTGGATACTCTCTGCTGATATGACGTGGCCCAAAAATGCAACTGAATACAACCAAAACTCACATTTCGAAAACTTAGCATACAACTGTCTGTCTCTCAGAGTCTGAAGAATGACTCGAAGATGCTGCTCGTGCTCCTCTCGACTGCGGGAGTAGATCAAAATATCATCAATCCAAATAAGGCCTGAACACCCGGTTCATCAAATCCATGAATGTCGCTGGGGCATTTGTCAACCCAAATGACATCAATAAAAACTCATAATGCCCGTACCGAGTGAGAAAAGCTGTCTTAGGGACATCGGATGCCCTAATCCTCAACTGATGATAGCCAGATCTCAAATCAATCTTCGAAAATACCTTGGCACCCTTAAGCTGATCAAAAAAATCATCAATCCTCGACAATGGATACTTGTTCTTGATGGTGACTTTGTTCAACTGCCGATAATCTATACACATCCTCATTGATCCATCCTTCTTCTTAACAAACAACACCGGCGCACCCCAGGGCGAGACACTAAGCCTAATAAAGCCCTTATCAAGCAAATCTTGCAACTGCTCCTTCAATTCCTTCAACTCTGGCGGGGCCATGCGATACGGAGGAATAGAAATGGGCTGAGTGCCCGGAGCCAGATCAATGCAAAAGTTGATATCCCTGTCGGGTGGCATCCCCGACAGGTCTGTAGGAAATACCTCTGGAAACTCCCGAACAACAGGTACAGAAGCCATAGAAGGAACCTCAGCACTAGAATCACGAACATAGGTCAAATAAGCCAAACACGCCTTTTTAACCATACGCCGAGCCTTCACATACGAAATAACCCTGCTGATAGAATGACCAGGAGTCCCTCTCCACTCCAGTCGAGGCAACCCTGGCAAGGCTAAGGTCACGGTCTTGGCATGATAACCCAATATAGCATGGTAAGGTGACAGCCAATCCATCCTCAAAATGACACCGAAATCAACCATATCGAGAAGTAGGAAATCTACACTAGGCTCAAGACCCCCAATAATAACCACACATGAGCGATAGACACGATCTACAACAATAGAATCCCCTACTAGTGTGGACACATACACGAGAACACTCAAGGAATCACGAGGCACAACCAAATATGGAGCAAAATAAGATGACACATAGGAGTACGTAGACCCTAGATCAAATAGAACCGAAGTATCTCTACTGCAAACTGAAACCGTACCTGTGATAACTGCATCAGAGGACTCAGCCTCAAGCCTAGCTGGAATAGCATAACATCGGGGCTGGGCCCCACCACCCTGAACTATATCTCTGGGACGGCCTCCTACCGGCTGGCCTCCACCTCTAGCGGCCCGGCCTCCACCTTTAATGGCCTGACCTCCACCTCTGCCTCCCTGTCCCCTACCTCTAGCTGGCTGGGTAGGCGGTGCCTGAATTATGGCACGAGGACTCTGCTGCTGTGACTGAGCACGCACTAACCTCAAACAAGCCCTACGGATATGACCATACTCACCACACTCAAAACATCCAACTGAATACTACAGCTAAGGAAACTGAGACTGACCCTGACGGGCCGGCTGACCGCGATAATAACTCTGAAGAGGAGGTGCTCTAATGGGAGCTGGCGGTGCACTATGAGCTGGCTGACCTGAAGGAGGTACAAATGGACCACGACTCCCTGAAGCTCCATGGGATGCCTGAAGCGTTGAATGAAACGGCCTGGGATGGTGGCCTCTACCAAAAGAATCCCTGCCTCCAGACGAGGCACCACTGAACCTGCCAGAATGACGTGGCCTCTTGTCAGACCCCTGACCACTACCCTGAGCTAAAACCATCTCAACTCGTCTGGCCACATTGGCTGCATCTTGGAAAGAAATCTCGCTCCCTGTCTCCTTATCCATCTGCAATCTGATAGGCTGAGCAAGTCCCTCAATAAACCTCCTCTCTCTCTCTCTCTCTCTCTCTCTCTCAGTGGGGAGTATAAGAAGAGCATGACGGGCCAATTTAATAAATCTGGGCTCGTACTGAGTGACAGTCATAGAACCCTGCTGAAGACGCTCAAACTGCCTCCGATAGTCCTCTCTCTGAGTGATAGGGAGAAACTTCTCCAGAAATAGCTGAGAAAATTGATCCTAAGTCAAAGCAGGCGACCGAGATGGTCTAGCCAAACAGAAATCCCTCTACCATTTCCTGGCGGAACCTGATAAGCGAAAAGCAGCAAAGTCGACCGCATTGGTCTCCACTATCCCCATGTTCCGTAGAACCTCATGGCAATTGTCCAAATAATCCTTGGGATCCTCTGAAGATGTACCGCCATAGGTAGTAGTGAAAAGCTTAGTGAACCTACAACCTCCATAACGCATCTGTAGACATAGCTGCTCCATCGTTGGTCTGAGCCGAAACACTCGGCGGGACTACCCCAACTGGCTGAGCTGTCGGAGTCTTAAACTGGGGGGCCATCTACTACGGTGTGTGAGTAGCGGGAGTCTGTGCTCCTCCCCCAGCACGAGAGACGGGTGGTGCTACTGGAAGTATGCCCGCCTGAGTGACACTCTCCATAAGGCCCACTAGACGGACCAGAGCATCCTGGAGTACAGGGGTAGCTATGAACCCCTTTAGGACCTGAGCTGGTCCTGCTGGAACGGTCTGGGCCAGAACCTCATCATCAAACTCAACCTGAGGCTCCGCCACTGGTGCTGCTGCTCTAGGCTGTGCCCTGCCCCTGCCTCAGCCTTTGGCCTGGCCTCGGCCTCATCCTCTACCCCTCGTAGGGGCTGCCACCAGGGGCTCGGGCTGCTGGTCAGCTGATGAAGCGGTACGTATTCTCGCCATCTACGAAAGAACAGAGTAGAGAGTTCAATTAGCATTGAGAGATCAAACCGTACGACAGCGATGAATAGAAGGGAAACTGTTCCTAACTCTGTAGCCTCTGGGGGATAAACACAGACGTCTCCGTACCGATCCCTCAGACTCTACTAAGTTTGTCCGTGAATTGTGAGACCTAAGCAACCTAGAGCTCTGATACCAACTTGTCACGACCCGAATTTCCCACCGTCAGGACCGTGATGGCGCCTAACATTGTAATCACTAGGCAAGCCAACGTTACAAATTATTTCGTCTTTTCCTTTTGTCTTTTAACAATTTACAAGTTAACATAAGTAAATCAGCAGAATAAAATGAAAGAACAGAATTTAACAAGTTATCTTAATACAACTGCGAAACCATAATAAAACTCCACCCAGAATTGGTGTCACAATTTCACGGACTATCTACGAATACTACACATAATAGTCTGAACAAAGAACTACACATATGTTCCGGAAATAGGTAAAACAGAAATGAAACAGGGTAGAAGGGGACGCCAAGGCCTGCGGACGCCTGCAAGACTATCTCGGGTCTCCACTGGACTGAAGGCAGCAACCTCGAACTACGGTCCGTATGGTCCAGCACTGGGATATGCACAAAAAGCGCAGAGTATAGCATCAGTACAGCCGACCCCATGTACTGGTAAGTGCCGAGCCTAACCTCGACGAAGTAGTGACGAGGCTACAGCGGGGCATAACAATATATATATATATATATATATATACCTGCAACAGTTTATAATAAACAGAAAGAAGTACGGAATGAAAAATAATCGGAACTTGCATTAAAGAAACACATGACTCAGCCATTCTACTAGTATCCAGCTATAACCAATCCTTAGGGAGTTCTCAATATCTCAGTAATAAACTTCAACAGAAATAAGTGCCAAAAACCATAACTGATGCGGCGTGCATCCCGATCCCACCATATAACCCAATATAGCATGGTAAGGTGACAACCAATCCATCCTCAAAATGACATCGAAGTCAACCATATCGAGAAGTAGGAAATCTACACTAGGCTCAAGACCCCCAATAACAACCACACATGAGCGATAGACACAATCTACAACAATAGAATCCCCTACTGGCATGGACACATACACGGGAACACTCAAGGAATCATGAGGCACAACCAAATATGGAGCAAAGCAAGATGACACATAGGAGTACGTAGACCCTGGATCAAATAGAACCGAAGCATCTCTACTGCAAACTAAAACCGTACCTGTGATAACTGCATCAGAGGACTCAGCCTCAGGCCTAGCTGGAATAGCATAACATCGGTGCTGGGCCCCACCACCCTGAACTATATCTCTGGGACGGCCTCCTGCCGGCTGGCCTCCACCTCTAGCATCCTGGCCTCCACCTTTAATGGCCTGACCTCCACCTCTAGCAGGGTGACCTCTACCTCTACCTCCCTGACCCCTACCTCTAGCTGGCTGGGCAGGCGGTCCCTGAATTATGGCACGAGGACTCTGCTGCTGTGACTGAGCACCCACTAACCTCGGACAAGCCCTCCGGATATGACCATACTCACCACACTCAAAACATCCAAATGAATACTGCGGCTGAGGAAACTGAGACTGACCCTGACGGGCCCGCTGACCGCGATAATAACTCTGAAGAGGAGGTGCTTTGATGGGAGCTGGCGGTGCACTATGAGCTGGCTGCCCTGAAGGAGGTACATACGGACCACGACTCCCTAAAGCTCCATGGGATGCCTGAAGCATTGAATGAAACGGCCTGGGATGGTGGCCTCTACCAAAAGAATCCCTGCCTCCAGACGAGGCACCACTGAACCTGCCAGAATGACGTGGCCTCTTGTCAGACCCCTGACCACTACCCTGAGCTAAAACCATCTCGACTCGTCTGGCCATATCGGCTGCATCGTGGAAAGAAATCTCGCTCCCTGTCTCCTTATCCATCTGCAATCTGATAGGCTGAGCAAGTCCCTCAATAAACCTCATCACCCTCTCTCTCTCTCTCTCTCTCTCTCTCTCTCTCTCTCAGTGGGGAGTATAAGAAGAGCATGACGGGCCAAGTCAATAAATCTGGGCTCGTACTGAGTGACGGTCATAGAACCCTGCTGAAGATGCTCAAACTGCTGTGATTGGGAGAAACTTCTCCAGAAATAGCTGAGAAAACAGATCCCAAGTCAAAGCAGGCGACCGAGCTGGTCTAGCCAAACAAAAATCCCTCCACCATTTCCTGGCGGAACCTGATAAGCGAAAAGCAGCAAAGTCGACTGCATTAGTCTCCACTATCCCCATGTTCCGTAGAACCTCATGGCAATTGTCCAAATAATCCTGGGGATCCTCTGAAGATGTACCGCCATAGGTAGTAGTGAAATGCTTGGTGAACCTGTCCAACCTCCATAAAGCATCTGTAGACATAGCTGCTCCATCGCTGGTCTGAGCCAAAACACCCGGCGGGACTACCCCAACTGGCTGAGCTGCAGGAGTCTGAAACTGGGGGGCCATCTACCCCGGTGTGTGAGTAGTGGGATTCTGTGCTCCTCCCCCAACACGAGAGACGGCTGGTTCTACTAGAAGTATGCCTGCCTGAGTGACACTCTCCATAAGGCCCACTAGACGGACCAGAGCATCCTGGAGTACATGGGTAGCTATGAACCCCTCTAGGACCTGAGCTGGTCCCGCTGGAACTGTCTGGGGCGGAACCTCATCATCAAACTCAACCTGAGGCTCCGCCGCTGGTGCTGCTGCTCTGGGTTGTGCCCTGCCCCTGCCTCGGCCTCTGGCACCGCCTCGTCCTCGTCCTCTGCCCCACGTAAGGGCTTCCACCAAGGGCTCGGGCTGCTGGTCAGCTGATGAAACGGTACGTTTTCTCGCCATCTACGAAAGAACATAGTAGAGAGTTCAATTAACATTGAGAGATCAAACCACACGACAGAGATGAATAGAAGGGAAACTGTTGCTAACTCTGTTGCCTCTGGGGGATAAGCACAGACGTATCCGTACCGATCCCTCAGACTCTACTAAGTTTGTCCGTGAATAGTGAGACCTAAGCAACCTAGAGCTCTGATACCAACTTGTCACGACCCGAATTTCCCACCGTCGGGACCGTGATGGCGCCTAACATTGTACTCGCTAAGCAAGCCAACGTTACAAATTATTTCGTCTTTTCCTTGTATCTTTTAACAATTTACAAGTTAACATAGGTAAATCAGCGGTATAAAATGAAAGAACAGAATTTAACAAGTTATCTTAATGCAACTGCGAATCCGTAATAAAACTCCACCCAGAATCGGTGTCACAATTTCACGGACTATCAACGAATACTGCACACAATAGTCTGAACAAGAAAATACACATCTGTTCCGGAAATAGGTAAAATAGAAATGAAACAGGATAAAAGGGGACGCCAAGGCCTGCGGATGCCTGCAGGACTACCTCGGGTCTCCACTGGACTGAAGGCAGCAACCTCGAACTACGGTCAGTATGGTCCAGCACTGGGATATGCACAAAAAGTGCAGAGTATAACATCAGTACAACCGACCCCATGTACTGGTAATTGCCGAGCCTAACCTCGACGAAGTAGTGACGAGGCTACGGCGGGGCATAACAATATATATATAACCTGCAACAGTTTATAATAAATAGAAAGAAGTATGGAATGAAAAATAACCGGAACTTGCATTAAAGAAACACAAAACTCAGCCATTCTACTAGTATCCAGCTATAACCAATCCTTAGGGAGTTTTCAATATCTCAGTAATAAACTTCAACAGAAATAAGTGCCAAAAACCATAACTGATGCGGAGTGCATCCCGATCCCACCATATAAACAATAACAATATCAATATTCCAACAATAACAGTATCAATATTCTCCCTTATTCCTCCTTGTTGCGGTGTGCAACCCGATCCCACCTGTCCTCCCTTATTACTCCTCAACACATATCACCCTTATTCCTCCTGTTGCGGCGCGCAAACCGATCCCACCTGTCCACCCTTATTACTCCTTGTTGAGGCGTGCAACCCGATCCTACCAGACAATCACAATTCTCCCTTATTCCTCATGTTGCGGCGTGTAACTCGATCCCAACATATGTATATATCAACACCAATCACAAAGAATAAATACAAGGTGTTTCACAAGTTAACTCAATTTCCACAACTTTTATACTTCAAACTATACAATGGAATATCGCTACGATTATGAAACTTCACTCATGAAAACAAATCAACGAGACCAACCAACGTGCACCATAAGGTACCAATGAATCCATATAAGCCAATGCGGTAATAAATAAAGCTACGAAACAAATAATACCTCAACAGGAACATCAACAATCACGAAATAATTAAGTAATTCAATAAAGAGAACAACAGTTAACATGAAGCAATTAGACATGGAACATTTGTGATCAAGTAGCAATTAAGGCATGGAAATATTTATGATCAAGTAGCAATTAAGGCATGAAAACATTTATGATCAAATAGCAATTAAGGCATGGAAACAGTTTAAGCAGGTAGCAAATAAGTCAAGAAATAGTATAATAGGAAACGGGGAAGGGAGCAAACTAAAAATGGAAATTTGGTAGCGCATAGGTACTCGTCACCACACCTATACGCCACACACATGAAATTTCACTTAGCACATAAGTGGAGAATTCCTATTCCCTCAAGTCAGGTTAAACCAAACACTTAGCTCAAGCAAACGGGTAATTCAACACTCAACCACCGCTTTACCTCTCGATTCCACCACCAATTCACTCGTATCTAGCCATAATTAATTCAATAACATCAATAAATGCTAAATAAACCAATTCTAATGCACGAATATGAATTTCCCAATGTTTTCCCCAAAAAGTCAAAACCCGACCCCGGGCCCGCTTGGTCAATACTCAAAGTTCGAACCAAAAACCGATTACCCATTCACCCACGAACTCAAATATGCAATTGGTTTTGGAATCCGACCTCAATTTGAGGTCCAAATCCCCAAAATTCAAAAATCCTAATTTCTATCCAAGAACACCCAATTCCCCATGAAAAACCCTAGATTTTGAAGTGATATCATGTAAAAAGATGAATTAGAGTGAAGAAGATGAGTTAGAAATCACTTACCTATGATTTGAAGAAGTTTGAGCCTTTGAAAAATCGCCTAAGGATGTTTAGGGTTTGAGAGAAGTGAAAAATGATGAAAAATCCCTTCTGAAATCCCACTTAACAGGTGTAGTTCGCAATTGCGATTAGGGGTTCGCAATTGCGAACCCTATAAATTTTTGCTCCCTTCGCAAATGCGACAAATACGTCGCATTTGCGACTACTATGAGCTTCGCATTTACAGCCAGAGTGTCGCATTTGCGAGAATGGCATGCCCAGGCCTGGTTTGTATTTGCAACACAATTGTCGCATTTCCCAGGCCTGCTCACTTCGCAATTTCGAATCCTGATCTCGCAATTACGAGAACAGAGGCCTGTGCAAAAATAGCAGATGCACAGCTGAGTTTCCTAAGTTTAAATCACTCCTGTGGCCTCTCCAAAACTCACCCGAGCCCTCGGGGCTCCAAACCAAACATGCACGCAAGTCTAAAAACATCATACGGACCTGCTCGTGCGATCAAATCATCAAATTAACATCATAAACAACGAATTTACCACCAAAACTCATGAAATTCTTAAGAACATTGAGATTTTTATTTTCTCAACTAAGGGTTCGATTTATATAAAATCAACCCCGATTCTTACCAAATTTTACAGATTCGACTTAAATATTATTTTAAACCTTATATCGGGCTCCGGAACTAAAATACGAGCCCGATACCATCAAGAACACACACCATTTTATTTCCAAAAGTCCTTATATTTTTCAGCAAACAATTTTCGTTAAAAAGTCTTTTCTCGGGCTAGGGGCCTCGGAATTCGATTCGGGGCATACGCCCAAGTCCCATATTTTACTACGGACCCTACGGGACCGTCAAATCACGGGTCCGGGTCCATTTACCAAAAATATTGACCAAAGTCAACTTTAATAAATTTTAAAGGCCAAAATCAATCTTTTTCTAAATTTCACATAAAAGCTTACCGAAAACGCGCCCTGAGTGCGCATGCAAATCGAGGTGAGACAGTGCGCACGCAAATCGAGGTGAGATAAAAGGAGGTTTTTAAAGTCTCGGAACGCAGATTTGACTTCTAAAACAAGAGATGAACTTTTGGGTCATCACAAGTAATGCAGAGCAAAGGAAAAGAGAGCAGCAATTCTACCATCGACAACCATTAAAAAGCTTTGAAGCTTTGAATTCGAATTTGGTTTTCAAAAAAAATATTATTTGTTTGAATTGGATGTTGTTGCAAACAATTGAGAATTCTCTCTATGTCTCTCTCTATCTCTCAATCCCAAATTCCAGTAATATAAAACAAAGGAAAAGAGAGCAGCTATTCCACCTTTGACAGCCATTAAAAAGCTTTGAAGCTTTGAATTCGAATTTGAGTTTTCAAAAACTATTATTTGTTTGGATTGGGTGTTGTTGCAAACAATTAAAAATATGATTTGGAGTTTATATCTCAATTTTGAGGATTTTTTGGTGAAGATTAGACTTGATTGTGGCTGAACTTCAGATTGAAATTTGAAGAAGAAGAAGAAGAAGAAGAAGAAGACATGACATACATTATAGTGCAGAAATTGTAGTAAAGTTGTAGTAAAATTGTAATATATATATATATATATATATATATATATATATATGTTGTATGAAAGTTGAACAATATTGTATAAAAATTATATTTAAGTTGTATGATATTATAGTTGTATATAACTGGATAGAAATAATATATGAAAGTTGTAGATAAGTTGTATAATATATAATTAGTTGTATGAATTTTGTTTTTACTATGTATAAATCAGATACAAAATATATAAAAGACATATTGTATAAAATTTGTATTTAAGAGGTATAATATTGTAGTTGTATATAACTGGGTAGAAATAATATATGAAAGTTGTAGATAAGTTGTATAATATATAATTAGTTGTATGAAATTTATTTTTACTATGTATAAATCAGATACAAAATATACAAAAGACATATTTAATAAAATTAGTATAAAAATTATGTTTAAGTTGTATGATATTGTAGTTGTATATAATTGGGTATAAATAATGTGTCACGACCCATTTCCGAAAATAGATCGTGATGGCGCCCAACACCATTATCGGGCAAGCCAACGCGGAAAATTTAATTTAGTTCTCAGTTTTATTACCCAAAGTAAGTATAGGAATTCATAAAGCTCAAGTCAAATCAGAAGAACAATAATATGCAAAAAATAGTTATACGACCCCAAAATGATAGTCTACTAACGTGTGTGCCAAGACCTGGTGTCACAAGTAATGGGAAACTAGTAGAATGTACAAAATAAATAAACTATCCTACTGTCTAAGATAGAATAGACAGCAAAAGTAAGGAAAAGACTCCATCAAGCTGCTGAACGTCTCGGGAAGGGAGCAGCTCACCGGGGAAGTCTCAAGCTATGAATCAGGAGTGCGCACCAAACTGATAACCGAATGTACCTGCCTCAGATCCTGTACAATTAAGTACAGAAGTGTAGTATGAGTACATAAACAATATGTACCCAGTAAATATCCCGTCCAATCTCGAAGAAGTAGAGACGAGAAGTCGACTTGACACTTACTAGGGTCAAATAATATAATAAAGTGTTCTGCTAGGCATGATAGTTACAAATAATCAACAGTGTGTAGGAAGAGATAATAAGCCATGATCTTAACAATTTACAGTTAACCGTATACATTTCAAGTATTCAGCAGAATAAGTCATGAATAAGATTTCACATATATATATGTCATGCGCACATTATGCCGAGGACGACGGCCCGATNATACAAGTGTCCAACAAGTATATACATTTCTCTTATTTCTTTTTCTAAGTCTCTAAACATCTCCTAAGTGATCACATTAGCGAGAAAATATGGAGACAATTACAAATATAGCATGATACGGGCCCTAGACTACCCGGACAATTAACATCATAGTAGCTTCGCACGGAATCTCGTCACCTAGTGCGTACGTAGCCCCCGCATTTAATAGCAAATTACTCAATTATTATACCTATGGGGACAATTCCCTCTTACAAGGTTAGAAAGGAGACTCACCTCGCTCCAAGTGCACTTCCAATACCAAGAACGAGTCCCAAACCCTCAAGTCGGAGCCGAACGATCCCAAACTAGTTAAATGCGGTAGGAACTAATCAATATAGGCTCACAAAATCGAATTCTAACTATTTAAGCAATTTACCAACCATTAACACAAGTTTCCTAAAATCCGACCCCGGGCCCACGTGCCCGGATTCCGAAATTTTTCGAAGAAAGTTGTTCTCTACAACCTAAGGATCGATAATATATGATTTCTAATTTATTCCATAACAAATTTCATGGTTTAATCTAACTTTTATTAAAACCCTAAGTTTTTTCTCTAACCCCATGATTTCACCTTAATACTAGTGTTTAATCTACCTAAGACATAATTATTAAACTAGAAATAGGTAGAACACACTTACCTTATGATGCTAGGTGAAGTTCTTCTCTCAAAAGCTCTAAAATCGCCCAATGGAGGAGTGAAAAAATGATAAAAATGACTTAGAACCCGTATTAAATGAACCTCATTGCCTCAGCGATTTCCGCATCTGCGGTCAGGGGACCGCATCTGCGGTCAGAGGACCGCATCTGCGAGAAATGGACCGCATCTGCAAAATGGGTCAAAAGAGCTGGGACCGCTTCTGCGGTCTCGAGGCCGCATTTGCGGAGTCGCTTCTGCGGTTCCTGGCCTGGCCTGCCCTGGGCCGCTTCTGCGATGGAAGGACCGCATCTGCGGTCTCGCACCTGCGGTCCACCAACCGCAGGTGCGGTTATGACAGAAGCAGTAGCTTCAGCTCTTCCCAAAAATTTGCACTTCACTCGAGCCTCGTCCGATTGACGCTCGGGGCTCCCGGGCCCCTCCCGAACATATCGACAAGTCTGAAATCATGAGACGGACCTACTCGAACCTTCGGAACACCCGAAACAACGCTAAATCTAGGAATCACCCCCTAAAACCAAATGAATCAAACTTATGAACTTCAAGTCCTTAATTTTCCTCTAAAGGGCCAAAACACCCTTAAACTACTCGGATTTACACCAAATTTTACGGGCAGGTCTTAAATGATATTTCGGACCTGTACCGGGCTTCGAAACCAACATACGAGCCCGATATCCATGAAATAGATCATTAATCAGTTTCTTTTAATCTTTAAAACTTCAAATTAACAATTTCTAATATAAATTCATTACTCGGGCTAGGGACCTCGGAATTCGATTCCGAGCATACGCCCAGGTCCATATTTTCCTGCGGACCCTCCGGAACCGTCAAAACACGAATCCGAGCCCGTTTGTCCAAAATGTTGACCAAAGTCAAACTTAGCCTTTTAAGAAAATCCTAAAGAGTCAAATGTGCATATTTCAATCCAAACTCTTCTAAATCCCGAACCAACCATCCCCGCAGGTCGTAAATTAGTTAAAGCAAGCACAAAGAGTTTTATTTGGGGGAACGGGGTTCTAAAAGACAAACGACCGGTCGGGTCGTTACATCCTCCACCTCTTAAACAAACGTTCGTCCTCGAACAGACATAGGAAAGTACCTGAAGTGCTAAATAGATGAGGGTGTCTACTCCGCATGTCCTCCTCGGATTCCCAGGTCGCCTCCTCGACTGGTTGGCCCCTCCACCGGACTCTCACTGCAGAAATCCTCTTGGATCTCAACTGGCGATCCTGTCTATCAATGATGGCAACTGGCTCCTCCTCATAACCCAAACTCTCGTCCAACTGAATAGTACTGAAGGCTAACACATGGGATAGGTCGGGATGATATTTCCGAAGCATCGATAAATGAAGAACCGGATGAACTCCCGATAAACTGGGGGGTAAAGCAAGCTCGTAGGCAACCTCCCAACTCGTCTCAACACCTCGAAGGGGCCAATAAACCTTGGGCTCAACTTGCCCTTCTTCCCGAACCTCATAATACCCTTCATTGGCGAGACTTTCAAGAGAACCTTCTCGCCAACCATGAATGAACATCACGTGCCTTCTGATCCGCATAACTCTTCTATCTGGACTGAGCCGTGCGAAGCCTTTCCTGAATCAACTTCACCTTGTCCAAGGCATCTTGCACCAAATCTGTACCGTATAACTTAGCCTCACCCGACTCAAACCACCCAATAGGAGAACGACACCGCCGACCGTACAAAGCCTCAAATGGGGCCATCTCAATGCTGGACTGATAGCTGTTGTTGTACGCAAACTCCGCCAAGGGTAAGAACTGGTCCCACTGCCCCCCAAAGTCAATCACACAGGCTCTAAGCATATCCTCCAGAATCTGAATCGTCCGCTCGGACTGTCCATCGGTCTGAGGATGGAATGCTGTACTGAGCTCTACACGGGTCCCCAACTCACTATGAACGACTCTCCAAAAATGGGAGGTGAACTGAGGGCCCTATCTGATATGATGGAAACATGCACACCGTGCAACCGGACTATCTCCGGAATGTAAATCTGAGCATACCTCTCCGCTGTATAAGTAGTCGCCACTGGAATGAAGTGAGCCGACTTGGTCAACCTATCAACAATGACCCATACTGAATCAAACTTCCGCAAAGTCCGCGGCAACCCAACTACGAAATCCATGGTGATGCGCTCCCACTTCCACTCTGGTATAGGCATCTGCTGATGTAGGCCACCCGGTCTCTGGTGTTCATACTTGACCTGCTGGCAATTCAAACACCTGGCCACATACTCCACTATGTCTTTCTTCATCCTTCGCCACCAATAATGCTGCCTCAAGTCACGGTACATCTTCGTGGCACCTGGATGAATGGAATACCATGAACTGTGTCCTCCTCTAGAATCCTCTCTCTCAGACCATCAACATTAGGAACACATAAACGACCCTGGAGTCGCAAAATACCATCCTCGCCAAGAGAAACCTCCTTGCACCTCCCTGAAGTATCGTCTCTCTGAGAACCGCCAAATGTGGATCATCGAACTGCCGGGCCTTGATCTGCCCCAATAACGAAGACTGAGCAACCACACACGCAAGAACTCGGCTGGGCTCTGAATGTCCAACCTCACAAGTCTGTTAGCCAAGGACTGAATTTCCAAAGCTAGTGGCCTCTCCGCTGCTGGAATGAAGTCCAAGCTCCCCATACTCTTTGCCTTTCTGCTCAAGGCATCCGCGACCATATTTGCCTTGCCCGGATGATAAAGAATGGTGATGTCATAATCCTTTAGTAACTCAAGCCACCTGCGCTGCCTCAAATTAAGATCCCTCTGCTTGAATAAATGTTGTAAGCTGCGATGATCAGTATAAACCTCACATGACGCCCCATACAGGTAGTGCCTCCATATCTTAAGGGCATGAACAATGGCCGCTAACTCCAGATCGTGCACAGGATAATTTTTCTCATGAATCTTTAGCTGACAGGAGGCATATACAATAACTCGCCCCTCCTGCATCAATACACAACCCAAGCCAACGCGCGAAGCGTCACAATATACTGTATACATCCCTGAACCGGAAGGCAACACAAGAACTGGTGCTGTAGTTAAGGCTGTCTTGAGCTTCTGGAAGCTCGCCTCACAATCATCAGACCAATGGAAAGGAGCACCCTTCTGGTTCAATCTAGTCAGAGGTGATGCAATAGATGAAAAGCCCTACACGAACCGCCTGTAATAACCTGCTAACCCCAGGAAACTCCTGATCTCGGTCACTGAAGTCGAGCGTGGCCAACTCTGAACTGCCTCAATCTTCTTGGGATCCACCTTAGTACCCTCTCCTGACACAATATGCCCCAAGAATGCCACTGACTCTAGCCAAAACTCACACTTGGAGAACTTAGCATATAGCTTCTGCTCTCGCAAGGTCCGAAGCAATACTCTCAGATGTTGCTCGTGCTCCCCCAGGCTACTTGAGTATATCAAGATGTCGTCAATGAAAACAATGACGAAGGAATCAATATAAGGCCTGAACACCCTGTTCATCAAGTCCATGAATGCCATCGGTGCATTAGTCAAGCCGAAGGACATCACCAGAAACTCATAATGGCCATATCTAGTCCGGAATGCAGTCTTTGGGACATCCGAGTCCCGAATCTTCTAGTGATGGTAACCCGACCTCAAGTCGTTCTTAAAGAACACCCTAGCACCCTGCAACTGGTCAATCAAATCATCGATACGAGGCAACGGATACTTGTTCTTGATGGTGACTTTGTTCAACTGGCGGTAATCAATGCACATCCACATAGTCCCATCCTTCTTCTTTACAAATAACACTGGTGCACCCCAAGGCGATGCACTGGGCCTAACAAACCCCTTTGCTAACAACTCCTCAAGCTGATCCTTTAACTCCTTCAACTCCTTAGGAGCAATACGGTATGGTGGGATAGATATAGGCTGGGTGCCTGGAGCCAAATCAATGTAGAAATCAATATCACAATCCAGTGGCATGCCCGGAAGATCAGATATGAATGGACCCAAGTTCATCTGTTTTGGGTTTCTGCTTCGTCTAATTCTATCCAGATCTAGGCATATATTCAGAACTCTCTTTGTCAAACAAAAGAAAGATACTGACCCATAATATCAAAGGCGCGGGATACTTGTACTTGCCCTTCAAAATAATGAAATGATAATTATCCTAGTCCAGTTCAAATTTGTCAGAAAGCAGAAACTTGAATCTTTTGTGATAAATTTGATTTGTTGAAACGTTAATAGCAGTAACGACCCGACCGGTCATTTGTCTTTTAGAACCCCGTTCCCCCAAATAAAACTCTCCATGCTCGCTTTAACTAATTTACGACCTGCGAGGATGGTTGGTTCGGGATTTAGAAGAGTTTGGATTGAAATATGCACATTTGACTCTTTAGGATTTTCTTAAAAGGCTTAGTTTGACTTTGGTCAACATTTTGGGCAAACGGGCCCGGATTCGTGTTTTGTTGGTTCCGGAGGGTCTGTAGGAAAATATGGGACCTGGGCGTATGCCCGGAATCGAATTCTGAGGTCCCTAGCCCGAGTAATGAATTTGTATTAGAAATTGTTAATTTGAAGTTTTAAGGATTTAAAGAAACTCATTAATGATCTATTTCATGGATATCGGGATCGTATGTTGGTTCCGAAGCCCGGTACAGGTCCAAAATATCATTTAAGACCTGCCCGTAAAATTTGGTGTCAATCCGAGTAGTTTAAGGGCGTTTTGGCCCGTTAGAGGAAAATTAAGAACTTGAAGTTCATAAGTTTGATTCATTTGGTTTTAGGGGGTGA
>NC_031989.1:13463991-13475119 GCF_001879085.1 Nicotiana attenuata
CCGCAAGACTCTATTAGGTTTGCCCATGACTTATGAGACCTACGTGAACCTAGTGCTCTGATACCATGTTGTCACGACCCATTTTCGAAAATAGATCGTGATGGCGCTCAACACCATTATCGGGCAAGCCAATGCAGAAAATGTAATTTAGTTCTCAGTTTTATTTTTACCCAAAGTAAGTATAGGAATTCATAAAGCTCAAGTCAAATCAGAAATGAACAATAATATGCCAAAAATAGTTATACAACCCCAAAATGATAATCTACTAACGTGTGTGCCAAGACCTGGTGTCACAAGTAATGGGCAACTAGTAGAATGTACAAAATAAATAAACTATCCTACTGTCTGAGATAGAATAGACAGCAAAAGTTAGGAAAAGACTCCATCAAGCTGCTGAATGTCTCGGGAAGGGAGCAGCTCACCGGGGAAGTCTCAAGCTATGAATCAGGAGTGCGCACCAAACTAATAACCAGATGTACCTGCCTCAGATCCTGTACAATTAAGTACAGAAGTGTAGTATGAGTACATAAACAATATGTACCCAGTAAGTATCCCGTCTAATCTCGAAGATGTAGAGACGAGAAGTCGACTTGACACTTACTAGGGTCAAATAATATAATAAAGTGTGCTGCTAGGCATGATAATTACAAATAATCAACAGTGTGTAGGAAGAGATAATAAGCCATGAACTTAACAATTTACAGTTAACCGTATACATTTCAAGTATTCAGCAGAACAAGTCATGAATAAGATTTCACATATATATATATATGTCATGTGCACATTATGCCGGGGTCGACGGCCCGATCCAACAGAAAAATAACTGTGCACTGCCAGAGGGTCGAATGGCGCGAACCATAGATGCATCTATTTCTACCGAGGCGATCGGCCCGATCCACAAATAACAATTTATTTCAAGAAAACACTTGAATGCGCATTTATTTCCAAGTGAATTCATAGAAGTGTCCAACAAGTATATACATTCTCTTATTTCTTTTTCAAGTCTCTAACATCTCCTAAGTGATCACATTAGCGAGAAAATATGGAGACAGTTACAAATATAGTATGATACGGGTCCTAGACTACCCGAACAATTAACATAATAGTAGCTTCGCATGGACTCTCGTCACCTAGTGCGTACGTAGCCCCCGCATTTAATAGCAAATTACTCAATTATTATACCTATGGGGACAATTCCCTCTTGCAAGGTTAGAAAGGAGACTCACCTCGCTCCAAGTGCACTTCCAATACCAAGAACGAGTCCCAAACCCTCATGTCGGATCCGAACGATCCCAAACTAGTTAAATGAGGTAGGAACTAATCAATATAAGCTCACAAAATCGAATTCTAACTATTTAAGCAATTTCCCAACCATTAACACAAGTTTCCTAAAATCCGACCCCGGGCCCACGTGCCCGGATTCCGAAATTTTTCGAAGGAAGTTGTTCTCTACAACCTAAGGATCGATAATATATGATTTCTAATTTATTCCATAACAAATTTCGTGGTTTAATCTAACTTTTATCAAAATCCTAGATTTTTGCTCTAACTCCATGATATCACCTTAATACTAGTGTTTAATCTACCTAAGACATAATTATTAAACTAGAAATAGGTAGAACACACTTACCTCAAGATGCTAGGTGAAGTTCTTCTCTGAAAAGCTCTAAAATCGCCCAATGGAGGAGTGAAAAAGTGATAAAAATGACTCAGAACCCGTATTAAATGAACCTCACTGCCTCAGCGATTTCCGCATCTGCGGTCAGGGGACCGCATCTGCGAGAAATGGAAGGCATCTGCGAGATGGGCCAAAAGAGCTGGGACCGCTTCTGCGGTGTCGAGGCCGCATCTGCGGAGCCGTTTCTGCGGCTTGGGAGCCGCTTCTGCGGTTCCTGGCTTGGCCTGCCCTGGGCCGCTTCTGCGATGGAAGGACCGCATCTGCGGTCTCGCACCTGCAGTCCACCAACTGCAGGTGCGGTTATGACAGAAGCAACATCTTCAGTTTTTCCCAAAAATTTGCACTTCACTCGAGCCTCGTCCGATTGACGCTCGGGGCTCCCTGGCCCCGCCCGAACATACCGATAAGTTTGAAATCACGAGACGGACCTACTCGAACCTTCGGAACACCCGAAACAACGCTAAATCTAGGAATCACCCCGTAAAACCAAATGAATCAAACATATGAACTTCAAGTTCTTAATTTTCCTCTAACGGGCCAAAACGCCCTTAAACTACTCGGATTGACACCAAATTTTATGGGAAGGTCTTAAATGATATTTCGGACCTGTACTGGGCTTCGGAACCAACATACGAGCCCAATAGATCATTAATCAGTTTCTTTAAATCCTTAAAACTTCAAATTAACAATTTCTAATAAAAATTCATTACTCGGGCTAGGGACCTCGAAATTCGATTCTGGGCATAAGCCCAGGTCCCATATTTTCCTGCGGACCCTCCGGAACCGTCAAAATTCGAATCTGGGCCCGTTTTCCAAAATGTTGACCAAAGTCAAACTTAGCCTTTTAAGAAAATCCTAAAGAGTCAAATGTGCATATTTGAATCCAAACTCTTCTAAATCCCGAACCAACCATCCCCGCGGGTCGTAAATTAGTTAAAGCAAGCACAGAGAGTTTTATTTGGGGGAACGGAGGTTCTAAAAGACAAACGACCGGTCGGGTCGTTACATAATGTATGAAAGTTGTAGATAAGTTTTACAAGCCTATGACATATGCTTTAAGATTTTTTCGGTCTCTTTTAATTTAGACGATTTGGTATTCAAAATTCATCCAATATGAATGGACCCAAGTTCATCTGTTTTGGGTTTCTGCTTCGTCTAATTCTATCCAGATCTAGGCATATATTCAGAACTCTCTTTGTCAAACAAAAGAAAGATACTGACCCATAATATCAAAGGCGCGGGATACTTGTACTTGCCCTTCAAAATAATGAAATGATAATTATCCTAGTCCAGTTCAAATTTGTCAGAAAGCAGAAACTTGAATCTTTTGTGATAAATTTGATTTGTTGAAACGTTAATAGCAGTAACGACCCGACCGGTCATTTGTCTTTTAGAACCCCGTTCCCCCAAATAAAACTCTCCATGCTCGCTTTAACTAATTTACGACCTGCGAGGATGGTTGGTTCGGGATTTAGAAGAGTTTGGATTGAAATATCGACATTTGTACTCTTTAGGTAGTTTCTTTAAAAGGACTTAGTTTGTACTTTGGTTCAACTATTTAGGGTCGAAACGGGNAGGCAGTGAGGTTCATTTAATACAGGTTCTAAGTCATTTTTATCACTTTTTCGCTCCTCCATTGGGCGATTTTAGAGCTTTTGAGAGAAGAACTTCACCTAGCATCTTGAGGTAAGTGTGTTCTACCTATCTCTAGTTGAATAATTATGTCTTAGGTAGATTAAACACTAGTATTAAGGTGAAATCATGAGGTTAGAGCAAAAACCTAGGGTTTTAATAAAAGTTAGATTAAACCACGAAATTTGTTATGGAATAAATTAGAAATCATATATTATCGATCCTTAGGTTGTAGAGAACAACTTCCTTCGAAAAATTTCGGAATCCGGGTAGTGGGCCCGGGGTCGGATTTTAGGAAACTTGTGTTAATGGTTGGAAAATTGCTTAAATAGTTAGAATTCGATTTTGTGAGCTTATATTGATTAGTTCCTACCTCATTTAACTAGTTTGGGATCGTTCGGCTCCGACTTGAGGGTTTGGGACACGTTCTTGGTATTGGAAGTGCACTTGGAGCGAGGTGAGTCTCCTTTCTAACCTTGTAAGAGGGAATTATCCCCATAGGTATAATAATTGAGTAATTTGCTATTAAATGCGGGGGCTACGTACGCACTAGGTGACGAGAGTCCATGTCGAGCGTGGCCAACTCTGAACTGCCTCAATCTTCTTGGGATCCACCTTAGTACCCTCTCCTGACACAATATGCCCCAAGAATGCCACTGACTCTAGCCAAAACTCACACTTGGAGAACTTAGCATATAGCTTCTGCTCTCGCAAGGTCCGAAGCAATACTCTCAGATGTTGCTCGTGCTCCCCCAGGCTACTTGAGTATATCAAGATGTCGTCAATGAAAACAATGACGAAGGAATCAATATAAGGCCTGAACACCCTGTTCATCAAGTCCATGAATGCCATCGGTGCATTAGTCAAGCCGAAGGACATCACCAGAAACTCATAATGGCCATATCTAGTCCGGAATGCAGTCTTTGGGACATCCGAGTCCCGAATCTTCTAGTGATGGTAACCCGACCTCAAGTCGTTCTTAAAGAACACCCTAGCACCCTGCAACTGGTCAATCAAATCATCGATACGAGGCAACGGATACTTGTTCTTGATGGTGACTTTGTTCAACTGGCGGTAATCAATGCACATCCACATAGTCCCATCCTTCTTCTTTACAAATAACACTGGTGCACCCCAAGGCGATGCACTGGGCCTAACAAACCCCTTTGCTAACAACTCCTCAAGCTGATCCTTTAACTCCTTCAACTCCTTAGGAGCAATACGGTATGGTGGGATAGATATAGGCTGGGTGCCTGGAGCCAAATCAATGTAGAAATCAATATCACAATCCAGTGGCATGCCCGGAAGATCAGATGGAAACACATCGACGAACTCTCAAACTACTGGAACTGAATCAACCGGCGGAGACTCTGCGGTGGTGTCCCGAACATAAGCCAAGTACGCCAAACACCCTTTCTCGATCATTTGCCGAGCCTTCAGGAAAGAGATGACTCGGCTAGGTGTATCAAATGTGGAACCCTTCCACTCCAACCCTGGCAATCCTGGCATCGCTAAAGTAACAGTCTTGGCATGGCAATCTAGGATGGCGTGATATGGAGATAACCAATCTATGCCCAGGATGAACTCAAAGTCGATCATGTCGAGCAACAGGAGATCTGCTGTAGTCTCAAAACCACAGAATGTAACCACACAGGACCGGTAGATCCAATCTACAACCACAGAGTCACCCACGAGAGTGGACACATGAACAAGAGTGCCCAAAGGTGCAGGAGGAATAACCAGGAAACGAGCAAACAGAGATGATACATATGAATAGGTGGACCCTGGATCAAACAATACCGAAGCATCTCTTCCGCAGACGGAAATAATACCTGTGATGACGGCATCTGAGGCCAATGCATCTGGCCTAGCCGGAAGGGCATAGAATCTGGATAGAGCGCCGGTTGGCTGGCCTCCACCTGACTGAGCAGCAGCTGGCTGACCTCTCCCTGCCTGACCTCCACCTCTAGGACGGCGCCTACCAGTCTGCCCTCCACTCTAGGTGGCGGGGCAGCCGGTGCTGAAATCATAGGCTTCTAACTCTGCTGTGCTGCCTTGCCCGAAGCCTGGGGCAGTATCTCCTCATATGACCAAGGTCTCCGCACTCGAAACAACCCCGCGGTGTGGCGGCCTGCTGCCCTGATGGCTAACCCTGATGGCCTGTAGACCCACTGGAAGAAGCCTGAATAGCTGGTGGGCGGTATGAACTCTCTGGCATAGCACTGAAATAGGAATCAGAAGAATCCTGAGGACCTGAATACCCACCGGAGGAACCCTGAATAGCTGGTGGGCGATGAGAACTCTCCGGCATGGCGCTGAAATAGGGACGCGCTGGAGCACCCCGAGCAGGTGGTGGTGCTAAATATGGGGGCTTACTGGGTTGTCCCCTCCCAAACTGGCCTCTGCCCCTATCCGGGGCACCCTTGAACTCTCCGGAGAACCTGGCCCTCTTATCTTGCTGCATCTGCTCCCTACCCCTTGAACGGTAGCCCTCAATCCTCCGAGCAATCTCCACTACTAAATGATAAGGAGTCCCCATCTCCACCTCTCGGGCCATGTTGGCCCTGATGCCAGAATGCAACCCTGCAACAAACCTCCGCACTCTCTCTCTGTCGGTAGGAAGTATCATCAATGCATGGCGGGATAGCTCAGAAAACCTCACCTCATAATCAGTCACGGACATCTGACCCTGCTCCAGCTGCTCAAATTGATACCGCCGCTCTTCCCTCTCAGAGGGTGGAATATACCTGTCCAGAAACAACTGTGTGAACTGACTCCAAGTGATAGGAGGAGAACCAGCTGGTCTGCCCAGGACATAAGACTGCCACCATCTACGGGCCCTGCCCTCTAGCAGGAAAGTAGTGAAGTCAACCCCATGTGACTCCAATATCCTGATGTTGTGCAGTCTGTCCCTGCACCTGTCGATGAAGTCCTGGGCATCCTCATGTCGCTCACCCCCGAAGATAGGAGGGTGAAGCCTAGTCCATCTATCCAATAACTTCTGCGGGTCACCATCTGCCACTGGTCTGGGCTCGAGCATCGCTGCAGCAACTGGCTGGGCCCAATCTGTGGGTAGCGCCTGGAGTCTGATACACTGCAGCTGCATGCCCAGGAGCCTGAGCAGTAGGGGTCTGTGCTCCCCCTCCTGCCTGTGAGGTAGTTGGATCTGCTGGAAATAGACCAGCCTGAGTCATAGTGTCCATGAACCGCAGCATACGGCCCATGACCTCCTGGAAGCCCGGTGCTGTCATAAAATCTGTCGGGGTAGGCTCGGCTACGGGCACCTCACCCTGCTCCTCAATAATAGGATCTCCCACAGGATCTGCTGGTGGTACTACTGGGATAGCTCTGGGACGCCCTCATCCCCTACATCGGGCCGGTGCCCTCCCTCGGCCTCTAGTAGCGGGGAGAGCAGCCCCTCCCGGGTCCGGAACATCAGTCGTGCGCGTCCTCACCATCTGTGAGAGAGTAAAGAAGGAACTTAGTATACTGACCACTGCACGAGAGGAAATGAATAAAGAGTAGTTTTCCTAAAACCCTATAGCCTCTCAAAGATAAATATAGACGTCTCCGTACCGACCCGCAAGACTCTATTAGGTTTGCCCATGACTTATGAGACCTACGTGAACCTAGTGCTCTGATACCATGTTGTCACGACCCATTTTCGAAAATAGATCGTGATGGCGCTCAACACCATTATCGGGCAAGCCAATCGAAATGTAGAACGTGACAGAAGTCGACTTGACACTTACTAGGGTTCAAATAATATAATAAAGTGTTCTGCTAGGCATGATAATACCAATAATCCAACAGTGTGTAGGAAGAGATAAATAGCCATCGAACTTAACATTTACAGTAACGTAAATTTCGAAGTATTCAGCAGAAAAGTCATGAAAAGAGTTCACATATAATATATAGTGTCCATGTGCACATTAATGCATGTGTCGACGGCCCGACTTCCAACAGAAAAATAAACTGTAGCACTGCCAGGGGTCGAATGGCAGCGAACCAGTAGATGCATCTATTTCTAGCCGAGGCGATCGGCACCGATCCACCAAATAACAATTTGTATTTCAAGAAAACACATGGAATGCGCATGTTATTTCCCAAGTGAATTCATAGAAGGTCACAACCAAAGTATATACATCTCGTCTTATCTTCTTTCAGCAGTCTCTAACGATCTCCTAAGTTGATCACATTTAGCGAGAAAATAGGAGACAGTTACAATATAGCTTGTCACGGGCCCTAACTACCCGACAATTAAACATGAATTAGTAGCTTCGCATGGACTCTTCGTACCTATGCGCGTATAGCCCCCGCATCTTAATAGCAAATTACTCAAATTTTATACCTATGGGAGATAATTCTCTTACAAAGTTAGAAAGAGGACTCACCTCGCTCAAGTGCACGTTCCATTACCAAGAACGATGCCAAACCTTCAGTCGGACCGACGATCCCAAACTAGTTAATCATGAGGTAGGAACTAATCCAATATAAGCTCACCAAAAATACGAATTCAACTATTTAAGCAATTTTCCCAACCATCTAACACAATGTTTCCTAAAATCCGACCCGGGCCCAGCGTAGCCCGGAATCCGAAATTGTTCGAAGGAAGTGTTTCTCTACAAACCTAATTGACGATAAATATATGGATTTCTAATTTATTCCATAACAAATTTTCGTGTGTTAATCTAAACTTTTATAAATCCTAGATTCTTCTCTAATCCTCATGATATCACCTAATATTAGTTGTTTTAACTACCTAGAATAATTAGTTCAACTAGAATAGGTAAACACACTACCTCAAGATGCTAGGTGAAGTTCTTCTCTCAAAAGCTCTAAAAAATTCGCCCAATGCGAGAGTGAAAAGTTGATAAAAAGACTAGAACCTGTATTAAATGAAACCTCCACTGCCTCAGCGATTTCACATCTGCGATCAGGGGACGCCACTACGATCCGATCGCAGAAATGGAGCATCTGCGAATGGGCCAAAAAGCTGGGACCGCTTGCTGCGTGATCGAAGCGCATCGCAGTTCTGCGGCTTGGGAGCCGCTTCTGCGGTTACCTGGCCTGTCCTGGCCTGAGGCGCTTCATGCGATTGGAAGGACCGATCTCCGGTCTCGCACCTGCGGTCCACCAACTGCAGTGCATTATACAGAACAGCAAACTCAGCTCTTTCCTCAAAATTTGCACTTACTTCGAGGCCTCGTACGATTGACGCTCGGGCTCCCTGGCCCCCCCGAACATACGATAAGTTTACAATCACCGAAGGCCAGCCTACTCGAACCTTCGGATAACACCCTCGAAACAACGCTTAAATCTAGGAATCACCCCGTAAACCAAATGAATCAAACGTATGAACTTCAAGTTTCTTAATTTCCTCTAAGGGCCAAAACCGCCCTTAAACTACTCGGATGCACCAAATTTTAGATGGGCAGAGTCTTATAAATGATATTTGCGACCCGTTACCGGGCTTCGGAACCAACATACGATTGCCGTTAGAGAAATAGATCATTAATTCACGTTTCTCTTAATCCTTAAAACTCTCAAATTCAACAATTTCTAATCAAAATTCATATACTCGGGCTAAGAACTCAGAAGTCGACTTCGGGCATACAGCCCAGGTCCCATATTTCCTATGCGAACCCTCCGAACACTAAAACTACGAATCCTGGGCCCATTTTCCAAAATGTTGACCAAAGTTCAAGACTATAGCCTTTAAGAAAATCCTAAAGAAGTCAGAATGTGCATATTTTAACAATTCCAAACTCTTCTAAATCCCGACCAACCATCCCGCAGGGTCGTAAATGTAGTTAAAGCGGGAAGCAGCAGAGAGTTTATTTGGGGGAACGGGTTCATAAAAGACAACACGCACCGGGTCGGGTCTATACTAATGTATGAAAGTTGTAGGATAAGTTTACAAGCCTATGAACATATGCTTTAAGATTTTTCGGTCTCTTTTAATTTAGACATTTTTATTCAAAATTCATCCAATATAATGACCAAGTTCATCTGTTGCGTTTCTGCTTCGTCATAATTCTAATCCAGATCTAGGCATACATTCAGAAACTCCTTTGCTCAAACAAAAGTAAAGCATACATGACCCAATAAATACAAAGGCGCGGGATATCTGTACGTGCCCTTCAAAATATAATGAAATAGATAAATTATCCTAGTCCAGTTCAAATTTGTCGAAGAAAAGCAGAAACGTTGCAACTTTGCTTGAAAAATTTGATATTGTTGAAACGTTAATAGCAGTAACGACCCGACCGTCATTTGTCTTTTAGAACCCCGTTCCCCCAAATAAAACTCTCCATGCTCGCTTTAACTAATTTACGACCTGCGAGGATGTGTTGGTTCGGGATTAGAAGAGTTTGGATTGAAATATGCAATTTGACTCTTTAGGATTTTCTTAAAAGGCTTAGTTTGACTTTGGTCAACATTTTGGGCAAACGGCCCGGATTCGTGTTTTGTGGTTCCGGAGGGTCTGTAGAAAATATGGAACCTGGGCGTATGCCCGGGAATCGAATTCTGAGGTCCCTAGCCCGAGTAATGAATTTGTATTAGAAATTGTTAATTTGAATTTTAAGGATTTAAAGAATCTATTAATGATCTATTTCATGGATTATCGGGATCGTATGTTGCCGAAGCCCGTACAGGTCCAAAATATCATTTAAGACCTGCCGTAAAATTTGGTGTCAATCCGAGTAGTTTTAAGGGCGTTTTGGGCCGTTTAGAGGAAAATTAAGAACTTGAAGTTCATAAGTTTGATTCATTTGTTTAGGGGGTGAGTCCTAGATTTAGCGTTGTTTCGAGTGTTCCGAAGTTCGATAGGTACGCCTTGTGATTTAAAACTTATCGGTATGTTCGGGCGGTGGCCCAGGAGCCCCGAGCGTCAATCGGACGAGCTCGAATGTAGTGCAAATTTTTTGGAAAAGCTGTAAGTTGCTGCTTCTGTCATAACTGCACCTGCGGGTTGGTGGACCGCAGGTGCGAGACCGCAGATGCTATCCTTCCATCGCTGAAGCGGCTAGCCAGGCCAGCGCAGTAACCGCAGAAGCGGCTCCCAAGCGCAGATCGGGCGCCTGAGACCGCAGAAGGGTCCCTGCTCTTTTGGCCCATTTCACAGATGCGGGTCCATTTCGCACGAACGGGATCGTAGATGCGGCTCCCCTTATGCAGATGTGAAATCGCTGAGCAGTGAGGTTCAATTTAATACAGGTTCTAAGTCATTTTTATCACTTTTTCGCTCCTCCATTTGGGCGATTTTTAGAGCTTTGAGAGTAAGAAACTCACCTAGCATCTTGAGGTAAGTGGTGTTCTACCTATCTCTAGTTGAATAATTATGTCTTAGGTAGATTAAACACTAGATTTAAGGTGAAATCATGAGGTTAGAGCAAAAACCTAGGTTTTTAATAAAGTTAGATTAAACCACGAAATTTGTTATGGAATAAATTAGAAATCATAATATTATCGATCCTTAGGTTGAGAGAACAACTTCCTTCGAAAAATTTCGGAATCCGGGTAGTGCGGCGGGTCGGATTTTAGGAAAATTGTGTTAATGGTTGGAAAATTGCTAAATAGTTAGAATTCGATTTTGTGAGCTTATATTGATTAGTTCCTACCTCATTTAACTAGTTTGACGCGTTCGGCTCCGACTTGAGGGTTGGGACACGTTCTTAGGTATTGGAAGTGCACTTGGAGCGAGGTGAGTCTCCTTTCTAACCTTGTAAGAGGGAATTATCCCCATAGTATAATAATGAGTAATTTCTATTAAATGCGGGGGCTACGTACGCACTAGGTGACGAGAGTCCATGA
>NC_031989.1:13475144-13503957 GCF_001879085.1 Nicotiana attenuata
GTCGAGCGTGGCCAACTCTGAACTGCCTCAATCTTCTTGGGATCCACCTTAGTACCCTCTCCTGACACAATATGCCCCAAGAATGCCACTGACTCTAGCCAAAACTCACACTTGGAGAACTTAGCATATAGCTTCTGCTCTCGCAAGGTCCGAAGCAATACTCTCAGATGTTGCTCGTGCTCCCCCAGGCTACTTGAGTATATCAAGATGTCGTCAATGAAAACAATGACGAAGGAATCAATATAAGGCCTGAACACCCTGTTCATCAAGTCCATGAATGCCATCGGTGCATTAGTCAAGCCGAAGGACATCACCAGAAACTCATAATGGCCATATCTAGTCCGGAATGCAGTCTTTGGGACATCCGAGTCCCGAATCTTCTACTGATGGTAACCCGACCTCAAGTCGTTCTTAAAGAACACCCTAGCACCCTGCAACTGGTCAATCAAATCATCGATACGAGGCAACGGATACTTGTTCTTGATGGTGACTTTGTTCAACTGGCGGTAATCAATGCACATCCACATAGTCCCATCCTTCTTCTTTACAAATAACACTGGTGCACCCCAAGGCGATGCACTGGGCCTAACAAACCCCTTTGCTAACAACTCCTCAAGCTGATCCTTTAACTCCTTCAACTCCTTAGGAGCAATACGGTATGGTGGGATAGATATAGGCTGGGTGCCTGGAGCCAAATCAATGTAGAAATCAATATCACAATCCAGTGGCATGCCCGGAAGATCAGATATGAATGGACCCAAGTTCATCTGTTTTGGGTTTCTGCTTCGTCTAATTCTATCCAGATCTAGGCATATATTCAGAACTCTCTTTGTCAAACAAAAGAAAGATACTGACCCATAATATCAAAGGCGCGGGATACTTGTACTTGCCCTTCAAAATAATGAAATGATAATTATCCTAGTCCAGTTCAAATTTGTCAGAAAGCAGAAACTTGAATCTTTTGTGATAAATTTGATTTGTTGAAACGTTAATAGCAGTAACGACCCGACCGGTCATTTGTCTTTTAGAACCCCGTTCCCCCAAATAAAACTCTCCATGCTCGCTTTAACTAATTTACGACCTGCGAGGATGGTTGGTTCGGGATTTAGAAGAGTTTGGATTGAAATATGCACATTTGACTCTTTAGGATTTTCTTAAAAGGCTTAGTTTGACTTTGGTCAACATTTTGGGCAAACGGGCCCGGATTCGTGTTTTGTTGGTTCCGGAGGGTCTGTAGGAAAATATGGGACCTGGGCGTATGCCCGGAATCGAATTCTGAGGTCCCTAGCCCGAGTAATGAATTTGTATTAGAAATTGTTAATTTGAAGTTTTAAGGATTTAAAGAAACTCATTAATGATCTATTTCATGGATATCGGGATCGTATGTTGGTTCCGAAGCCCGGTACAGGTCCAAAATATCATTTAAGACCTGCCCGTAAAATTTGGTGTCAATCCGAGTAGTTTAAGGGCGTTTTGGCCCGTTAGAGGAAAATTAAGAACTTGAAGTTCATAAGTTTGATTCATTTGGTTTTAGGGGGTGAGTCCTAGATTTAGCGTTGTTTCGAGTGTTCCGAAGGTTCGAGTAGGTGCGCCTTGTGATTTAAAACTTATCGGTATGTTCGGGCGGGGCCCAGGAGCCCCGAGCGTCAATCGGACGAGGCTCGAATGTAGTGCAAATTTTTTGGGAAAAGCTGAAGTTGCTGCTTCTGTCATAACTGCACCTGCGGTTGGTGGACCGCAGGTGCGAGACCGCAGATGCTATCCTTCCATCGCTGAAGCGGCTCAGGCCAGGCCAGGCCAGTAACCGCAGAAGCGGCTCCCAAGCCGCAGATGCGGCCTCGAGACCGCAGAAGCGGTCCCTGCTCTTTTGGCCCATTTCACAGATGCGGTCCATTTCTCGCAGATACGGGATCGTAGATGCGGTCCCCTTATCGCAGATGTGGAAATCGCTGAGGCAGTGAGGTTCATTTAATACAGGTTCTAAGTCATTTTTATCACTTTTTCGCTCCTCCATTGGGCGATTTTAGAGCTTTTGAGAGAAGAACTTCACCTAGCATCTTGAGGTAAGTGTGTTCTACCTATCTCTAGTTGAATAATTATGTCTTAGGTAGATTAAACACTAGTATTAAGGTGAAATCATGAGGTTAGAGCAAAAACCTAGGGTTTTAATAAAAGTTAGATTAAACCACGAAATTTGTTATGGAATAAATTAGAAATCATATATTATCGATCCTTAGGTTGTAGAGAACAACTTCCTTCGAAAAATTTCGGAATCCGGGTAGTGGGCCCGGGGTCGGATTTTAGGAAACTTGTGTTAATGGTTGGAAAATTGCTTAAATAGTTAGAATTCGATTTTGTGAGCTTATATTGATTAGTTCCTACCTCATTTAACTAGTTTGGGATCGTTCGGCTCCGACTTGAGGGTTTGGGACACGTTCTTGGTATTGGAAGTGCACTTGGAGCGAGGTGAGTCTCCTTTCTAACCTTGTAAGAGGGAATTATCCCCATAGGTATAATAATTGAGTAATTTGCTATTAAATGCGGGGGCTACGTACGCACTAGGTGACGAGAGTCCATGCGAAGCTACTATTATGTTAATTGTCCGGGTAGTCTAGGGCCCGTATCATGCTATATTTGTAACTGTCTCCATATTTTCTCGCTAATGTGATCACTTAGGAGATGTTAGAGACTTGAAAAAGAAATAAGCGAATGTATATACTTGTTGGACACTTCTATGAATTCACTTGGAAATAAATGCGCATTCATGTGTTTTCTTGAAATAAATTGTTATTTGTGGATCGGGCCGATCGCCTCGGTAGAAATAGATGCATCTATGGTTCGCGCCATTCGACCCTCTGGCAGTGCACAGTTATTTTTCTGTTGGATCGGGTTGTCGACCTCGCATAATGTGCGCATGACATATATATATGTGAAATCTTATTCATGACTTGTTTCAGCTGAATACTTGAAATGTATACGGTTAACTGTAAATTGTTAAGATCATGGCTTATTATCTCTTCCTACACACTGTGGATTATTTGTAACTATCATGCCTAGCAGAACACTTTATTATATTATTTGACCCTAGTAAGTGTCAAGTCGACTTCTCGTCTCTACTTCTTCGAGATTAGACGGGATACTTACTGGGTACATATTGTTTATGTACTCATACTACACTTCTGTACTTAATTGTACAGGATCTGAGGCAGGTACATCTGGCTATCAGTTTGGTGCGCACTCCTGATTCATAGCTTGAGACTTCCCCGGTGAGCTGCTCCCTTCCCGAGACGTTCAGCAGCTTGATGGAGTCTTTTCCTTACTTTTGCTGTCTATTCTATCTCAGACAGTAGGATAGTTTATTTATTTTGTACATTCTACTAGTTTCCTATTACTTGTGACACCAGGTCTTGGCACACACGTTAGTAGACTATCATTTTGGGGTTGTATAACTATTTTTGGCGTATTATTGTTCATTTCTGATTTGACTGAGCTTTATGAATTCCTATACTTACTTTGGGTAAAAATAAAACTGAGAACTAAATTACATTTTCCGTGTTGGCTTGCCCGATAATGGTGTTGGGCGCCATCACGATCTATTTTCGGAAATGGGTCGTGACAATAGCATTACTGAGAATACGATGAAGAAGAAGAGAAAAAAAAGGTAAAGGGTGTAACTAAATCTCTTGATTAAAGGCACTAATAATGGATTTGGAGTCTTTTAAGGTAGAATGTATATATTTTGTAGACAAAGTTTGTGTAGGTCGGGTAATTAACTAAACATGAACATTTAGGGTTATAAAGTTTCCAATAGTGTATAGGAATGAAAAAATCCTTTTTTTAATTGGTTACTACTTTAACCGAAGAGTTGAAGATATCTTATTAATTTAAAATGGGATTGATCTTCCATGTATATAAATTAATTTTGAAGAAAAATGAGCCCATAATGCTACTGAAAAACTAACATTCATCAAATGACTTATGTAATGTAACTAGAAAAGTAAATATCTTTAGTCATGTGATTATATTACTTTTAGGATATACTTTTTAAAAGTTTCTATTACTAATTTAATTTGAAAACGTATTATAATGTCCTATTACTAATTTAATTTGAGAATGAATTATATTGTCCAAATCCATTTAGAAAAAGGAGAGTCTATATTATTATAAAATCATAAATACATTAATATACCAAAATAGCCCTAAAGTATTAAACGAAAGAACTCAAAGGGACACATAACTGCAATAACCTATTTTTTGGACTACAATACCTTCTATGCTAATTTTTAATATTTAAGATTTTAAAATTAGTAAAATTTTATCTATTAAATTCTTATTAAAATATGTAGGAAGGATTAATAAAATAAATTTCATAAGAATCCTCCATATTGGCAATACATTACCACTCTATAATGTCCAATACCAAGACAAAATAAAAGTAATTTTACATGGACTGCATAAAGAGTAAAAATTGAGGAGAAAAAAAATACCCCAACGATAATAAATTTTTATATTATATTTGAATTATTTTTCTACTCAAATAATATTTTTTTAATTAATTTTGTGTAATATTAAAAAATACCCAATTATTAAATAACAACTAAAAAATATTTAAGAATATAAATGTGTCAGAAAGAGAAAAAGAAATGGTTGGTAAGAGTCAATACCACTAATGATTCTACAGACATAAAGATCTAAAAATGAAATGTCATATCAATCTTTTATGCTTTGAAAGTAAAATTTATGGTGGATAAAATTATAATTAAGATTAAATAATCAAAATAATAGATGAATTAATATTAAGATATGACTCAACATAGAATAAATTATTTTTTATGTTAAAAACAAATAATTAAATCTTCTAATTAATTATTTAGCAAGAGAATCCAATTCAATTATTTTTTAAATTCATCATATGAGTAAAATTCTTATTCAAGTTTTAAAAATCTTAGGATACATAAATTTATTCAATAAAAAAAGCATTAGAACACAAAGTAAAAAGGTTAGTATTTTATTAAGAATTAAAATGATATACGATTGTATGAGGAAGCACAATCAAAACTAAATCCTAAACAAAAACAAGCTTTCAAGACTATATTATAAAGAGTCAACTTTCCTATAACGAAATTATTCTTTGTAGATGTCTTTGGCGGAATCAAATAATATTTCTATGTTATGCATTACTTGCAAATATCATATCAAGAGGCATGACACAGTTAGCAATAATAGCAAGTATTATACCAACAATAATTTTATTGTGAGGCCAGCCACTTTAGATTTGATATACCTCTTCAAACAACTTAAATAACCATCTCGAATATATCAAAGCAGAGCAATCGTGCTAAGTTTATAAGGAAAACAAAATTGTTAATATGGGATGAAGCACTTATGGTTAAGTGTCAAACGATTGAAATGATTTCCTGGACTTCTTGAGATATATTGGATATTAATGAACCGTTTGGTGGAAACTAATGGTTTGGGAGGTAATTTATGTCAAGTACTACCAGTGATTTCAAAATCGACAAAAGCAGAGACTGTAAAAGCTAGCTTGCCAAAGTTATACTTCTGGGATCAAATGAAAAAGATTCAACTTAAGAAATATAAAGTAAAAACAAATCCAGTATTTAGTATCTTCTTACTTCGCGTCAGAAACGAAGAAGAACATCTAATAAAAGATGATTTGGTTCTTTCCTAAACACTTGGTTATCAATCCCAATTGTAATAGTAGTGCATTTAATAAGAGAAATGTAACGACCCGACCGGTCGTTTTGAGCTCTAGCACGTCGTTCAGCGGCTTGAAGCCCTGAGTAGCTTCACTTAAGATATTATGACTTGTACGCGTGGTCGGGATTGAATTCCGAGAAGTTCGGAGTTGATTTGGAGAGAGAATTCTCATTTCGGAAGCTTTAAGTTGAAAGTATTGACTAAGATTGGGTTTTTGAGTGAACGACCTCGGAATCGGGATTCGAAGGTTCCATCAGGTTCGTATGATGATTTCGGACTTGGGCGTATGTCATGACTGGGTTTTGGAAGATCCGAGAACGTTTAGGCGCCTATTGTGGAAGTTAGCATTTTTGGAAGAATTTTATAAGTTTGGGTTGAAGTGCATCTCAATGTTATCGAAATCCGTTTGGGATTCCGAGTCTGGGAATAGCTGCGTATGGTGATTCTAGTATTGGGAGCGCGATCGAAAGTGAATTCGGAGGTCTGTAGGTCATTTTGGAGTCATTTGGCTAAGGATAGAAATTTGAAGGTTTTTGAGAAGTTTGACCGGAAGTGGACTTTTTGAGATCGGGGTCGAATTCCGATTTCGGAAGTTGGAGTAGGTCCGTAATGTCAAATATGACTTGTGTGCAAAATTTGAGGTCAATTGGGATGTGATTTGATAGGGTTCGGTATCGAATGTTGAAGTTTGAATTTCTCAAGTTCATCAAGTTTGATTTGGGGTGTGATTCATGAATGTAGCGTTGTTTGATGTGATTTGAGGCTTCGAGCAAGTCCGTAATGTGTGTTGGGACTGGTTGGTGTGATTGGACGGGGTCCCGGGGGCCTCGGGTGGATTCCAGGTGGTTAACGGATCGAATTGGAATTTGGAGGAAGAGCTGAAGCTGCTGCCTCCTGGTGTAACCGCACCTGTGAGACTTGGGCCGCAGGTGCGGAGCCGCAGAAGCGGCTAGGAGGGGCGCAGATGCGGTGTTTGGCCAGGAGTGAAGAGACCGCAGATGCGGTCATGTAGCCGCAGAAGCGGGACCGCACCTGCGGTAGTTGAGGCGCAGAAGCGGAAAGGGGAGCCTGGTGAGAAACCGCAGGAGCGGTAGAGGGGCCGCACCTGCGGAGCCGCAGAAGCGGTCGTATGACCGCAAATGCAGAAATGCTGGAGGCAGTAAGGTTGTTTAAAATGGGGGTTTGGCTCATTTCAACCCCATTTCCTCCATGGGAGCCGATCTTTAGGCGATTTTGGAGCTCCATCTTTGTCATCCATGTCAAGGTAAGTGGTTTCTACTAGTTTTGAGTTAAATACTTGGATTATATATGGATTAGAGCATGAAAATTAGTGAAAATTGTGGATTTTTGGTGGAAGACCTAGAAATTTATATTTTGGATTTTTACCACGATTTTGGACATAAAATTGAGAGTAAATTATATATTTGAGTTCGTGAGGTTATGGGTAAACTTTATCTTCCAAGAATTTCGAAATCCGGGCACATGGACCCGAGGGCGTTTTTGTCAACTTTTCGATCGGGGTTAGGTATTGTTATAAATTGGATCATTATGAGTAATTGAACATATAGTAATGGATTTGCATAATTATTGGCTAGTTTTGGAGCATTTTGCATCGATTTGAGTCTTCGGAAGGGCGTGGAATGCTGGTTATGGAACTTCGGAGCGAGGTGAGTCTCCTTTCTAACCTTGTAAGAGGGAATTGTCCCCATAGGTGAATTAATCGAATATGTGCTGTTATTTGTGGGGGCTACGTACGCACGAGGTGACGAGAGTCCGTGCGTAGCTACTATTATGCTTATGTACGGGTAGTCTAGGACCCAAAAGCATGCTTACTTGTGATAAATGCGGCCTTATTGATAGTTTAAATTGCTTATATCATATCGAAGTGGCAAATGATTTTCTAAAAGAGTTAAACTTCATTTTCATGACTTGTAAAAAGGGAAATTTATACCTCCTTGAACAATTGTTTCCTTAATGAATGTCTTGATTGACTGTTTGAATATGTGTTTCTATGTGTAGCTGTGTCGCATGTATGATTCGCGATCAGGGTGATTGTTTATTTATATTTGACCGCATCGCATGTATGATTCACGAGCGGGGTAATAGATGCATCTATGGTTTGCGCCATTCGACCCTCTGGCAGTGCATAGTTTAATATTATTGGATCGGGCCGTACGACCTCGGCATGATTTGCGCATGCTTGTAATGTTTTCCTTGAGATTTATAAATGTTGAAATTCATTCTCCCTGGCCTGAGGTAAATGTATAAATAATGAAAAGGAATTTGGAAATTTTCTATGAAAGAAAGAATTGTTTATTTGCTTTATTCTATTAAATTGCAACCATGTTTATAAAAATCTTAGATTTGTTATATTATTGGCGTATCATTATTGGACCCCTAGTAAGTGTCGAAGTCGACCTCTCGTCTCTACTTCTTCGAGATTAGACGGGATACTTACTGAGTACACGTTATTTTCGTACTCATGGATGATATGAAGACTAGGTGAGCTGCATTTCTCGAGTCGTACTTTTGAGAGCTTTGAGGCTAGGCACAATTTGCCATGATGCTTATGAACGATTGTCGCGTGGTATTGATGTGATAGTAGGATGCTTACCTACGTGTCGGGGCAGTGAATGACTTGAAGGGGGGTTTACTCAGTGCAAGATTTAGAGATTCTGTATTTTATTCCCGGCGGGTGAAAGGCAATCAGGCTAGAAATGTTCAAATTTGGGTTGATGGAGTAACGAGGCTTGGTATTTGCGAGCGTGGTGGAATTTTCATCTTTGATTAGGTATCGTTGTCCTTGTTGAATGTACTAAGTTCGCGGGTGTTAAGACCTTCTACAATTCGCCTTTGGGGCAGGATATTGTAAGATAGGATTGAAGAAGCGGCTGACAGAGATCGCGGGGTGCGGTGGTTCAGGATTGAATCGGTGTTTATAATGTCGATGGTTCGAGAAGAGATGATCTTCGGAAAGATTTAAAAGTTAGTATCAGTCTATTTATTCAAGCGCTACTGAGTTAGATTTTTTATCTAAGGCATCAGCTGAGCGGCGAAGGATGATGAAGGGCATGTGGAAAGTGTCATGCGGTGGTTAAATTTCTAGAAGGCCAAGTGTAAGAAGCGGAATTCGAATAGTTGCTTAAAGAAGAGGGTTTGGCCAAAGTGGGAGAGTGGCAGAGCAACACGTGGATTCAGTGGCAGGATAACTACGCCTTTGAGGAAAGTTTGGAGTGATTTGGGAATTTTAGTGAACGGTGATTGGGTCTACAGGCTTAATTTGAAATATTGGCTAGCATAATGGCGGGAGATTTAATATGACGGAAAGGAGCTGCTTGATATGAAGAAGGATACAACATAACTTTGAATTGGAAGATATTGTCGCACATTTGGTTAATGTTCACGAGGAGTAAATGAACTAGTGCAGCTGGTGGATGAGCACGGGCTCTTGATGGGTTATGGATGGCGTAGTGATTGTACCTCGTGCAACGGCGTTGAAAGATGTTAGCGTGTAATCTCCACAGGTGGGTTATCTCCTGTGAGCAGATCAGCGGTCGCGTGGTTGGCGAAGCTTCTGCGAAGAATCCTGCTGGCCATCTGGTAAAGAGGTCGGACATGTGAATATGTTTAATGATTTAGAGTATTCATAAATGGTTTTATAGGAAGATTTCGAGGAACTTGGCGGGTTGGTTGTGCTAGATCATGTCAACATTGAATAAAGAATCTTGTTGGGTTCTAGAGTTGTGTAATGGTGGCTTCAAGCTAAGTGGGAGAGTCCCACCGCATACGATTGGGTTGTATGATTATCTTCTTGTGAGGTTTCGGGTTGTCGGCGTATTGGTAAGTTGTTTTGGCTAAGGGAAAAGAACATAAGTGGTAATCTGAGCAAAGGAATTGGTAAAAGTGTGCTATAGTTGGCTTGATTGGCTCATGTTCAAGCTTTGGGAAGACTCAAGAATTGTATTTTGTACGGAGGTGATTTACAAGGAAGTGATTCCGTCGGGTGCTTCATCGAGATGGGTGTTCATGTGTCAGCGGAGCCTTAGAGCTGTTTGTATTCGGGACCAAGCCGGAGTGGATGACTCTTTACAACGGTCCGGTGAGCTCAAAGGTGAAAAATGCGGTGCCTAAGGGTTCAAGCCCGCAGTATGGTTAGGAATCAAGCTTATGATAAGAGGCTCAGAATATTCTATGATGTTTTTGACTTGCAGTGTAGAATTGGGAGGAAAAAGAGAAAAGACTTATCAGAACGGGTGTATCAGTTGAAGATGCGAAGGTGCGTGCAAGGAGTGTATGAAACGATTCATAGGTTTGGAGACAGGGTAGTCTCGTGGAATGGGGTCACTCGAGGTGAGTGCGGATTCAGGTTGGTGATGTAAGGAATGGAGTTGTTAGTATCTCTAAGGCAAGTTAAGGATGGATTAGAAGAAGATAGATTGGTTAGCCATGGTTGAATTGGCATAGTGATGGCGGTGCGTGCGAGGCTCGACGGCCGCCGTAATTGATATTGTTTGGAAGCATTCAAGTATTATGGCCTGTTATGCGTAGGCGGATCCTGGAAGGGTTGTGGTGGTTTAGGCCACTACTTGAGGATTTGAATGTTCTACGGTTATGAGGATTCACTCGTGTGTTGCTATGGTTCTCTTGGAATGAGTTAAGTAAAATGTTTCAAAGTGAGGAAGTGTTTACCATGTTAGTGGTTCAGGAGTTGTGATGAAATTTATGTACTATCGCATGCTGGCTTGTTAGGTGCAGTGAGCGGTATGAAATTTGAAAGTGAGGATCAAGGTTTGCAGTTTGGTGTTGACAAGGATGTCACGAGCTTGGATGAGCATGAAAGGGATTTGAATGATTAGGGTAATCTTGCATTGTCTTTAGCGTCACCTGAGATTGGTGTTTTGTGAAAGAGGCTTTGCATCCTGGTTACGGGTTCTTGATCGCATTTCAGCGTTAGTGCGGCCGGTGGTATGATGTGCAGACTTGTTATCTATTACGAAAGGTCGTGGGATCGTGCCCCACGGGAAGATTGTATAAGTGTGACATGTAGTCACTCAATTGATTGATGAATGAAACCAAGTATGAAGATTGTGGTGATATCGTTAATTTGAGAATTTATGCCTGGAGGGCACTCGGTTTATTGGGTTGTGGACTGTGGAGGACTACTTCGGTTATGATGGTTGTTCTTGTGTGTTATGGGAAAAAGGGGTTATCATGGACCCAGAAAAGATTATTGGCCTAGTTCGGCACGATCGGAATCGGCTTGAGGTCTGTGGATGGATTTAAATATGAATATGGGCTCTATATCAGGCCGAATGTGTTCATTTCAGCATAGCTCTCCTTATGGATGAGTATTCGGACATTGGATGTTATTTTGTCGTCTGCTATTTCATGTAATGCTATATTGTGCCGTGTGAGTTGCGAAACGGCTTGGTAAATTTGTTATGTGTTGAGGTTCCGCGTAGAGATGGTGTTATGGGATCAGGATGGCTCTTTAGTTTCAGAACATATATCGCACGTCAGTTGTGCTTGAGTTTGTTAGCTTATGGCGCTATATGTCCCCTCGGGGATGGTATTATGCACTTAGCGTGCTTGTGACCGATATTCGGTATTGTGTTGTAATGAGCAATTTAGCTCGATGTGTATCTCCTTATATGAATTTCATGTGTGGATCGGGTGGCACGCCTCCATGAGTATGTTATTTGGATCGGGTTGCACGTCGCAACAGTGTGATGACGAGTAAAGTCCCTTATATTCTATTCTGTGTGTTTTGTTTCCATTTTTCTGAGGAGAGTTCATATTAGTTGCGTGATGTGAGTAGTCTCTTCCAAAGTTCATTTTCCTTATGTATCACGTTCGAGTTGGTAGCCTATTGGCACATTGCGGCATCATATGAGACTTTTGGTCATGTCCGGGTGGCTTGTCGCCTGAGCAGTTCGTACTGGGTGAGACAAGGTTATTGGATCTCGGATCAGTGCAATCGGATCGTATGAAGTATATTAAAGAGCAAAGATCATTATTTGGTTCAGAATGAGGTAATGTCCTTGTCAGGAGTGTAACCTCAATGAGTTGTTGACTTGACAATTGGTTATGAATTTCTACGCGTCTCCTCCGTCGTGGCAGTATTGTAAGAATTGGGACAAGACTTATACATGTCATGCGGTGCATTGTGAGCATCAAATTTAGGGAATGTCGGTTGTTATGATCAGGGAATGTTATTATGGTCTTGTGAATGACGTGGTGCATAGTGTGAATTCAGCAAAGGTATGCAGTCATGTTCTGATACCTCGTGTAGTGATTGATACGGTGTTCATATATTGGAAGCAGGGCTGACGGGGAATTTCAGATGTTGGAATTGGGTTCTAAGCTTATTTGTTTGAATAAAAGAGGATATCTTCAGATTTGATCGAATTATTATGCTCAACTGAGCTGTGGTAGCACGGGTAGGTGCTAAAGGAGTCAAACAGTGATTTCGGACAACTCCGGTGCGGTTCTCAGCACGTTCGAGGACGAACGTATGTTTAAGTGGGAGAGAATGTAACGACCTGACCGGTCGTTTTGAGCTCTAGCATGTCGTTCAGCGGTTTGAAGCCCTGAGTAGCTTCACTTCAGGTATTATGACTTGTACGCGTGGTCGGGATTGAATTCCGGGAAGTTCGGAGTTGATTTGGAGAGAGCATTCTCATTTCGGAAGCTTTAAGTTGAAAGTATTGACTAAGATTGGGTTTTTGAGTGAACGACCTCGGAATCGGGATTCGAAGGTTCCAGCAGGTTCATATGATGATTTTGGACTTGGGCATATGTCTGGACTGGGTTTTGAAAGACCTGAGGACATTTAGGCGCCTATTGTGGAAGTTAGCATCTTTGGAAGAATTTCATAAGTTTGGGTTGAAGTGCATTTCAGTGTTATCGAAGTCCGTTTGGGATACCGAGTCTGGGAATAGCTCCGTATGGTAATTCTGGTATTGGGAGCGCGATCGGAAGTAAATTCAGAGGTTTGTAGGTCATTTTGGAGTCATTTGGCTAAGGATAGAAATTTAAAGGTTTTTGAGAAGTTTGACTGGAAGTGGACTTTTTGATATCGGGGTCGAATTCCATTTCCGGAAGTTGGAGTAGGTCCGTAATGTCAAATATGACTTGTGTGCAAAATTTAAGGTCAATCGGATGTGATTTGATAGGGTTCGGCATCGAATGTTGAAGTTTGAATTTCTCAAGTTCATCAAGTTTGATTTGGGGTGTGATTCGTGAATGTAGCGTTGTTTGATGTGATTTGAGGCCTTGAGCAAGTTCGTAATGTGTGTTGGGACTGGTTGGTGTGATTGGACGGGGTCCCGGGGGCCTCAGGTGGATTCCGGGTGGTTAATTGATCGAATTGGAATTTGGAGGAAGAGCTGAAGCTGCTGCCTCCTGGTGTAACCGCACCTGCGAGACTTGGGCCGCAGGTGCGGAGCCGCAGAAGCGGCTAGGAGGGGCGCAGATGCGGTGTTTGGCCAGAAGTGAAGAGACTGCAGATGCGGTCATGTAGCCGCAGAAGCGGGACCGCACCTGCGGTAGTTGAGGCGCAGAAGCGGAAAGGGGAGCCTGGTGAGAAACCGCAGGAGCGGTAGAGGGGCCGCACCTGCGGAGCTGTAGAAGTGGTCGTGTGACCGCAGGTGCGGAAATGCTGGAGGCAGTAAGGTTGTTTAAAATGGGGGTTTGGCTCATTTCAACCCAATTTCCTCCATGGGAGCCGATCTTTGGGCGATTTTGGAGCTCCATCTTTGTCATCCATGTCAAGGTAAGTGGTTTCTACTAGTTCTGAGTTAAATACTTGGATTATATATGGATTAGAGCATGAAAATTAGTAAAAATTGTGGGGTTTTGGTGGAAGACCAAGAAATATATATATTTTGGATTTTTACCACGATTTTGGACATGAAATTGAGAGTAAATTATATATTTGAGTTCGTGAGGTTATGGGTAAACTTTATCTTCCAAGAATTTCGGAATCCGAGCACGTGGGCCCGAGGGTGTTTTTGTCAACTTTTCGATTGGGGTTAGGAATTGTTATAAATTGGATCATTATGAGTAATTGAACATATATTAATGGATTTGCATAATTATTGGCTAGTTTTGGAGCATTTTGCATCGATTTGAGTCTTCAAAAGGGCGTGGAATGCCGGTTATGGAACTTCGGAGCGAGGTGAGTCTCCTTTCTAACCTTGTAAGAGGGAATTGTCCCCATAGGTGAATTAATCGAATATGTGCTGTTATTTGTGGGGGCTACGTACGCACGAGGTAACGAGAGTCCGTGCGTAGCTACTATTATGCTTATGTCCGGGTAGTCTAGGACCCAAAAGCATGCTTACTTGTGATAAATGCGACCTTATTGATAGTTTAAATTGCTTAAATCATATCGAAGTGGAAAATGATTTTCTAAAAGAGTTAAACTTCTTTTTCATGACTTGTAAAAAGGGAAATTTACACCTCCTTGAATAATTGTTTCCTTGATGAATGTCTTCATTGACTGTTTGAATATGTGTTTCTATGTGTACCTGCGTCGCATGTATGATTCGCGAGCAAGGTGATTGTTTATTTATATTTGACCGCGTCCCATGTATGATTCATGAGAGGGGTAATAGATGCATCTATGGTTCGCACCATTCGACCCTCTGGCAGTGCATAGTTTAAATATTGTTGGATCGGGCCGTACAACCTCGGCATGATTTGTGCATGCTTGTAATGTTTGCCTTGAGATTTATAAATGTTGAAATTTGTTCTCCCTGGCCTGAGGTAAATGGACAAATAATGAAAAGGAATTTGGAAATTTCCTATGAAAGAAAGAATTGTTTATTTGCTTTATTCTATTAAATTGCAACCATGTTTATGAAAATATTTGATTTATTATATTATTGGCGTATCATTATTGGACCCCTAGTAAGTGTCGAGGTCGACCTCTCGTCTCTACTTCTTCGAGATTAGACGGGATAATTATTGAATACACGTTATTTTCGTACTCATACTACACTTGCTGTGCATTTTTGTTGCACAGGCACATGTACCTCTAGTGGCCCAATGGGCGTAGCAGCATGGATGATACGGAGACTAGGTGAGCTGCATTCCTCGAGACGACCCACAGCCAGCATAGTCTCTTTCAGTTTATTGTATTTACTTTCTGTCCAATTTGTATTCCGGACAGTTATTGTACTTTATTTGATTTCTTAGTGATTTCTCATGCACTTGTGACACCGGGTTCTAGGATGATTATGGAATTATTTATTATTATGTTTGTTAAAGACATCAATATCTATTCAGTGAAATTCATTACTTATTGTTTAATGTATAAAGGAAACGATTTCAAAAATATTAAAACAAGAAATTACTAGTAATTTGGTGTTGGCTTGCCTGACAATGGTGTCTGGCGCCATCACGACCTTTAATGGATTTTGGGTCGTGACAAAAAAAATTTCTATCATTAGATTAAAACGCAATTTGTGCAAATCGCAGGATAGAATAAAAAAGATATCTTAGCTAGCAGAAATAAATATGTTGATCAATTAAATAAAACGTTGACTGTAAAATATTATAGTAAAAACAAAATATTTTTCTGTTTTTGACTCAGTAGAAAATGATACCAATAATTACTACTAAGAAGAATACTTAAATACTTTAATACCAAATGGCCTTCTACCATACATGTTTGTTGTCAAGTTTATTATTTCTTACGTATGTTAGTGTCATAGTATATATAATAGACTAAATTAAAATTGATCTTCCATTGTATATAGGTTGATCTAAAAGAAAATGCCCGTCATGCTACTGAAAAATTTAGATACGCCGAATAGCTTATGTAATAGCACACAGATGATATATAGAAATTTTGACAATAACTGTTAGATTAGTTAGTGTTTGATGGGAGTATTTGAGAAGAGGTTGTTTTGTCCTTCGTTGGAAAAAGAAATAAAGGAAGAGGTGTTCAAAAGGACTTCTTTGTCTTATATAGTTTGAATATTTTGATGGTGTTTTGGAGGGAAATTAGAATTTGACTATATTATTAGTAGTTAAGATTGGGCACTTGGGGCAATTGGCCTTTGGGCCAATTATGTAGCCCGAATTAATATTTTAGTCACCCATTATTTGATTAATTAAAATATTTTAGCCTTTTAATTTCAGAAAACATTTTTAACATCTTTCTTTTAAATTCAAAAGATGGTGACTATTGGTTTTAAAATGTGTCTGTTATGAAGATATGAGTCTGTTAATTCCAACATACTCCTAGAGGTATTATAAATACCTATATCATCTCCAAAACGAAATCATCTGAAACTTTCATCTCTTTCTCTTCTACTTATTTTCTACAACTCACAATTATTCTGTTCTTGTGGGAAATTCGAGTTAATTGCTGAAACTCGGATTTCAGAGGCTTTGGAGAATCCTTGAGGAATTCTTCCATAATCCCTGCAGCAACGAAATTGGGAAGCTTAAATTCCTTAAGGACAGTGACTACACTATCAAGGCCTAATTATTCGTCCCATATTCTGTTATTTTCTCTAACAATAACGTCATACATGCAAAAATTATGATACTGGTTAATGTGCTCTAAGTATATTCTTATCCTTGAATTCAATTTTCGTCTTCCGAAACTAAGGAATATCCTTTTAAATTTGTGTGAAAATAATTTTTAGTATGCTCATATTTTGCAAATGTAATAATTAAAGCACAAGGACAAACATCCTAAATTGATGAACAAGTGTATGTTGTACTTTCAAGAGGGATATCAAGATCGACATCAGGAGTTCTGGTTAAGGCAGAGCAACCAAAGCATTAGGAGGAAACATACACAAGAAAATATTGTCCACAAAGAAGTGTTCGTTAAGATACCATCACATTAAATACTTTTAAACTATAATACATAATTATCTAATTAAAATGGCAAAATTGATCATTTGTGTAAGTTTTGACGATGTCCTTTTATTTTTAATTCATGATATTATGCTAATGTAATAATATTTTTCGGCATTTAGATGATTTTTGTATTGTTATACATAAAAGCATTAACTGAATTTTATTGTTCCTTTATATAAATAAATATTTAAATCATCAAGTGCCATTATTAACGTGCAACGCACGTTCATAGATACTAGTAAAATAAAAAGGATAAATGTAATCCGCTCGAACTACGTTAGAAATGAGATATAATTAATTGATTAATTACTTGGAGGACAAGGTCGCATTTATCACACTTAGTTGGAAAAACTGAGATTGCTCCTGGTGGTACATCAGTCAAAATAGCTAAAACGAGTACGAATATTCTTATTACATTGGGGGAGGGGGAGAGAGAAATGGGAAAGGGATGTTAAACGCTACAGACATGGTTTGAACCCTTGAAAGATTGAAATTTACAAAGTGAGTTAGCCCTCAATCCCACGATTTGTAATCTTGTTCAAAACAGTTTATTAGATATTATGAGTTGGAAGTATAAAGATGCAATGGAATGATGACTTGTTATCTTATAAAATAAATCAACTTTGCCTAACAACTGCCACCCACAAAGTGTGCCCTAATTTTTTTTGGTCTCGACTTTTGATTTTCGTCTCAAGATCATGAAAGGGCCAATCAAAATAGATCAGTGAGGCTATCCAATAAAAATTCTCTTAACAGTTCAAGTATTTTTAAATTTTAGAGAGACTTGATTCCCCAAGGAATAACTTATACTACATTTTTCTAAGCAAAGGAATCCATTGTTAAAGTAATTAGTTTTCTCCAAACCACTGCAGGAATTAGTTTTCTCCACAAGCCTAACAATAAATGAACACAGACATGGAGATGGCTGGAATTCTGCCAAAACCACCAGATATTCAAGACGTTTGCACTACCCTAGTTCCTAGTAATCCACCCACGTCTTTTAAAGACAAATTAATTAACGAAGGTGAAAAGGTGGACATCATCTCTGATTTGGCCCCACCCAAGGAAACCTCCGGCGATACCACTTCTTTCACGACTGCTCTAGACCTAATCATGGAAAAACAAACAGTCACGGGAGAACGAACAGTCATCCTCTCACAGGAGGACAAAAAAAGAATGTATACGCCTTGGAGATACTCCATTATTACCAAGTTACAAGGAAAAAGAATCCTCCATCAAATTCTGAAAAATAAAGTCCAAAACCTTTGGAGAGTCTCTGAAAATTTTCCGTTAATTGATTTAGGTTTTGACTATTATATTGCAAAGTTTCAGAAGCAAGAAAGTATGATCACAGTCCTTCAAAATGGACCGTGGTTCATCTTTGGACACTTCCTTTCTTGCCAAAGGTGGGAACCAAATTTTGTGGCTTCAAACGCCAGACAACTCTACACTGCAGTATGGATTCGTCTCCCTAATCTTCCTTCTGAATTTTACGATGGTATAATTCTCCAAAAAATTGGAAACTCAATTGGCAAGCTGCTTAAAGTGGATGCCTGTACTTCTGCAACACTTAGGGGTCGGTATGCCTGCCTATGTGTAGAACTACCCATGGATAAACCAGTGGCAAAGTCTGTTCTTATTGAAAATTACAAACAGTTAATCGAGTATGAAGGGGAAAAGATACTTTGTAAAAACTGTGGTTTACTTGGACACACTGTGCATTCATGTCCAAAGGCAAAATTCTCAGATGTGCATGTGAGTGGAAAGAGTGTGGAAGCTGTAGAGACAAATCCAATAACACCAATGTCTGGGGATGGCTGGCAAATAGTATCCTTTCAGAAGACACGGAAGATACAGTCCAAGGATGCAAAAGAAATCATCAAACACTCTGCAGACACACGTATAGACGTAAAGATTTTTAATGCGGTCACAGGTAATTTCATTCAATCCCAAAAGCTAAAATTTGTTCACAAAGATGACGGTGATCGGTCCCCTACACCCAATAAGGGCCAACTGAAAAAACTTAATAATTCTAAATCAGATTATTCTCTTGCACCTTTCGATCAAATATACTGCTTCTTAGCATTAGATGAGGAGCACATAGTTTCAAAAAATTTCTGCTCTCCTAATGGTCCTTTATCTATTAATTCCACTAACAATAGTAAGTTACATTACTGTTCAGAGGATTTTAGAAATCCTAATATCACTAATAATAATATTAACTCGAATTATCCTACACCTAAGGATAATTTTGATGAGAGAGTCAGGCTACCCGCTCCTCCCATAGGTGAAACCCCTGCTCTAACCCACCCTACCTATCTCGGTAATACCCCAAACACTCCAAACCCCCACACTAAAAACAAATTTAGCATTCTGGAACCCTCACACTTGTCTAATGCCAACCAAGAACTTCAACAAATGGACATTGTCAATGGACAAGTGGCAAATTGTTCCCATGCAAAATCCACCAAATCTTCCAACATATCTCTTACGCAAAATACTACTAATTGCATGCAAATAGATGCAATCATTCCCTACTCTCCCTCCTCCTCAAACTTAAGTTTCTCAACAAATATTAAGGATGCCAAGGCTGGCGTTACTAAACAGACACAGAACTTACAGGCTAATTCAAGTCCCTCGCAATACTACTCCAGTGAACAGGGCAAATCTTCCTCCTCTTCCACAATAACTCCCAAACACTCCTATAATCTATGTCCAACCTCCACTGTCCCAAGATCACCACCCACTTTCTTGGATAGAATTAGGGCTAATGGGGAGGGGTCTCATGTTCAATGCAATGATCAATGGGCAAGAGAGCATAATTTTAATTCAGAATCCTCGTTACCTTGCCCAACTAGTCTCAGAAGGACTGCATCTTGCGATGAACAATTACCTGAATCATGTATGGGTAAACAATGTCCTTTAACCACTAGCCCCGGCTCTAAACCAGAACCTTGTTCAGGAAATGAGGGCTCAATGGAACCTACCCCCTCCATTCAACCCCGTCCCAGTTCTACCTCAAAACCTAGGGCTAGATCTCCCATTCTTCCCCCCGGAAGCCCTAATAGCCCTCAATCCCATTCTAATGCAGTGGGAGGCTCCCCAGCCACCACAACAACCACCCCAGCAGAACATGCAAAGGAACATGGGAAATATTGTACCAGATCCTCCAGTAAATCCAAACATAGAAAATCCAGCGGAAGAAGAGATAAACGAGCCACTCGATCTGATTGGAGAATCAGTGGTGGAATTGGGAAGCCTAAACGAGGTAAAGGTCTTTCTGTTCCGAGAAAACCAAGAGAAGAGACACATTCTAGTCTGTCCACCAGATTTCTTTAAGTGTGCAATGGACATACGCCCACCCCAGGACCCAACAGTAGGCAACAGAGCAATGATCCTAGTTCCCACCCTGAGGAGGCTCTCACACCAGTCCATGGAGAATGGACACAGTCAACCACAAACTAATATTATGTCTATCCCTATTAACTTTATCATCTGGAACATCAGAGGGGGAAACAATGAGGATTTCGTTAGAAATTTTAGGGACTTAATGGTGACTCATAGACCTTGCATGGTTGCACTCCTTGAGACTAGAATGCACAATCATGGATCCTTAATGAATGAATTCGGCTTCTCGGAGCTTATTGAGGTGCCCACTGAGGGGCAAGCTAGTGGGATGGTGGTCCTCTGGGATAACACCAAAGTTAATGTGCATAACTTCATTAGGCGTAATCATGAAATACATGCAACTATTGAGGTACGCCCCACAAACTTTATCTGGTTATTTTCAACTATTTATGCTAGTACTAATGTTGCCACTAGGGATATTATGTGGAATAACCTTAAAAACTTGTCGGACAGTTTCAAAAGCCCGTGGCTGGTCGGGGGAGATTTTAACGATGTATTTAGTGCAAATGATAAACTAGGAGGTAGAAAAATAAATCGTAGCCGTGCCCTTAAGCTCTGGTCTTACTTAAATTATTGCAACCTTTTAGATCTTGGATTTAAAGGAGGTAAATATACTTGGTCCAATCGTAGATTTGCGGCTAATTCTCTAATACTAGAAAGGCTGGATAAGGTTTTTTGTAATGACCTATGGGTTCAAAAATTTCCTAATGCCTCCGTATTCCATCTCCCTAAGACTCATTCGGATCATAACCCCCTATTAATAAATCTCTTCCCAAAAAAATGTGCACCATACCCTAAACCATTTAGAATTGAACCGTTTTGGTGTAGACACCCAAATTTCCTTAAGATAGTAGAAAACTCATGGGGAGAAAATACTTTTGTGGAAGCAGCTATAAAATTTTGACATAATGTGACATTATGGAAAAATATCACATTTGGAGACATCTTGAAAAAGAAAAAAACTATTTTGGCAAGACTTAATGGAATACAAAACTCTCCAAATTATTTTAATAGTACTTTCCTCCAAACCTTAGAAAATTCCCTTAGAAGTGATTTCAATGATATCCTAAAAATGGAGGAGGACTACTGGAAGTTACGATCAAGAATCCTTTGGCTAAATGATGGGGATGCAAATACTCGTTTTTATCATATTATGGCCACAAATAGAAGAAGGAAAAATAACATAATCTTTTTCAAAAATGAGCAAAACTCGTGGATAAATGATCCAGATGCAGTTATATCCCACACTAGTGATTACTTTAAAGAGGTCTACACTACCTCTCATGAATATAGTCATTGGGCTGACGCTAACACAGCTACCAAAACCTTCTCTAAAATAGACCTATCATCTCTTGACAAACCTTTTACGAATTTAAAATTATGAAAGCCTGTTTTTCCTTCAAACCTTTTAAAGCACCCGGCCCGGATGGTCTCCATCCTTTTTTCTTTCAAAAATATTGGAAAGTCATAGGAAATTCTGTTATCAATTTGTGTAAGGAAGCTTTCATTTGTGGAACTATTCTTGAGGGTGTCAATGACACTTTTCTTTGTCTTATTCCTAAAATACCTAATGCAAATAATCTTAGAAACTTTAGGCCAATCGGGCTTTGTAACACCATTTACAAAATTATTACAAAGGTCATTAGCAATCGCCTCAAGCCTTTTTTGGACAGTCTTATTAGTCCTCACCAAACCAGTTTTCTTAAAAACAGGAAAGCTTGTAACAATGCTATTATTATCCAGGAGTTGATGCTAAAAATGAACAAATACAATGGTAAGCACCCCATTATGTTATTGAAGATAGACCTAGAAAAGGCTTTCGACTGTCTTGAATGGTCATTTATATATAGAGCTCTATACTTCTTTAAATTTCCCTCTAGGATGACCAAGCTAATTATGAACTACATTACTACTTCAAAAATTTCCATCTTAGTGAATGGGAATAGAACTCCGTACTTTGAACCTAGTAGGGGCATAAGACAGGGAGATCCAATGTCTTCTTATATTTTCATCTTTTGTATGAAAATGCTCTCTTGCCTCATAAACCATAAGGTAGACATAGGAGTTTGGAGTCCAATTAAATTGGCAGTAGGAATCTACAATTGTCCCACCTTTTCTATGCTGATGATCTCACCTTATTGGCCAAAATAGATGAAAAATTCATTGGTTCTATTAAACTTTGTTTAGACCTTTTTTGTAAGTTATCTGGTCAATTTATAAATAATTCTAAGTCCAAAATTATTATTTCAAAAAAGTGTCCTTCTCACATAGTGACCAAACTGGAGAATACTTTTAATATTCGTTCCAGTTTCGTCTTTGGGAAATACCTAGGTTTTCCTATAACAAATGCAAAGCCTAGAGCTAAGGATTTTCAATTTGTGATTGATAATATGGTGGCTAGACTAGGAACCTGGAAAGCAAAGTACTTGAACATGGCAGGCCGAACTGTGTTAGCAAACTCCTGCTTGAACTCTATGCCTAGCCATGTTATGCATTATACTTTGTTACCTATTAAAACTCTTAGCACGATTGATAAGATTCAGAGGAACTTTATTTGAGGATCAAGTGTTAAAGATAAGAAATTACACCTCATCAATTGGGATGCTATTACAAGACCCAAGAAAGATGGAGGGCTAGGCATTAGAAAGGCAAAAAGTAAAAATTTAGTTTGTCTTACTAACCTCGCTTGGAGACTTCTAAACAATACGAGGTCCCCTTGTGCAAATTTGATTATTACTCTTTATGGTCACAAGAAAGTTACTACAAACTCTTCCTTCATTTGGTCCAGTATTTTAAAAGGATGGGACATTTGTAGTAAGGGGATTACTTGGGCTCCTCATAATTGCTCTAATCTTAGTGTTTGGAATAGTAGGTGGATTAATAACACACCCTCCCTCCGTCACTGCATCTTTGGACCCTTGACACAAACGGAGAATATGCTCACCATTAAGGATATTTGGGTAAATAACAAATGGAACCTCTCTAAGCTTTCTGTAGCTCTAGATGAGAGCATGATTAACAGAATAAGGGCCACTACTCCATCCACCAAAAACTATGATGTGCCTATTTGATCTCTAAATACAAATGGGCTTTTTATTACTAGGTCTTGCTACTTGGTTATTGAGAACACTCGGAGCAGCAATGAAGATTTTATGTGGATTTGGAATCTCAAATGTCCAAATAAACAGAAATTCTTACTATGGAAATGCCTGCATGATAAGCTGCCCACTAGGAGTCACCTGAATCACATAGGCATTAATATTGATCCAATATGTTCATTCTGTAAATCCCAGAGGGAAACAATAAACCATATCTACTTAGAGTGCCTTGCAGTCAGTGACTTATGGCTCCAACTAGGTTTAAACACCAACACTGCTGACACTAGCCAGCACTAGTTAACTAGGGTAAGGGACCATAACCCCTCTCTAACAAATGACCTTATTAACTGGACAGAACTCTTCCCCTTTGTTATATGGTATATCTGGATTAATAGGAATAATAATCTCTTTAACAATTTATCCAATAAACCTAGCCTCAGTCATGCTATAAGTCAAGCAGTGCAGTATAAGCTATTAACCAACAATGAAAAAGTTTTTNTGGTATAGGTGGGTTTTCATTAGAAATAATAATGGACACTGGTTAGTCGGATTCCAGGAAGTCGTTCTATGTTTTTCACCGGTTCACGCTGAGCTGCTGGCTTTGAAACAAGGCCTTCATGTAGCCAGAATGCAGGGTCTATCAAACATAGAAGTCGAAATGGATTCGACAGATGCTATAAACTGTTTGGAAAATGGGATGCCTTTTCTTAATGATATCATTTTCGAGTGCAGGTCGCTAATAATGCAGCTGAAAGTTCAATCAATCAGCCACACCTTCAGGGAGGGCAACAAACTGGCGCACAGGATGGCTAGAGAAGCACTCAGTAATGTCAAATGCAGGGATCTTACCATTCTATATTACCCACCCCCTTTTGTTAATGAAGTACTACAATCTGATGTGGAAGGCATAACTTATGTTACCAAGAAACTAAGCAAGGATGTTTGCTATAGACTTGCTCATTTTGAAAACAAAAATGTCCTACGTGACATGGTTTGTAATAGCCAAGTAGTAAATACCCTAACGGGTGATTATGACTGTATGAACACTACTATTATTATTTGAATAAGATCCCTGTTCTCAAAAAAAAAGTGTGAGTTATTTGGTAAATGAAAAAGACACATGACTAAGGAACGTAATTAAACAATCAACAAAAAAACCTAGAGTTTTGTTTCTTTATAGGGTTTGATGATAATATTGTTTGACCAAAAAGTGTTAAGTATTTTGTTAAACTAATTAATGATGAAATGGAAGATGAATCTTAGTTAAAAATATTAAATTCTAGACCAAATGTTGTAGGAAATAGGTAAGATGAACGGCATTTGAGAGCATTAAATAGCACGTTTGTAGTTAATGAGTATCAGTAAATATGACAACATGAACATGCAATAAATGTAGATAATAGCAATAAATGTAATAAGAAAGAATCTACCACCCAATTATTATATGATTTGGATGGTTCTTTCTCCTGACAACAACGTGGAAAGGTGAGAAGCGAAGATGGCTAAGGAATCTTTGGATCTTGTGAACAAAGATTAAACAACGTGTGCTTGAATAAGATAATCAGTGAACAAGACTACTTTTGTATATTCTCTCAAGTCAACTTTTTACAATGTGCTCTTATCAGAAAGTGAAGTTCCCCCCTTTGTTCTCTATCTCTTCCTATTTATAAGGGGTATTTCCAAGAAACCCTAAAAAGTACAAAATAAGGAATATTCCTTGTGTCCATTTCTAAGTCTATCCTACCGTTATCTTTTTATTCCAGCTGCTCGTTCCTGACAATAGCCTTCCCGAGGACGGCCTCCCGCTATTACACCATGGTCGACCTCGTCCTCGATCTTGTTTATCTACCGTTACCAAGTCGCCAAATTTAGACCAATACAGTTAGTCCCTCCACTTGTTGAGGTCGTGGTCTTGCACGCCCTCAATAAGAGAACCCGGTTTGCATTTGTTTAGAAGAAATTTGGTCGCGTTGATTAGGTCAAATCGACCGAAATCGAGAAAACGACGCAGCCAGTGGGGCTGCGATTGGTGTGGCTATCGTGAGGTGATGTCATGGCCACGCGCGTCATCATCACGCTTCTTCCCGATGCAGCGTCTGTGCGTCTGCCACTTCAGTTTTGGTGCCATTGATAGTCCTTTGCTCCGATTCTCGCACCACCCAACCCTATAAATAGGTGGGGGCTTTCATTTTTTGGATGTTTTCACCATTTCTCACTTTGCATGAGTATTTTTCTTCTTTGATCTTCTCCAATTTCTGCTTTCGATTTCTTACAGCTTCTTCAGTTCCAGTCCCTTCTTTCTTACCCAGTTTTTTTCTCCTTCTTCAGACTTGGTTGCATACGTTTCATCCTGAAATATGTCTCAATCCCCTCATATTCATGACGAGGTTTCCGATGCCACCCCAAAATCAGTGGCCCTTCCTCTCGGCGGTTAGGAATTCATGGCTGAAGAGGATGATAGCTTCCCTACCGCGGAGGAGATAGTCCCCAAAAACCCTTTGGTTAGAAATGACTTTCCAAAGGAGCCTGCTCCTGCTCCCGCTCAGAGGCTTTCTGAGACGGCACCGCCTCACATAGCTGACCTCCGGTCCAAATATTGCATTCCTCCCCATGTTGAAATTGTTCCAGCCGGAGGTGACATCCTGGAGGTTCATCGACCCGGATATTGTGCCTTCTATGTCTACCCGTTCTTGATTGGTTATACTCTTCCTCTCCTTCCGCTAGCGGAGGAATTTTGTCGGTTTTACAATATCTACCCGGCGGAACTCTCTCCTTATTTGTATAAAGCTTTCTTGATGCTGACAAAGTATGCGGAGTTGGCTGGCTGTGAGGTCGATGTTCGCCACCTGCTGTACTTATTTTCGCCTAGTTTTTATAGAGTTACTCTGATACACCTACGGCATCGTGGGACCAGAGGGTTGGTGGTCGGGATGGACGACAAAACGAATCGGAAGTTCTGGCATAAGTACTTCTTCATCAAGACCGAGCACCTTGTAGCGGATCCGACTGGGTTTCCCGAGCAATGGACCTATAATCGTAAGTACCTTAACATTTGCTCATTATTTTCTTTCGCCTTCTCATTTTTAGCTCACTTGCGGCTTCCTTTCTTTTCAATTGAGAGGCGTGCACCTTCTCCCATTTTTTTGATATGGAAGATTGGGTGGCTCGCGTGTTACCCCACATCGTGGGAATTCGTGATTGGCCGTCCTTTTACAAGCGTTTTGGACCAAAAATCCCGTCTAGTAAGTGCCACTTCTAGTTCGGCTTTTTTGTTGTTTACCACTGCTCTCTGATATGGCAACTCTCTGGCGCTAGGTCGGCGAGTTTCTAAGAAGAAGGATCCAGTGCCTGCATTTCGCCAGGCGATCGCGTCGGCTGGAATGCAATTTGCCTTGACTGAGTCCGCTCGAGGATATCGGACTCAAGCTCAGCTGATGAGGGATTCTGCTCCTCAAACTGTCGTCATATGGGATGAGAACTCTTCCCAGCCCATCTATTATCTCGTAGACGAGCCGTCTAACGACAAGGAGTCACCGTCGAGGAAAAGGCGAAGGGTGGAAACCGGGAAGGTCATCTTCGCTAACGTCGGACCGAAACAATTCATAACTTTGGGAGTGGAGTCTGCGCTTACACCAGATGCAGAGACCATTTTCACGATAGGCGCCGTTATGGAGAGGAGGCCCTTTGGGGTTGAGGCGGTTCGGGTAATGGAGAGCTTACACGAGCTGCAGAAGGTGGCGCATCCTCGGCAGCCGGGGGAAGAAGGGTGATCCCCACGGGGGGCTACGACTCTGGCTCGGATGTCGATCCTGAAGAGGTATGCGCCTTTCTGGAGAGGAATACTCGTGTGGAGGTAAGAACAGAGGGTCCTAACCGGCACATAGTCATTCCTGTGGACTATGACCTTTTGGCCAACTCAGAACCGGCGGTGTCGTCCTTTGCTCCCCTATGTGCGACTTCTGAAAACACGGCGCTACAGGCGATGAACGATGCGGAGTTGTCGTTGGGTATATCAAGCATGGCTCTGCGAGTAAGTGCTTTTTAATGTTAGGATTTGTTTTGCATGTGTAATTTGCTTATACTGACTCCTTTCTTTTGCACGTCAGACTCTTATCATAGGGATCGAGCGTGACCGGAGGGAGGAGCGGACGACGACCGTTTTTCAGAAGATGACTTCCAAATATAGAGAGTACCGTACTAAGCACCAAACTCTGGCCGACTTCCTCAACCATGATGGTGAATTTCAGTCGCTTCGTGATGCGCTTAAACAGAAAGATGATGAGTTGACGAAGAAAGATGAAGAGCTAAGGGAGAGGGATGATAAGCTAATGAGAGCCATCGGTAGGTGCAGCGAGCTTGAGGCAGCTCTAAAGGCCAAGGAGGATGAGCTCGAGGTGAGCAAGGGGGTGATGGCCAAGAATGCTGACCATCAAACGTAGGTGGCATCCTTAACTTCTGAACTCGGGCAGAGGGAGGCGAAGACTGTCGATCTAAGGGGAGAGTTGAGCGCCAAGGTCGAAGAATTGAATCGTGCAGAGAATGGTAGAATGGCCGCTATGGCTGAAGTGGCAGCCTTAGAAGATGCCCTCCGCATTTGTAGGTCCGAGCAAGATAATGAGGTAGAGACATCGATGCTTAAGGTGGCGAGGTTAGAAGAGCGGATCCAGGGTCTGGAGCCAGAGTTGTCTGGACTAAACGAGCAGGTCGTTATCTTGAAGGCTGAGGAGGTACGACGGCAGTCAAAGCCATCTACGTCTCATACTTCTGCTGATCCTGGTGTTCCACGGGAGTTGTATGAGATGTGGGTTCACGTCGAGGCTCAACTTGACATGTATAAGCCTTTGAAGGTTGTCGGGAAAATTTCAGAAGCAGAACATGAAGGCGTCCGTGTCAAGGCACGTGCGACCCGTGAAGCTTGTGGTTACGCCCCTGGTACGCCTGGTGGGGATGATGTTGACGACGATGCGGATAGGCTTGCCTCCGATTCTTGGTATGATGACGAGTACGCCGATGGGGATGACATGGCGTAAAGACGTTATACTTAGTTTTTGTTTTGCTTTGCTATTTTTGTGAGGGCGTCTTTGAGCCCTTTGTAAAAAGTATTGTAATTCGATAGTTGAAATGGAACAGTTCCTTTTTTACTATGTATTTCTTGATTTCCGTTCTCTTTTCATTTTGCTATGTGGGGAAGTCCCTGTTTTTTTGATGAGGTCGACGTTTGACGCAGTCGAACATTGAAGATTTCGAACGAGGTCGAATGTAAAGTAATTCGAGCGAGGTCGAATGTAAAGTAATTCGAGCAAGGTCGAATGTAAAGTGTAAAAAGACTTGGTGGAGAGTAAAGATGCTGCTTTATTTCATTCATTGGAGAATATTACATGTTTCTGTTTGTTTTATACATATATTGGAGAAGTTCCCATGTATCCAGTCCCTTTATCGTTCGGCCTGGAGAACTAGTCGGCAGGCGGGGCGATGAATTATACTCGAACTTCAAGACGTCCCCTTTTTCTCCTCATTAAAAACCTCCCCGAGAAAACCCAATTGGGACAAAACCCGGGTGAGGGAAAAAGAGTACGACGTGGAGGACGTCCGTTTTTAGAAGTTGAAGTATTTGAGATGGGCGATGTTCCAATTGTTTTGTAGTAGCTTTCCCTCCATTGTTTCTAGTTGGAATGATCCTTTGTTTGCTAGATCGGAAGAGCGTC
>NC_031989.1:13504596-13508044 GCF_001879085.1 Nicotiana attenuata
TAATTAGCGGAAGTACAACCCGTCACAGCCCAAACCGGGGTGTCACAAGTCACGAGCATCTATTAGAGTGTAAATACAACTACAAGGTATAAAATATACAGAACAGGAATAATGAACGAAAGAGAGAAAAGCGGTGCTGCGAACGCCGGCAGTCACCTCGCTAAACTCCTATAACTCTGCCTCCGATCTGCCAAAACCCGCTACCAGGCGAATAAATACCTGCATCTGCACACGAGGTGCAGGGAGTAAAGTGAGTACTCCAACTCAGTGAGTAATAAAGGTAAATAACAACTGAGCAGTAAGAAATCACGTAAAGCAAACCATCATGTTGTGTAGAAGCAGTGTAAAACCTTCTGAGAGAAACAATGAAGCTGTGAAATTCTTTGGAACATCTTAGCTCAGTTTAAACCTCTTTTGAAAATGACTCTTTCAACAGTTACACAAATGAATGCAAAACAGTTAGTGCCGATAAGCACAGAAAAATCCGCCCCTCGGGCACAAATACCACAGTATAACAGGTAAAATGACAAGTAAATATGAAAGATGAACACATAAAGGTTCACCCCTCGGGCAATATCTCAAAATAGTACCAGCCCCTCGGGCTCACTCTCAGAACACTCTCAGCCCCTCGGGCTCTCTCTCTCTCTCTCTCTCAGATCATTCTCAAAACAATATCATATAGTAACCGCTGCAGCGTGCAGCCCGATCCACATATCGTTGCGGCGTGCAGCCCGATCCATATATTGTCGACGGCGCTCACTGGGGGTGTGCAGACTCCGGGAGGGGCCCCTTACGGCCAAGCGCAATATCAAGCCACATCGTGGCATCATCTCTCGGCACTCGGCCTCACATCACTCAAGCCACCTCGTGGCATATAAATGTATCTCAGGCCCTCGGCCTCATATCACTCAGCATATCCTCGGCCCTCGGCCTCACTCAGTCCGAAAATCGTCACAAGCCCCTCGGGCATTAGTAAAACAGTAGTTCTCAGCCCAGAACATCATCTAGAAATATCATTTAAGTTTCAAATCGAATAAAAGTGGTTGAGTTGTAAAAACAGTAGATATCAACAGGACTAAGTTCAAGTAATAAATTCAAAACAGTGAGGAAATAGTGATAAACATCCCCGAAGGGTTCAAATAGTTGGCACGAAGACCAAATATGGCAATCAGCCCAAATCATGATGATAACAAATAAGTTTCAGTCAAATACGCGGTAAAAATCATCAATCGGGACGGACCAAGTCACAATCCCCAACGGTGCTCTACCACACGCTCGCTATTCGGCGTGCAAGTCACCTCAACATAGCACTACGATGTGCAATCCGGGGTTTCAAACCCTCAGAATATCATTTACAATCATTACTCACCTCGAACCGGCGAAATCTCTAGCTCGCGACGCCTTTTCCCCTCAAATCGGCCTCCAGCGCGTCGAATCTATCCAAAATCAGAGCGAATACATCACAATATGCTAAGGAAACAAAGCCCAAGCGAAAACAATCAATAACGGGCACAAATCCCGAAATTACCAAAACCCGAGCCCCAGGCCCACTTCTCGAAACTCAGAAATTTTCACATCCGCGGATTCCTTAACTCCTCACGAGTCTATGCATATAAAGAACACCAAAATCGGAGTCCAAATGACCCCTCAAATCCCAAATTAAAAATCCAAAATTCCAAGCCCTAGTTGTTCAAGTTTCCATGAATTTCTTGATAGATTTCACAATAAAATCACGTTTTAGGTTCATAAATCTTACCTCCAATCACTTCTCCTTGAATCCCTCTTCAATCTCCCTCAAAGAGCTCTCAAAATGATCAACTATGGTGGAAAAATGGCTCAAAATCGCGGATGAAATGTTTTATAACTTTCTGCCCAGCACTGAACTTCCTTCATCGCGATCGCGGCCCAAGCCTCGCGATCGCGGAGAGCAATTCCAAGATTCAAAAATGTACTATGAGAACGCAAAGCCTTTACTGCGAACGCGATGCTTGATTTCCTAGATCTATGCGAATGCGACCCCACTGATGCGAACGCGAAGAGCAAAACACTGGACCCCCAATTACTTATACGCGAACACGAAACACTGTACGCGAACGCGAAGCACAAGCTCATGGCCCTCCGCGAATGCGAGACCTCAAACGCGAACGCGAAGACCAAACTCAGGCCAGCCTAAATTCCTTCTACGCGATCGCGACTGGCCCCACGCGATCGCGAAGGCCAATTTCTCTGCAACATCTGAACAGCAATTTCTATAACTCTCAGAGCCAAAAATGGTCCGATTGACCACCCGAGGCCCCCGGGACCTCAACCAAAAGCACCAACACATCCTAAAACCTCATTCAAACTTGTTCCAATCATCAAAATACCTCAAACAACACCGAATCTATCAATTCACATCGAATTCAAGCCTAAGTTTTCTAAAAACTTCCGAAATACGCTTTCGATCAAAAACCCAACCAAACCACGTCCGAATGACCTGAAATTTTGCACACACATCACAAACGACACGACGAAGCTACAACAACTCTCGAAATTCCATTCCGACCCTCGGATCAAAATCTCACCTATCAACCGGATATCGCCAAAATACTAACTTCGCCACTTCAAACCTAATTCTTCACCGGACCTCCAAAACCAATTCCGATCACACTCTTAAGTCATAAATCACCTAACAAAGCTAACCAAACCATAAAAACACCGATCCGAGCTCATATACAAATAAGTCAACTTTTGGTCAAACCTTCCAAATTCAAAGCTTTCAACTGAGACTGTTCTTTCAAATTCATACCGATTTCCGTGAAAAACCAAACCAACAATCTACATCAGTCATAACACATTACACGAGGCAAGTCATGCCCGAGAACTGGCGATCAAAGTGCAAAAGCTCAAAATGACCGGTCGGGTCGTTACATCCTCCCCCACTTAAACACATGTTCGTCCTCGAACGTACCCAGAGTTGTTCTAGAAGCCAACCAATAGCTGAATAACCTAGCCACGCATATACCCGGGGGTGATCCCACGCCACCCTATCTCATATAGGTCCGATAACACATATAAACTGAAATTTCACCATCCAATCTAGCCCATAACCCATAGAACCACATTTCCGCCTCTGAAATCCTCAATGCGATCAGAATCTCACATTTATACTGTGAATAAGCCCGAACAAGCTGTAATAACCCATGTTTGCAACCTCGGGAGCAATCCCATGATATACCACATACTCAAACACTCGTAACGATAACTTCTATTCACGGCAGCTGCACACAACAACCGAATACCAGTAGAAAACCTCTTATCACTAAAGTCCCATCCTAACACTTTCATATACTGCCAGATATAAATAAAACACACAGTAAGCCATAACAATTCCTCAGGTCAACCATTCATGAAGCCACTTCTCCTTTGGCAACGACCATAGCAAATTTCTGAGCCGAACCTCAATATA
>NC_031989.1:13522710-13523968 GCF_001879085.1 Nicotiana attenuata
CAGGAAGGTGAGGTAATGGCTTGGATTCGCAGAGTCTCTCGGGGTAAGTATTTTGAATGTGGTGCTTTTGGGAATGCTTAAGTGAGTATTCAACGACTTATGAGCCTTAGACGACATGGCCTTAGGCTTGTGTCTCGTGTGGTGAGTCTGGGCTGAGGAATTGTAGTGTTAAATCAAGAAGAAGTATCAAGTTAAAGGTAAATCATAGGGGACTTGGATAAATAGGACTACTTGGAAGTAGGTCAAATCGACATAGTAAGGGTTATGATTAGTTCGTTGCGGTGCTTACGAGGTAATGAGTTTCTACAGGTGTTTCGTGGCAATGCTCTTAGGTTTTAATGGCTTGCGTAGCTTGGTTGAGTTAGAAGGAGTCAGTCCTGATGGCTTGGTTTTGTGCAAATGGAAGTCGGAGAGTTCATAATGGTTTCTACAACGGTTAGAGATGTATACGTCCACGAGCGTGAGGAGCATAGGATGTGTAGTGATTTTCTTTTAGATGGGATCAATGGAAGTTCTTGGGTTGTTGAGTACATAGTTGCTTGTAGCTCGGAGTGGATTATGAAGTTCTCATATTTATCATAGGATAGTATAGTATATGCGGTATGTTGTATGGGGTTGAGATTTGCATGTGTAAGGTTACGGTTCAGTTTTGAAAGGAAGGTCATAAATTCTTAGGCAGCATGCACAGCTTCAGATGACTTGATAAATGAGATCACTGATTGGTTTGGCTTGATGAGGGTATACATTTTGAGTTATGGATACTTCATTGGTATTGCGGCACTATCTTGTCTGATCGACTGTTGATATTCAAGGTTTGATCGGTGGAACAGAAGAAATTAAGAAGTACCCCTCGTGGGATGATCGAGTATTAGGGATGTGTTGACTCGATTGTTATTGAGCTTATTAGTGATCTGGGGAGATCTATGAGTTACCTTTCCGTGTTGCGAGGCATTAGGATTTGTTGGTTATAGGCACATGTGGTGCGGTTTTATTGGGGTCTCTCAGTGTAATTCGAGCGGGAAAAGTATTGGGTATTGCTCGGCGGATGGCATATCGCTTGTGTCCTTTCGGGTTTGTGTGATGTTATGTCAATTTCTTCTTCATGGTTATGATGATTTGCTTTTGGTTCTAGACATCAAATTGCGCATGGTCGTCGATTTGAGCATAGTGACTTGAGGTGTTTCATGTGGACCAGTGTTTGGATGAGGTCGCGCATTGGAGCGAAGTTATGTGGAGGTATGATCCTTTGGGTTAGATT
>NC_031989.1:13527732-13529419 GCF_001879085.1 Nicotiana attenuata
CCTCCTTCCTATCTTAGTATTTCTATCATATTCCGACTTGTGTTGTATTATTCAGTCAGATTTCGGTTGTATTTAGAGGCTCTTGACTTGTGACACCAGATGGTTGGGCTGTGTTGGGTTAACGTACTGATGTTTCGCATATTCTGTTTATTCATCATGATGAATTTGAAACTTATTCGATATTAGAAACTGACTTTTATAAAATAGCTCACTACGGTAAATGTTTGGTTGGCTTGCCTAGTACTGTGATAGGCGCCATCATGACCGGGGGGATTTGGGGTCGTGATAGGTTGCAGACTCATTATGAAAATATGCTACCGCTATTCCTCACATGTAAATCTTCCTCAATGAATATGATCTCCCTAGCGAAGCTAGAGGATCCATAAGGATGAATAGAATGCAAATTCCGACCTTTAGGATAAGGGCAAGAAAACACTTTGGATGGGTCTTGAGCCTCCTTGAACAATATCGTGAAGAGCTACGGTGGAATGAAAGCCTCAATCTTGTGGTGACTTTGCCCCTTACTTTAATGTGCTTGCACACCTTTTATTCACTCCCTCTCTAGTATTGGCTTACTACTTTGGGAGGTCTTGGTTACATGTTCCCCTCCTTTATAACTTTTGACTATCAAATAGAAAAGGTTGGGTCTAGGCCAAACCCCCTACCACCACAGCAGATGAAAGCCTGGGTGGATGGAGTAAATAAAGGAAAACTCAATTGTCAAGAGCACTTGATCATGGAAGATCAGGAGCAACTCGCAAAAAGAAATGTTGTATGTATACCAAATTAGAAACGGGTGAAACACTCCTCCGATTGGAATGGTTAATACTGAAAATGGAGGGATTCCTACTTGGAAAAGGTTCAAATTTTCCCAGCAACGATTACATTTTACCATCTCCAAACAAAATCCAAGTCGAGGTATGTTTGTTGAGATGATATTTGTTCTGCTAGCCACTTTTCTTAGCAAGTGCTCATGACTTTTCTCCTTGATGTTAGATATAAATCCTAAATTAGTTGCTTGGATTTCTAATTTCATTTGCCCTTACATTTTATAGGCTGAATTTATCACTCGAACCAATTTTAAACCTCTCCGGGCACTGGGAACGCTCTATATAAAAATCAATCACACATTTTTCGGCTCTTTTTATGAAGATTTATTTTTCATAAAATTTATGCCTATAAGCACATGTATATTGTTTCTTATTTATTGCAAGTAAATTGATTATGAAAATAATATATATATATATATATATATATATATATATATATATATATATATATATATATAGAGAGAGAGAGAGAGAGAGAGAGAGAGAGCGCAACTGAAATACTTTAGTAGGAGGGAAGTAATACTTAAGTTAGTCTGGTGGTTTAATGCTTGAACATCCGTTGATGCTGCCTTCGTTGATACTGTGGTTCCTCTCTCTCTCTCTCTCTCATATATATATATATAACTATTAATAAGGAGTATTATATGGTTATTCATGAGCTTTAACAAATTATATAATTGTTAACAGGGGCTGTTATATGTTTATCCATGAACTTTAACAAATTCTACATCATTCTATGGCACTCTCTGGAGGTTTCAGTTATCTTACTCAACTTCAAAATTTTGGTGGCATTCTATGTCTCCCTATGGTGAATAGGATATATCATACAGAATTCATAACGATCTACATCTCAATAT
>NC_031989.1:13530061-13530820 GCF_001879085.1 Nicotiana attenuata
ATGAGAGAGTCTTATTGGTGAAAACCCTCACGGGTAACGTAAGGCGATGGTAAGCAGAGAAATTAAAACGAGAGAGTCTTGTAAGTGAAAACTCGCAAAGAGCACTATTAGGCGACGGTGAGAAGAGAAATGAGAGATGTCAGTCGTTGAAAACCCGCAAAGCACGCCACTGATCGAAAAAGAGGGTCCTCACAGCCGTTGGCATCAACACAGTCTTGTGCAAGGTTTCTCCATTTCGAGGCAAAAGTTGTGATGAATTTATGAGAGTCGGACGGTTTATACGGGTCAGGCATCTAGTCCAAAAGGCATGTCATGAATAGCTCTAATCTCCAGAATGTCTAACATAACAGAAAGTACAGAAGGGCTAAGTACTAAAAGCAAGAATAGAAGAGACTCCTCGGTTTACGGACGTGGCAGATATACCTCGAAGTCCCGTAGAATCGCCTCGCCTCAAGAATGGTAAGCCTGAGTAGAGGTACCTGGATCTGCATATGAAAAACGATGCGCAGGAAGGGCATGAGTACACCACAGCGGTACTCAGTAAGTGCCAAGCCTAACCTCGGTTGGGTAGTGACGAGGAAGGTCAGGGCCCTACTGAGGTTAAATAAGATATAAGGTTTAACAGTGTGAAATAAACAGTGTAAATAAGTAACACAAGATATAAAGGACATCAACAACTATCACAGAGGCAAGTAAAACACAGTAAGAGAATACAGCTCAACTCCAAGATAACAACCGGGGATCTCCCAGGATACCGTC
>NC_031989.1:13535219-13535779 GCF_001879085.1 Nicotiana attenuata
ATTTAGTTGTGGTTTTTTACTCTATAGTGGACCTTTGGGCCATATAGCCATCTGGACTCAAATCGTACGCCTTCCTGGGAAGCCTGTAACACTGCACGTGGCTCTTTCAAAAGGATTGGGGATATTTGGGCTTTGTCCCATCCAAGAGCACACTTGTATCCCGTTTATTTGTGAGTTAAGTAATCAAGTCATAGCCCATAGCCTTTGTTGTTTTCATCTGTAGACTTGTGTAAATATCAACCAATCAAAGATGTATATTCATTTGATTTGCTTAAAATGAAGATGACGTGACACTAAGCTAAAATCCAACATTGAATTAGGATAGCCATTTCATGATACTCAATCTTACACTGCTTAGAAACTTTTGAGACCCCTTTGTATACATTCTGCCTAAAATTACGCCAAGCCGCCTGATTCTTTTAAACATAATCTTAAATTTAGAAGTTGAATAAATTAATCTTTGAATATCTTAGAAATGCTTTTAGGCGCACACTTAATTTATTTTATCATGATTGTGTATACATTTGCGTAACATAATTATGATGTACCAAAAATTAAAT
>NC_031989.1:13535879-13538340 GCF_001879085.1 Nicotiana attenuata
TTACATTATTTCAACGATCCTTAGGGTTGTATGTATATGATCGGGTTGCATGCCGCAACGAGCCTTAGGGTTGTATATATATGGATCGGGTTGCACGGCGCAGTGGGCCTTATGGCTATATATATATATATATATATATATATATATATATATATATATATATATATATATATATATATGTATGTATGTATTATGAGATCGGGCTGCACACCGCAGCGATATAGCGCTTGGGCTGAAGGAGCCCCTTCGGAGTCTGTACACCCCATGTGAGCGCAGGTACCTATTGAGTGTGAGTGTTGAGGGCTGAGAGCCGAGCGATGAGCTATTGAGAAAGACATAGTGATTGTTGCCCTAAGAGGTTGTATTTGCTCTCATTGTTGTTGCACATAGTTGCTATATGTTACTGTTTTGAAGCTTCTAGTAAATATTACATCCGGTTTTTTACTTGAACTTGGCATGTATAAACTGATTTGACTTAAATTGCTGGATTTGAAAGCATGTCTACTTTCTTGTTGATATTACTATAAATGAACTATAACTATGTAGCTCGTCACTATCTTTCAGTTCCTTATTTATTATTGTTACTTACTGACTTGGTTGTACTCTCGCTAAACCCTGCACTTCGTGTGTAGATCCATGTGTTTCTGGACACGGTGGGCGTTGATATCGTGCACGGTTGATCTTTGGAGACTGCAAGGTAGCTGCCGGGCGTTCGTAGTCCTTGTTTCTCCTTCCTTATCTTTTCTTTATTTGTATTTTGATCCGGTCATTCATGGACATTTCTTTTCTAGACTGGTGATGTATAGATGCTCATGAGCTCAGTGACAGCCCGATTTGGGAGCTAGTTTTCGGCACTTGTGTTTTGGGTTTTACCCCATTTATGAAAACTTTGCTTATTTAAAACTACTTGATTCATTTTCCGTAAGTTTCTGGGAATATTTTGGAAATGTCGGCTTGCCTAGTACCACGATAGGCGCCATCACGACAGGTTAGGATTTGGGTCGTGACAAGTTGGTATCAGAGCCTAGGTTACACGGGTCTCACGAGTCATGAGCAGGCTTAGTAGAGTCTTGCGGATCGGTACGGAGACGTCTATCCTTATCTTCGAGAGGGTGCCAAACCCTTAGGAAACTTCACATTCTTGAATTATTGTCGTGCGAATTTGTTGATTCTGGTAACTAAACTTCTGTTATTCTATTTTCTCACAGATGGTGAGGATACGTACTACTAGGCAGGATGGATAGCCACCAATACCACCAGCTAGGGCCACGAAAGGCCGAGGTCGCGGTAAAGGCCGCGATAGGGGCAGAGGCGCAGCTCGTACACCTGCAGACCTACCAGTCACTCTAGCTCAGAAGCAGGTACCAGATATAGTTGAGCCGGTGGGGCCAGCTAGGCACCAGCTATGCCCATCGTGATTCCAGGCCTTCAGGAGGCCTTAGCTTAGATTCTGACCGTGTGCACTAGTCTTGCTCAGGCGGTCTCTGTTCCGGCCATAGCATCCACTTCTCGGGTCGGGGGAGGTACTTGGACTCTCGCCGCCTGCACACTAGAGCAGGTGATGCAGGGACTCTAGACACTGAGGGCACTACTTGCCCAGCCGGTTGCAGTTGCTCAGGCCCATATGGTTCTTGTTATATCTGATGATGAGCAGCGGAGATTGGAGAGGTTTAGGAGTCTCCAGCCTCCATCTTTCCATTCGTATAGAGGCGGAGGATGCCCAGGGTTTCTTGGACAGGTGTCAGAGGATTCTCCATACAACAGGTATTCTGGAGACCAGTGGGGTCTCGTTCACTACATTTCAGTTCTCTGGGGCTGCCTTCAGTTGGTGGGAGGCTTATAAGAGGCGTAGGCAGGTTGGTGCAACACCACTTACTTGGCACGAGTTCTCCGTTTTCTTCTTGGAGAAGTTCATGCTGCAGTCTCGCAGAGAGGAGCTGCGCAGACAGTTTGAGCAGTTACATCAGGAAGATATGTCCGTGACGTAGTACGAGATGAGGTTTGCTGAGTTGGCCCGTCATGCAATTTGAATGGTTCCCTGATGTTCGGCCAATAATACATATATTTAACCATTATTGCCTCACATTCTAGTACTTTTTAATCGTCTTTTGAGTATTAATTATATTATTTTGTGCTTAATATTATATTTTAACTATGTAGGAATAAAGCGGTGTAAAGATGAAGTGATTTGAAGCAACATTGACGCGGAAGAAAAAAGTAAAATTAAAAGAATAAAAAAAGGGGGGACACCCTTAAGGTTCCCCCCCCCCCCCAAGTGGAAGACAACAAAGAGGAAGTTACAATTCAAGGAAAAATTGAAATAGCAACGTCAAAAAGCGTACTGCTTTCAGCGCCACGGCCAGCGTGAGGCGCTGGCGTGGACGCTGGGTGACGGAGGACTTTTCCTATTTCGTCTGGGACAAGATTTTCAGCCCATGACCCCTCTCCCCCCCCCCCCCCC
>NC_031989.1:13538360-13557288 GCF_001879085.1 Nicotiana attenuata
TGTATAAAAGGAGTTCTAAACCTAATTTGGAGGATATATAACATACTTGGAAGGAAAATTCACATAGAGTAACACACACCACGCTTGGAGGAGGCTTCTAACTAGTTTTTCTTCTCTTCTCTTCTTTTAGTTTGATAGTTTATTTAATCTAGAGTTCTGCGTGCGACATGAACGTTGTAGTTTGAAGCTTAAATTGTTCTTATTATTTTATCATATTGGTTTATTTATTCAATCTTGCGCTTAATTATTTGATTGATTAATCACCAACTGAATACTATCTACAAATCTGGGATTGAACTCGGGAGAGGGAATTATAGATTGCATATAAGATTGAGTAGAGAAAGATCTTAACTCCGAGGGAGGGAGGGGGATTTGCGGTTAGGATAGGAATATACCTAATCGCCTTGCTTGGTTACTATACAGGAATTATTAATGCGTTCTTGTTAATTCTTATTCCATAGGAATATAGGCGTTAGATTAGCTTGAAAAGGCGAGTTGTAGTTCGGGAGAAGGCTACGAGCAATATTAACCATGTCAACCAATAAACCAGATAAATTAATTAGACGATTTAAGTGGAAAACTCAACGGGATTGTTAGCTAACCCATAGCTTTAGAATATTCACTCACATTGAATTCGTCTTTAAGTTTGTCGTTGTTTTCTTTAATCTCTTAATTAGTTACTATAGATTAAATTTTAGTTAAATATTCATACTTAAGGATTTTCTTGAATAGATTAATTATTTGGTTTAATTTAGTTGATAGTTAATCACAAGACCCTGTGGGTACGATATCTATCCGGACTTACAATCCTATATTACTTGTCGACCATATTGTAAAGGACCCCACTTGTACCATATTGTAAAGGACCCCACTTGTGGAAATATTTTAAAACTATTCCCAGGACCGAGTTGTGTGCACCATCTCAATCTTGTACTATTTGTGGTGGAAATTGGAATAATTGTCCTAAGTGTTGTTGTCCTACTCCAATCCCTTCTTATGTTGATTCTAATAATTCTTGTGAGTTTGACAAGAGTGACTTATTGAATGATGTGGAACATGATGTTCGTATTCTTGATATGCACATGAAATTATTAGAGGAATATGGAGGTTTCCGTGAGAAAATTACGAATGAGATGCAACACTTAATAGAAGGAAGAGCTGAACTGGGACAAGAGAACGGCCAATTTGGCAGTTCTATTCGCGACTTGGAGGCTTAATTGAGTGCAAAGGTTGATGCTTGTAACGCCCAACAATTTAGTGATGTGTTGTGTGAAGTTGAAAAAGATTTTCTAGGCCAAATTGAGGAGCTAAAACGAGAATACCAATCAATAGACCTGTTCTTGTGGATGATGCTGAGGTTGAGGAATTATATATTATTGAGGATGTAAAAAATAATGCAGTTTTGGAGTTGGAGCGTGTTGGTCCTCATTCTAAATATTTTTCTACATTATGTTTGGATGGAGACATGGAGATCGAGCCTTTAGAGTGATGTATATATGAAGAGCAAGACCCTTATATTCTGAAATTTGTGATGCCAAGGAGACAAAACGACATCCCTCACTTAAAGGCCACGAAGTGCAAGATGCGATACCTATTGCTTGGTTTCTTTATATTTTCACCACCGCCCATGGAACGTGACAGAAAAATTGATGCGAAATCATATCCTCAAAATGGAAGGAAAAGTGGTGAAAGTGATAGCGTCGTGACGCGACTATAAATAAGGCGCTTGTTGGGAGGCAACCCAATTTTATTTTTCTTTTTTACTTTTGCTTTTTTTTAATGCATTATTTTTTGTAGTGTTCTTTTTGTATTTTGTAGGAGTACGAGCATGGAGTCAAAACCAATATGCATGTGAAAAAGCGAGCATGTGGTTGAAACTAAGTGTGAGGTACCCGCACAAGGGATCATACCTGGGAGAAGTTGGAGTATCCCGTGAGCTGCTAATGCTTCGGCTTTTGGCCTACCAGGCAGTTTCTTTTACCCTCTTGTTATTAATAGTGTGCATTGAGGACATTGCACAATTTTAAGTGTGGGCGAGGAGATTGTGTAGGTGATTTTATATGGTATTTAGCTTAGTTGTAGTACTCGTTCTTAGTGTAGTGGTTTTTGTTTAAAAAAAATGAAAAAAAAAATAGAAAATTTGAATTTGTCCCGATGATGGATTTTGTTGACAGCTTTCTTGAGGGATTAAAGTCCAACAAAAAATATCCAAAAATATTTTCTTTTCTTTTCTTGTTAGCTTTAGTTAGACAATAATCTCCCTTGGTTTTTCTTTTTACATCAGTTCTTTTCCAAGGGATGTATCTTTAATCGGGAAATTTTTTTAATTTTTGGGATTAGATTTTTTTAGGAGTAATAAAAGAGAGAGAGAAGAAAAACCTTTGTGACTTGTTTGATACTAGCATATTTTGGCCCGAGCTTAAGTAGTACTTTCCTCTGAGTGCTTAAGTAATGAATAAAATAGCAGACTTTCTGACACCTAAGCTCAGAGTTGTGACTCTGTATATAGATTATTCTTATTTTGTTGTTCGCTATGATCGTGTTTGTCTCGGAGTATAATTGTTCCATCTTGATTGATACTTGTGCCATGTGGGGTGAGAATTTATTACATATATTTCATGTTTTGCAACTTAGTGTAGAACTTGCCTGCATGTTATTGAAGCGAAATAAAAGTGTTGCTCTGTTTAGAAGATGATAATAGGCTTTCTTTGATATTTCTTGTGAATTTTAGCATTTTCAGATATCATATCACTAGATAGTCCTTTGATCATGTAGCTTTTTGTTTGGAAGCAATATTTTTGCCTTGATTTTTTTGTTGAATACCTAGTTTTTGCACCATGCTTCCTTGAGCACTATTGCTTAGACTGTGATATAAATTGATAAATTTGAAGAATGAGATGGTTAAGTGAAAAATGGTGACCAATGATGGCTGAAAGGTGATGAAAAGGCCTTCTTGAAAAGAATGTCACATGGAAAAAAAAGAAAAAAAAAGAGAATGAAGAGAATTGGTTTTAAAAAAATAATGAAATGTTCTTGATATGAGGGAAATACTTGTGAAATAATGAAGAGAGGGCTGAAAAATAAAAATAAGAGATGAAAATAATGGGTGATGAAGTCTAAAAGTGCAAAGTGCTTAGGGAAGTGTAAGTCACTATTATATAGTTCTCGTATCTGTCCCCTAGCTAACATTACAACCCGTTAAAGACCTATTTGATTATATTCGAGCACACTTAATTAGTAGAGATGTACATAATGGGCAAGCTTATGGTTCTTTGTGAGTGCGAGAGTTGTTCTTTGATGCTAAGTCCTCAAATTATATTCATTCTTTGATTTGAGTGTATGGACTGTTCATTCTTGTGAGGGCACTGGTTTCATGATAGATAGGTGATGTTATTAGCTTTATTTGACAGAATAGGTGAGCGAGCTTAAAATTGATAAGTTATAGTCTATCTATGAGGTTAGGAGGTTAGAAGTTTGTTGTTTGCTTGTGACTTCTATATCTTGCACGATGATGAGGAAGTGTATATCTGATGATTTGAGTTGATGTAGGGCCTAATTGTTAGTATCAATCGAAGTGGTGGTGGAACGACCCGATCGGTCGTTTTGAACATTTACACTTTGCTCGGTTGTTTGAGGACATGAGTCTCTCCGTATGATGTATGACTTATGTGAATCGTCGGTTTTGATTTTCAGGTTATTCGGAATTGATTTTGAGGAATGATTCTCAGCTAGAAGCTTTAAATTTGAAATGTTTGACCAAGTTTAACTTTTTGATATTTGACCTCGGATTGGATTTTTGATAGTTCTGTTAGCTCTGTTGGGTAATTTTGGACTTAGGAGCGTGTCTGGATCGTGATTTCGACATCCGTAGTAGAATTTAGCTTGCAATGGCAAAAGTTGGAATTTCGGAAAGTTTGACCGGGAGTGAACTTTTTAATATCATGGTTGTATTTCCATTCCGGAAGTTGGAGCAGGTCTGTAATGTCAAATGTGACTTGTGTGCAAAATTTGAGGTTAATCGGAAGTGATTTGATAGGTTTCGGCATCGGTTGTGGAAGTTTGAAGTTTCAAGTTCATTGAATTCAAATTGAGGTGATTCATCATTTCGATGTTGTTATGTGTGTTTTGAGGCCTCGAGTACGTCTGTGTTATAATATGGGACTTGTTGGTATGTTTGAACAAGGTCTCGAGGGCTCGGGTGAGTTTCGGATAGGTTTGGGTTGTGTTGTGTTCGTTTTTTATGTTTCGACATCCTTTCTTCAAGCATAAATGGTACTACATTAAGAAAGTGAGCTCCGATTTCTATTTTTATTGAAGCATTAGATCCGTATCGTAATTACGGAGTCATAGCAAAAAGAATCATCGAATTTGGACATCGTATGAGGATTTTATGGTCATTTTACTATGAATTGGGTTGCTAGATTTTTCAGATTAATTACGAAATTGCTACTGAGTTCGTATTTAAAAATCTGCACTATTTCCAAATATTGAAACCAACACTCCTTCAATATAATGTCAAATGGAGTGATTCAAGAGCCTAACTTGACTAAAATTTTACAAGGAATCCGTTGGGCATCAAAGGAGACTTTCGGGATCGTTTGGCTGGATAAACGAGGCCGAATAGCTGGCAGAAAAATATATAAAATAAGGGTTTGTTCATTTGGTCATATTTTGAGTTGGGGAGCTCGGATTTGGGCGATTTTTACCATATGTATTGGGGTAAGTGTTCTCTACTCGGTTTTGGTTATATTTCATAAATCTATCTTCGTTTTTAGTAATTGGTTTGTGAATTTAAAGAGAAAATTGGGGATTTTTGCCTAAAGTTTCATAATGTGTATTTTTGTGTTTTGAACATCGATTTGGAGTCGGATTTGAGTGAAACTAGTATGGTTGGACTCATAATTGAATGTGTTGTCGGATTTTGTGAGTTTTGTCGGGTTCCGAGGTGCGGGCCCGGGCTGGGCTTTTTGGCCGATTTTGGGTTTTTGATTAAATGTTCAACCTTTTTCGATTGGGATTGGTTCCTTTAGCATTGTTTGATGTATTTGAGTTGTTTTCATTAGTTTCAAGCCGTTTGGAGCATCGCTTGGCTTGCTCGGTATTGGAATTGGCTTGTTCGAGGTAAGTAACTCTTCTAAACTTAGTGGTGAGGGTACGAAACCCCCAATTACGTGTTACGTGATAAATGATGAGGTGACGCACATGCTAGGTGAGGGGCATGTGGGCGTGCACCATGTGAATGGTGACTCTGTTGTTTTCATGGCACTGTTTAGTGGCCCCATTTTGTTGATATTTGTGTTCTCACCATGTGATTAAGTAACTGAGTTTTCAATCATGCTAGATATCATGTTTAGGACTTATGTTGATATTGTTAGGACCCACAGTGGTCGTTTCTTGCTGTCATCTCACTGATTTTATTGATATTTCGTACTCAGTCATATTCATGCATTCATATCATATCTCAATCTCAGTTGTTGTTTATTGATACATCATACCATTGTTGTCGGGCTAGTTTCATGACACTGTGAGCCCGTGAGTGAGACTGGAGAGATTGATGACTGAGTAAGGCTGAGGGCCTGAGTGTGAGTGATATTATGGGGTCGGGCTGCACGCCGCAGCATATTTTATTGATTATATTTTATAAGATCCGGCTGCACGCTGCAGCAATATAGCGCTTGGGCTGAAGGAACCCTCCGGAGTCTGAACACCCACAGTGAGCGCAGTCGACTATGTGTGTGTGTATATATATATATATATATATATATATATATATATATATATATATATATATATATATATCGAGTTGCACGCCGCAACGAGCCTTATGGCTATATGTATATGGATCAGGTTGCACGCTCCAACGAGCCTTGTGGCTATATATATGTGGATCAAGTTGCACGCCGAAACGAGTATTGTATAGTGCTGAGTGATTGAGTGTGTTGAGTATTGAGCACGGTAAGAGATAATGTGAGACAGTGAGGTTGAGTACTCTGAGAGTGTGAGTACATGAGTTCATCACTGAGAGACATTGTATTTGACATGCGTATTTGAGATACATGCATAAAGATGCATTTCCTTTTGCTGTCGGGTTTTGGTTACATTCATGATTTTACTTTTATCTTGACATGTAGGCATTGAGATATATTTTCCTCATGCTATCTGAAAATGAAACATTTACCTGATGAAAGGTTTTTGAGAAAAAATTTAGTTTTCAAACTTACTCATATTTTTTGACGATTTCGGTAAAGGATTTGGGTTTTCACTGTTTTACTTGGAAAGCAAAACTATTTTCCAAAATTATGAATAAGCTAAGAATTTTGAATTCCGAGTTATTTATTTTATTATTTGCTTTATGTTAACTGTTGTTGGCTATTGGTGTTGGACCCGACCTTCGTTCCAGCTCGTCACTACTTTCAACCTAAGGTTAGGTTTGTTACTTACCAGTACATGGGGTCGGTTGTACTGATACTACACTTCTGCACATTACGTGCAGATGTTGGTTGTTGTTGTTGTGTTCGATGGTTGCTAGATTTGAAGATGTACCTGCGTTTCGGTTGTAGCTGCCTCTTGTTCATGGTAGCCATAGATTTATGAAAACTCTGCTTATGTATTTTTCAAACAGAACATGTATTTACTTCATATCGGCTTTGTAAATTCTATTCTTAAAAGCTCATGATTTGTACTACCAGTCCTTGGGAAAGGTATAAGATTCAGATAATTCCTTTGTTTAATCATCTTTTTAATATTATTGAAATTGGATAGATATTAGTTGGCTTACCTAGCGGTTTGGGTTAGGTGCCATCACGACTAGTGGATTTTAGGTCGTGACAGGTGGTGCTTCTAGGCTTAATTTATTGAGAATGATTTTAATGCTTACTCGAGGACGATCAAGAGTCTAAGTGTGGGGTGTTGATGTTCGGCCAAAAATACATATATTTAACAAATATTGCCTCACATTCTAGTACTTTTTAATCGTCTTTTGAGTATTGATTATATTACTTTGTGTTTAATATTATGTTTTAACTATGTAGGAATAAAGCGGTGTAAAAATGAAGAGATTTGAAGCAAAATTGAATAAAACGCAGAAGAAAAAAAGAAAATTAAAAGAATAAAAAAAAGGGGACACCCTTTGGGTTTTGTCCCTCCAAGTGGAAGACAACAAAAGAGGAAGTTACAATTCAAGGCAAAATTGAAATAGCAACGTCAAAAAAGTGTACTGCTTTCAGTGCCATGGCCAGCGTGAGGCGCTGGCCTGGACGCTGGGTGAAGGAGGACTTTTCCTATTTCGTCCGGGACAAGGTTATTTCGGCCCAAGACACCTTCCCCCCCCCCCCCTCCCCAACTTGTATAAAAGGAGTTCTAAACCTAATTTGGAGGATATCTAAAATACTTAGAAGGAGAATTCACGTGTAGGAACACACACCACGCTTGGAGGAGGCTTCTCACTAGTTTTTCTTCTCTTCTCTTCTTTTAGTTTCATAGTTCATTAGTTCTAGAGTTTTGGGTGCTACATGAACATTGTAGTTTGAAGCTTAAATTGTTCTTATTATTTTATCATATTGGTTTATTTATTCAATCTAGTACTTAATTATTTGATTGCTTGATCACCAATTAAATGTTGTATACGAATCTAGGATTGAACTTGGGAGAGGGAATTCTAGATTGCATATATGATTGAGTAGAGCAAGATCTTAACTCTGAGGGGGCGGATTTGCGGTTAGGATAGGAATATACCTAATCGCCTTGCTTGGTTACTGTACACGAATTGTTAATTTGTTCTTGTTAATTCTGATTCCATTATAATATAGACGTTAGATTAGCTTGAATAGGGGAGTTGTACTTCAGGAGAAGGCTACGAGCAATATTAACCCTGTTAACCAATAAACCAGATAAATTATTTAGACGATTTATGTGGAAAACTTAACTGGATTGTTAGCTAACCCATAGCTCTGGAATATTCACTCACATTGAATTCGTCTTTAAGTTTGTCGTTGTTTTCTTTAATCTCCTAATTTGTTACTCTAGATTAAATTTTAGTTAAATATTCATACATTAGGATTCACTTGAATAGATTAATTATTTGGTTTAGTTTAGTTGATAGTTAATCACAATTCCCTGTGGGTACGATATCTGGACTTACAATCCTATATTACTTGTCGACCACGTATACTTGCGTGTGCGTTGGGGAGCAATATTCCCACTGACAGGGAGAGGATCAGGAGGTTCATTGATGGCCTCACATAATAGTTGTGGTTGGTTATGACTAGGGAGAGGGTATCTGGTGCTACTTTTGATGAGGTTGTCGATATTGCTCGGCAGATAGAGATGGTCCGTAGCTAGGAGCGGGTTGAGAGGGAGGCAAAGAGGCCTCATGGATCACGTGATTTTAGTGGTGTACCTTCTGGAGGTCAGATCCACCACGTCAGGGGTCGTCCCTATAGGCATGCTCAGACGGCTCGTCCAGTTCACCGTGGTGTATCATCTGGCCATGGTTCACACATTTCTCATCAGGGCCAGTCATCTCTCAATGCCCTACCAGCTCAGAGTTCATCCCGTGCTCCATCGGTTCAGGGCCCATCTATGTCAGGCCCTTCTACTAGTTATCTCGGTGCTCAGGGCTCCCTTTAGTCCTCACCACCAGCATCGAGGAGTTGCTACGAGTGTGGAGAGTTTTGTCTTATCAGGAGGAACAGTCCCCGCCTATTGGGAGGTCCAGCTCAACAGAGGAGCCAGCCTACGACTTCAGGACTAGTTACTTCACCACCCGCCCAGCCAGCTCGAGGTAGAGCTCAGTCAACTAGGGGTCACCCTAGAGGGAGAAGCCGATCAGGTGGCAACCAGGCCCAATTCTATGCGCTCCCTGCCTAGACCAGATGCTATTGCTTCAGACACAGTGACCACATGTATTGTCTAAATATGTCACAGAGATGCTTCTGTATTATTTGACCCTAGTTCCACCTATTCATGTGTTTCGCCGTATTTTGCTCATTATCTGGATATGCCCCATGCGTCTTTAGCTTTATCTGTTCATGTATCTATGCTGGTGGGCGATACAATTATTTTGGACCGGGTGTACTGGTCGTGTGTAGTGACTATTGGTGGAGTGGATACTAAAGTTGATCTCTTACTGCTTAGTATGTTCGATTTTGACGTGATCTTGGGTATGGACCAGTTGCCTCCATGTCATGCTATTTTGGATTGTCACGCTAAGACTGTGACGTTGGCGATGCCGGGGTTGCCACGGATTGAGCGGTGAGGTTCTCTAGACTATGTTCCCAGTAGAGTGATTTCATATTTGAAGGCACAGTGGATGGTTGGGAAGGCTTTTTTATCCTATTTGGCCTTTATGAGGGATGTTGGTGCTGATACCCCTACTATTGATTCTGTTCCGGTGGTGCGAGATTTTCTGGATGTGTTTCCTGCAGACCTTTCGGGCATGTCGCCCGACAGGGATATTGACTTTCGTATTGACTTAGTGCCGGGCACTCAACCCATTTCTATTGCTCCGTACCGTATGGCACCGACTGAGTTGAAGGAGTTAAATGAGCAGCTTCAGGAACTCCTTGAAAAGGGGTTTATTAGGCCTAGTGTATCACCTTGGGGTGCACCAGTTCTGTTTGTGAAGAAGAAGGATGGTACTATGAGAATGTGCATTGATTATAGGCAGTTAAACAAAGTCACAATCAAGAACAAGTATCTATTGTCGCGTATTGATGATCTATTTGACGAGCTTCAAGGAGCAAGGGTGTTCTCCAAGATTGATTTGAGGTCTAGGTATCACCAGCTGAAGATTCGGGACTCGAATATTCATAAGACAGCTTTCAGGACCCGTTATGGTCATTATGACTTCGTTATGATGTCTTGTAGGCTGACTAACATCCCAGCAGCGTTCATGTATCTGATGAATAGTGTATATCAGCCTTATCTTGACTCGTTTGTCATTGTATTCATTGATTATATCCTGGTGTACTCTCGTAGCCAGAAGGAGCATGCCCAGCATTTGAGGATTGTGTTGCAGCGGTTGAGGTAGGAAAAGCTTTATGCCAAGTACTCCAAGTGTGAGTTTTGGCTTAGTTTAGTGGAGTTCTTGGGGCACGTGGTGTCCGATGAGGGGATTCAGGTGGATCCGAAGAAGGTATAGGCGGTTAAGAGCTGGCCCAGACCGTCCTCAGCTATGGAGATTAGGAGCTTTCTTGGTTTGGCTAGTTATTACCGTCGCTTCGTATAGGGTTTCTTGTTTATTGCATCAACCTTGACAAAATTGACCCAAAAGGGTGCTCCCTTAAGGTGGTCGGATGAGTGTGAGGAGAGCTTTCAGAAGCTCAAGACTGCCTTGACCACAACTCCAGTTCTGGTTCTACCACCATCTCTTGGTTCTTATACAATGCATTGTGATGCTTGTCGGATCAGTATTGGGTGTGTTTTGATGTAGGAGGGTAGAGTGATTGCTTATGATTCGCACTAGTTGAAGCCTCATGAGAAGAACTACCTTGTTCAGGATCTGGAGTTGGCTGCCATTGTTCATGCATTAAAAATTTGGAGGCACTATCTCTATGGTGTGTCTTGTGAGGTATTTACAGATCATCGGAGCCTCCAGCACTTGCTCAAATAGAAGGATCTAAATTTGAGGCAACAAAGATGGTTGGAGCTGCTAAAGGACTATGATATTACTATTCTGTATTTGACGGGAAAGGCCAATATGGTGGCCGATGCCTTGAGTAGGAAGGCGGTGAGTATGGGTAGCCTTGCATTCCTTCATGTTGGTGAGAGACCTCTTGCAGTTGATTTTTAGGCCTTGGCCAACCAGTTCGTGAGATTAGATGTTTCGGAGCCCAGTCGGGTTCTAGCCTCTGTGGTTTCTCGGTCTTCCTTATTTGGTCGCATCACAGAGCTCCAGTATGATGACCCTCATTTACTTATCCTCAAGGACAAGGTTCAGCACGGTGATGCCAGAGATGTTACTATTGGAGATGACAGGGTGTTGAGGATACAGGGCCAGATATGTGTGCCCAATGTAGATAGGATACGGGAGTTGATTCTTGAGGAGGCCTATAGCTCGTGGTATTCCATTCATCCGGGTGCCGCGAAGATGTATCAGGACTTGAGACAACACTATTGGTGGAGGAGAATGAAGAAGGATATAGTTGGGTTTGTAGCTTGGTGTCTAACTGTCAGCAGGTAAAATATGAGCATCAGAAACCGGGTGGATTTCATCAGATGATAGATATTCCAGAGTGCAAGCGGGAGCGGATCACCATGGATTTAGTAGTTGGGCTTCCACGGACTTCGAGGAAGTTCGATGCTATTTGGATGATTGTGGATCACCTGACCAAGTCCGCACACTTCATTCCAGTTGGTACTACTTATTCTTATGATCGGTTGGCTAAGATTTACATCTGAGAGATTGTTCGCCTTCACGGTGTGCCAGTTTCCATCATTTCAGATAGAGGCACGCAGTTTACATTGTAGTTTTGGAGAGTCGTGCAGCGAAAGTTGGGCACCCAGGTTGAGTTGAGTACATCATTTCACCCTCAGACGAACAAACAGTCTGAGTGCACTATTCAGGTATTGGAGGACATGCTACGCACTTGTGTCATTGATTTTGGGGGTACATGGGACCAGTTGCTGCCACTCGCGGAGTTTGCTTACAACAACTATCAGTCGAGCTTTCACATGGCTCTGTATGAGGCTTTGTATAAAAAACGGTGTAGATCTCTGGTGGGTTGGTTTGAGCCGAGTGAGGCTTGGCTATTGGGTACTGACTTGGTTCAGGATGCTTTGCACAAGGTTAAATTGATTCAGGAGCGGCTTCACACGGCACAGTCTAGGTAAAAGAGTTATGCCGACAGGAAGATCTGTGATATTGCTTACATGGTCGGGGAGAAGGTTCTGCTGAAGGTTTCACCCATGAAGGGTGTTATGAGATTCAGAAAGAAGGGCAAGTTGAGCCTCGGTTTATTGGTCCGTTTGAGGTACTTCAGAGGATTAGGGAGGTGGCTTACAAGCTTGCCTTTCCACCTAGTTTATCGAGTGTGCATCCAATATTTCATGTTTCTATGCTCCGGAAGTATGTCGGCGAACCGTCATATGTTTTGGATTTCAGCACGGTTTAGTTGGATAATGATTTGACTTATGATGTGGAGCCGGTGGCCATTTAGGATCGGCAAGTTCGAAAAATTGAAGTCAAAGGATATGCAGTGGAGAGGTCAGGACGTTGAAGAGGCTACTTGGGATATCGAGGCGGGAGATACGGAGCAAATATCCACACCTATTTGTGACTCAAGGTATTTTTTTAGACGCATTCGAGGACTGATGTTCTAAACGTCAATACCACACAACAGGGGGGTGATTTGTGTGGTACCCAATTTTCGCTCTAGAAGAACCTGGTTCTTCTAGGTGTACTAACTACTACTGTTTGCGGAATAATAAGTACATAAAATAAAGAACACAGAGATTTTTACGTGGAAAACACCTGGCTCAAAAAGTGAAAAAACCACGACCTACTACTCAGTAGGATTTTTCCAAACTTCCATTAATATCACGAAGCCAAAACAGCATTTACAACAACTCTTTGTAAACCTAAGGATTAACTCCAATCCCGTTGTAGCACACAGCCTCAACTGTTGCGACAACTTCAAGTTAGGTTATAACTTGAACACTCTAAGTACCTAATACAATTGCTTCTATGAAAGCTGAAAGGTACAATTTTAAACCACCTACTACAATTGAACTAGAATTAAAGAAAGACACAATGGAACTGATTCTTCTATCTCGTTCACGTAGCTTCGGGAGTGCACACTCAAATCTCACATAAATTGCTTGCAAAATCGCCTTGCTCTTTTGCTCTCAATTTAGTTTAACTTCTGCGTATGTGCAATATCTGTAAAAGAGAACAATCACTGTATTTTAATAGGTTAGTAATCAGAGTTTGATTGGGACTCAATTGCTGATCTTCTATCGTAGTTGAGTCCTTGAAGATCTCAAACTCCAACATTATCTTTATCCGGATTGTGTTCTCTTCATATAAAGAGACTTTCTCCCCTTATCCAATATGCAACCTTTTCGATCAGATCAGGAGATATTGCTGCTTGATCAGTAGGACTTATCTCCTTCACGTGCATCTCACATGTATAGGTTGATCATGACTATGCTTCACACGATGGACCTGGTCCATGACTGAGTTCTTTTGTCATTCTTCAAAACATCACCTGTTCTTGGGCCAACAAATTCCCCCTTTTTGAAATGACAAATGCTGTGTGTTTTACTGATTCGAAACTTGTAAGAACTCAGCTTAACCATCAACACTAAACTTAGAAAATTCACTTATCATCAAGGACCAGGTTAATTAGGTTATAAACATCACTTATTTCAGAATATGTAAAGCACAATATCTCTTCCCCCTTTTGGCATCATCGAAAAGTTGCATACACAATGTGAATCCCAGATTTTAATAAATACTCATGGCCACTAGGGCAACTGCAAGTGCAAGCATGGTGCAATCATCAGTAATCTAACAAACATATTTAAACTATCAAGGTCAGAATAATCATTGAACAAGAGAAAACAGCAGTTGTCATTGATAGAGATATGTTGCCACCAACAATCCACAAAAAGAAAGAAAAACATTCAACCATGAGCAAAAAAACAGAAAAATCCCTAATCTGGGTCACTGGGGGTACTAGACAAGTTCAGGAGACAAGTGCTAGGAGTCCTAAGGCTTGGAGGAACTAGAGGGTTGAGTTTGGAAAAGATTCAGCATGTTCTGAAGAATTCCATCATTCTTCTCCTTTTCTTTGGCAAGCTCAATTCTAAGACCATCCCTCTCAGTTTCCACTTCAACCACACGAGCCTTGAGCCTAGCAATTTCAGCATCCTTAGCTGCACATTCCTGAACCAAAGTCCTAACTTTGTTGTTGATGGGTGTCTTCAGAGATGAACCGGGTTCAACTGGGATGGCATGGACTGGATAGTCACAGGCAAGAAGAGTTTTGATGCCAAAGTGTTCCTTGCTCGAGGCCATTTCCCATTTCTTCAGAGGCACATTTAGCCTGTCCAGAACTATGGTCAGTATGAAGCCATATCGAGTAGCATGACCCTTGGAGCTATTTATGACCCTGTCTAGCAATTTGACAATGAGGGAAGGCGAGTTTATTTGCTTTCCTCTCTCCAGGCACTCCATAAGAACCAGGTCCATGTAGTTAGCAGTGTGCCTTCTCTCCTGTCTGGGCAATAAGCACTTGTTGACAAACTCAAACACAACCTTGTGCTCAGGCCTCATCTCACTTTTCTGCACAGCCCTGGCTTCATTCACTTCCTCTGAATCACAGAACCTCTTGGTGATTTCAAGGGCAGTAGGGAGGGAGTCCAGGCATGGCCACCTTTGCCTAGTATAGTCATCAAACCCTTCAGAGGGTATGTCCAGAATCTCTCCCAGTTTCTCTGCATCAAACTGCACTGGGACTCCCTTCACCAGGCTACTAACAACTCCATCCTTAACAGCAGCATTTGCCATAAATTCAATCAGCTCATTTCTGGCTAGCCTACCATCCATCTGAAGGACCATGTCCTTCCATCCTTGAGCAGCTAAAGAATCTACCAATCTCATCTTCCCTGGTTCCACCAGGTCCCTCAACAATCTACCTTTTAAAATCTTCCTTCTGCCAAAGATGGCAAACTTGTCCTGTTCCTTTTCAGAGTCATTCTCTTCTTCTTCTCCAGTCCAGTCATCATCATCTGAAACTCTTGTTTGTTTAGCTTTCACTGCAGATCTTGTCCCCTTGGCTAAGCATCCACAGGCGCAGAAGAAGACTTCTTGGAGGAAGTCTTGGGCTTTTTAGGCTTGGGTGTAGGAACCTCCACTGTTGTACCCCTTTCTTGATGGACCAGTTCCATCTCCTCTTCCTCAGTAACCTCTGAGGATTCTGCAATCTTTCCCGTTCCCTTATCCATTTTCTTTTTCTTACTTTCTTCTAAAGGCTTTTTGTAGATCAGCTTCACTCTGTTTTACCCTGCTTCTTGTGGCTCTACCCCTAGGCACTGAGGAGGCAGTAAGTATAGGAGATGAAGCTTTTCTTTTCTTGGAAGGCTTGGGAACATTTGGGGCTTTTGTTGTGGGAGCTCTGCTTTTCTTTGGGTCATAGCTTGCCCCAACCTTCTTCAGTAGATCAGCTAGGGTCTCTTCAGTAGATGAAACAGGTTCATCTCTATGTGTGCTAAGATGAACCAACTCCTCAGCAGCTTTCCAGAACCACTTCCCCCTGACTTCAATACCACTCTCTTGTAACCTCTCTTGTGCAACTCCACAATATAGCATGAACTGCTCCTTCCGATTTCCCCCTATTCACCACATGCACCCTCTCTCTCTTTTCTTTTTCAAAGATTCTTTTAACCTCCACTCCTACGTATCTCAGGCACTTTAACATCCCTAATAGGTCCAACCAGAACAAACCTAGTTCCTAAGTTTTTATTCACAGATGAACTTACCTCAGTAGGGGATTCTTGAGTCTTCTCAGAGTTAGAAGACCCCCTCAGTCGCTGATTGATATGATTCTGACTCAGAGCTGGAGTCTGAATTGGAGTTTTGCATTGCTTCATTTGGCTTGCTTTCAACCTTTCGTTTAAAACCTTTCTCAAAGCCCCAGATGCTACAGTCTTTCGAGCAAACATTTTCTGCCTTCATAGTCTAGGTTTTAGAGATACACTGGGTGGAGTAGAATGAGGATGAATTTGAGGGAGTTGGTGGTGGAGGAGATCCAGGATGGTCTTGTAGATTAGACATGATTGTTGGTTTCTTGAGAGAATTTGGGAGTTTTGGAGAAGAGGTCAATGAAGTGAAGAAGAGTTTTTGACGGTTTTGGAATTATGACGAAGGCTGGAGAGATGGTGTGTATTTAAAGAAATTAGACATTTAATCAGTAACGGCAGCTTTTTGTAGGGGTCAAATAGGAGTCTAATCAAAAAAACTCCAGAATTAAATGATCGATTTGGCTTCCCTAGATATTTGGCAAAACTTTACGGTTTAGAGTTCTAGATGGACGAAATGGTTTCAATGCCAACGGATAGAATTTTCTAGGAATTTGACAAGTATAGGACTTCTGCTCATGATTGAAATGTTAATCATTCTAATTGTGCAAAGTATAGAAAACATACCTGAGCTTTCATATGAGCCCAATACTGATAAACCAGGTTCTTCATTTAGAACTCTCCTGAACAAGCCTCAAATGCCATAGTAGAGAAAATTTTTGTAAGATCAGTGAGTCATATAAACACATGTCATAGGAGTATTACTAATTAAAGTATGAAGCTGAGTAAGAATTAATCTAGATATTTAAACAAGTTCAGAATTCCTAGCCAAAAAAAAATTCATCATTTTTGTTTAATTAAATTTTTTTTTCATTGTGCATTCTGAACTGGACCTATTAGGTGATCTTAATCATCCCTAATTCCAAGTTGTTCCTCTCAAAGTTTTCTCTACTCAGTGCTTTAGTGAAAATGTCAGCAATTTGTTTATCAGTAGCACAAATTCTATAGAGATCAATCATTTCTCATAGTTATCTCTTAAGAAGTGGTGCCTAACATCTATGTGCTTAGTCCTCTTATGATGAACAGGGTTCTTTGTCATACTTATAGCAACTAGTGTTATCACAGAATATAGGAATCAACCAACTTCAATACCAAAATCTACCAGCTGTGTTTGATCTATAGCAATTGAGCACAACAAGAAGCAGCAGCAACATGCTCAGCCTTTAGCAGTAGATAAGGCCACTGAATTTTGCTTTTTAGTAGCCCATGACACAAGACATGAACCAAGGAAGTGTGCCATACCTGAGGTGCTCTTCCTATCCACTAGAAACCTGCATAATCAGCATCAGCATATCCTACTAGATTGAAATTACTACCTTTGGGGTACCAAAGACACAGATCAGTGGTGCCTTTCAAACATCTTAGTATTCTCTTGACAGCATCAAGTGAGACTCTTTTGGATTGTCCTGAAAACGAGCACAAAGCCCTACACTGAAACAATGTCAGGTCTACTTGCAGTAAGATACAAGAGTGAACCAATCATACCCCTATACAAATTTTGAATCAACTGATGAACCAGGTTCATCAATGTCTAATTTAGTGGCACTTGCAATGGGTGTGTCTATTTCTTTTGATTCTTCCATTTTAAACTTTTGATAAGCTCTTTTGCATACTTTCTGCTGATGGATCATGGTTCCATTAGACTTTGTTTGATCTGCAAGCCTAAGAAGAAGTTACGCTCACCCATCATACTCATTTCAAATCACTCCCCATTAGTTTTTGCAAAGTCCTTACTTAGCTTATCAGTGGTGGCCCCAAAGATTATGTCATCAAAATATATTTGTACCACAAGGAGATCCTTACCTTTTTCCCTTAAGAAAAGGTACTATCAATTTTACCTCTTTTGTAACCATGTTCAAGTAGAAATTTGGACAGTCGTTCATACCATGCTCTTGGGGCCTGCTTGAGCCATAGAGAGCCTTGTCTAACTTGTACACATGCTCAGGACATTCCTTGCTCTCAACCCTGGAGTTGTTTCACAAACACTTCTTCTTTCAGGTAGCCATTCAGAAGCACTTTTGACATTAATCTAATGAAAGAGTGAATTCCATGTGTGCTGCAAAGGCTCTGAGGAGTCTGATTGGCTCTAGTCTTGCAACTGGAGCAAAAGTCTCATCATAATCTATGCCCTCCCTTTGGCTGTAACCTTGGACCACCAGTCTTGCCTTGTTTCTTGTAACTGTTCCATCTTCATCAAGTTTTGTTTCTAAAGACCCATTTTGTACCAATAACTGATCTATCCTGGGTCTTAGAAACTAGATGCCAAACTTGACTTCTCTCAAAACTGATTGAGTTCATCTTGCATTGCATTGACCCAATCTGCATCCTGCAAAGCCTTAACAACATTTTTAGGTTCATAAACAGATAAAAATGCATCAAAAGCACACAAATTCTTTAATTGTGATCTAGTTTGACTCCAATGTTGGATCAGTGATAATGTTTCTCAATAGATGAGAACATTGATACTTGTGAGGTTTCACAAACCAACTGGTTTCCTATTAGATGCCTCTCCATGTTTCTGTTGCTAGAGGAAGAGGGTCATGAACAGATTCGTTTAGGGGATTTATTTCAAATTCCTCTTTGATTAGTTCCCCTGTCAGGTTGCCCCTGAATAGAGAAACCTGTCCATCACCTGTTCCTTCTTTGGGTGCCACTTTGCCTTGTGCTGAGGCTTCAGTCCAACCTTTCCCACTCCACTGGCTTCATCTTCTTGTTCCTGTCTCTCAGAAAGAATGTTAGTTTCATCAATACTACATGCACACTTTCTTTCTACACACACTATCACTTTTGATTATCTTTCAGCTATTGAAAACACTTTATATGCTTTGCTATGTGAAGAATATCCCAAGAATACTCCCTCAATCACTTCTGGGATCAAACTTACCTAGGAGTCTTTTTTCCATTATTGTGCACAAAGCACTTACATCCAAATGCCCTAAGATGGATATATTTGTTTTCTCCCTTTAAAGTAACTCATAGGGAGTGTTCTCTACAAGAGGTCTAGTCATGCATCTATTGATAATGTAACATGCAGTGTTTACAGCCTCTGCCAGAAGCTAATGGGGCAGCTTACTAGAAAGAAGCATAGTCCTACCATGTCTTCAAGACTCCTGTTCTTTCTTTCGACTACTCCATTTTTGTTGAAGAGTCCTAGGGGCAGATAAGTTATGATCTATAACATTTTCATCATAGAATTCAGCAAAACTTCGGATTTTTAAATTCAGTTCCATGATCAGACCTAATGGATGCAAGTTGATTTCCTAATTGTTTCTGAGTTTTTCTAACAAAGGCGGTAAACATGTCAAATGCTTTATCTTTAGATGTTAGAAATACTACCCAGGTAAAA
>NC_031989.1:13557313-13559017 GCF_001879085.1 Nicotiana attenuata
GGAAGTCAGAATCAGGCTTCCTATGGTTGTACTTTCCTATTTTTACATATTTTCTGATATAATTCATTATTACTGGTCTGTAATAATTTGTAATAAACATTTGGGGTTGGCTAGTGAAAAAGGGATGGGCAATTATGCATGCTCAAGGGTAGAAAACATGCCTATAGGATTTGTGTTCTGAATGATTCAATTCTGCATTTTAGAAAGCATGCCTATAGGATTGGTTTTAAATCCTGCGTGTTCAATTCTGCATTTAGACACCATGTCTATAGGATTCATTTCAAATTCCGCATGTTCAATTTCACACCTAGATAACCTGCCTATAGGACTTTATTTTAAACTCTGCACGCTATTACCACTTAGATATCATGCTCTAGGATCTAAACGGCTATAAGCAGGTATCATGTTCATAATGTTAAAGTCAGTATAATGTATAGAAATTATGCCTATAGGAATTCCCAAGTAAAAATCCTGCCTGTTTCTATTTCACGTTCGACTAGATATCATGTCTATAGGAATTAAAATCAGCAACACTAGATATCATGTCTATAAGAGTTAAAACCAGTAATAATGGATATCAGAATCTGAAACTAGTCTAATTTAAAATCAGTCTATTCTGAACCAGTTTTTTTAGTAACTTAATCTCCCTATTTAACACGGTTTAGCAAGCATGCCTATAGGATTTCAAACCGCTCGTTTTTAAGTTTGTTACTGCTTTGCCACATTCTGAATCAGTAATAGATACCATGCTCATAAGATTCTACCCCAAACACTTAGGCAAACCTTAGGTAATAACAACAAATGAAGCTGAACCCGTTTCTGTTAATTAATAATTGTTATAACTAGTAGGTAGGCCTGATTCGGACTTCTTATCTGAGTTATGTAATAAATTGGTCTGCTTCAACAACTTAAACTTCCCTTTTGCCTTAATATTTTCAGACCCTGCTTGTTGTTTGAGTCATGCTATTTGATTGCTTTGTTTGAGGAGGTATATATGAGCATTCATTGTTTATGTGCTTCCCCTGTTATTGTGCTATCCTATATGTTTTCTATGTCGCTTTAGATTTTTTACGAGGACGATGTTCTGCGACTCCAGGGTCGTTTATGTGTTCTAAATGTCTATGGCTTGAGAGGGAGAATTCTAGAGGAGGCACACAGTTCTCGATATTCTATTCATCCAGGTGCTACGAATATGTATTGCGACCTAAGGCAGCATTATTGGTGGCGCCAGATGAAGAAAGACATAGTTGAGTATGTAGCTAGGTGCCTAAATTGCCAGCAAGTTAAGTATGAACACCAGAGGACAGGCGACCTACTCCAGCAGATGACCATACCGGAGTGGAAATGGGAGCGCATTACTATGGACTTCGTAGTTGGGTTGCCGTGGACCTTGTGGAAGTTTGATGCAATTTGGGTCAATGTCGACAGGTTGACCAAGTCGGCACACTTTATTCCGGTTGTGACTACGTATACTTTAGAGAGGTTGGCCCAGATTTATATTCAGGAGATAGTTTGGTTACATGGTGTTCCTGTTTCCATCATATCAGATAGAGGCCCTCAGTTCACTTCACATTTCTAGAGCTCAGCACAGCATTTCATCCATAGACCGACGGGCAATCAGAGCGAACAATTCAAATCTTGGAGAACATGCTCATAGCATGTGTGATTGACTTTGGAGGGCAGTGGGATCGATTCTTACCTTTG
>NC_031989.1:13559089-13642606 GCF_001879085.1 Nicotiana attenuata
TTTGAAGGTTGTACCTCTTGAAGAACCCTTTCCTCCATCAGGTACCTTTGAAATTCTCTTGTGATCATTGCCATTTCATCATCCTCCAGATCTGAACCTTCAGCAAATTTCTGAGAGCCAGACTTCTTTTCCTTCTTGTGTATCCATCCTTCCATGGTTTTGCCTTCTCAGTTCATTAGGCAGTAAGGATTTCCAAATTAGTTCATCCAGCTTGAGGTGGTAGCAATATTTCTTAGATTCCTGAATAGCAGTGATTTTGCTTTCCATTGAGACTGCAGAACCTTTGTCAAGATTTTCTCAACCTTGTTCTCTTCAGAATAATCCTTCCAAGAAGACTTAAGTTCATTTGTCAGTGTTAGTGAATCCTAGTATACATCTCTTGGATAGTTTCTCTTCCTCATAGGTTGAAATTTCTCATATTGAGAAACCTACAACAGTTTGTTCCTCTGGACCTCTTCACTTAAGGCGTTTCCTTCCCATGAGCCACTTGCAAGTGTCCCAGAATTTCCCTTTAAGCAGTGGTACAACTTTGGATCTCGCTTGATTATCTCTATTCTGCGCAACCTAGGTTCCACAACCACAAAAGCTATTCTTAAGCCTTAGCCATTTTTTCTCCCACTTTCTTCAGGTCTTCGGCAGGTTGGCAGTCAGCTCTTGTCTTTTTGGCACCATCAACCCTTCAGCATTCTTCTTTGAGGTTGGCTAGAGGGCACCTTCAGTGACTAGGATGTTCCCAGAGTTCATAGTTCTTCCCTTATGAATGTGATCCCTCCATTCCTGTTTCTTCCACCAAGAATAATACTGGCCATTGAAAGAGTGGAGGCCTAACAGTTGGATTGCCCTTTACCAGTTCCCAGGTAGTGCACCTCATGGTTGATCTTCTGCCTAACGTGTTAGCCTCAGGATACCTGCTCTGATACCAATTTGATTGTTCTGAAACGTCAATTACCCACACAAGAGGGGGGTGATTTTTGTTCTGTTGGTATCCCCAATTTTCTATTCTAGAAGAAACCAAGTTCTTCTAAGTGATTCTAACTACTACTATTTTGCGGGATTAAAAGTACATAAAAATAAAGAACACAAAGATTCTTTACGTGGAAAAACACCTGCTCAAAAGGTTGAAAAAATCCTTAGTCGATATACTATCACGACCTATACTACTCAGTAGCCGATTTTCCCAAAACTTCACTAAAATCACTGAGCCAAAAAACAAGCATTTACAAAAACTCTTTGTGAACATCTAAGGATTAACTTCTAATCCCTCTTGTAGCACACAAGCCTCAACTGTTTGCGACTACTTCAGTTAGCCTTATAACTTGAATACTTCAAGGTAATACCTATCTACAATTGCTTCTATAAAATGCTGAAAGGTACAACTTTAATCCACCTTACTACAATTTGGAACTAGAAATAAAGAAAGATCACCATAAAACTCTTCTTATTGAAGCTGATTCTTCAATCTTGTTCAAGTAGCTCAGGGAGTGCCACACTTAAATACTCACATAAATTTGTTTGCCAAATGCGGCCTTTGCTCTTTTTGCCTTCTCAAATTTAGTTTTTACTTCTGCGTATGTGCCAACACCTATAAAAGAGAGAACAATCACTGTTATTTAATGAGTTAGTAATTAGGAGTTTGGATGAGGACTCATAGTGTAGCTGATCTCCTGCCATCGAAAACTTGAGTCCTTATGAACAACACAAAACTCCAACCCTACTTATTATCGGATTGTATTCTCTTCTCCATAAGGAGAACTTTTCTTCTCTTATCCTTATTATGCAACCTTTCCGATCAGTCTTCAGAGATATTGCTGCTTGATCAATGGGACCTTATCTCCTTCACGTGCATCTCACATGTATAGGTTGACAAACCACTGTGTCACATGATGGACCTGGTCCATGACTGAGTTCATTTTGTCATTCTTCAATAACTTCACCTAGTTCTTGGGCCAAACATTATCCCTACCTTGTGGCACGGAGCTTTGTTTGCTCGTTAAAGTCTTTTGAATATCTAATCTCATGAATTACTTTCGCCGTTGAGGTTAGATCAAAAGTACTTTTCGTCACTATAGGTAAATTAGAATCAGACCCATCCATTAGTTATTTCTTGTGTTTTACCCAATATCTACCCCATGTTACTGTTTGTCCATGCCTTCGACGACCTCATAATTGTAGGAAGTGTTTTTTTTTTTTTTTGGAGGGGGGGGGGGGTTCTAGAGGTTCACCAAATTGGTTGAGGGTACGGGATAGAAATATGTAATCTTAACATCACTAACCCACACAGAAATTGCACTTATTATCGCATGAGAGTATTTCACTTGGTTACCTTTAAAACTGTTTCTTAACTTTCAAAAGTCAATCTCTTTGTCATTATCTTTCATTTGGCTGAGAGACTATTTCTAGTTCAGATCAATGTCGCATTAGCAGAATCATTAGAAAATGATGTATTGGATCTCTCTGCTGATCAAAAGCACCTCTGGCCTAAAATCCAAGATTCTCAGGGGAAAAATTAAAGACAAAAGAGAAGTTGATAAAAGGAAAAAGAATTATAAGCATTCATGGATACTTGCTTTTTAAGTTTCACCACAATAATCGCGTAGCACTGACCGATTTCTCTGTGTCTCCCGTCATAGATAATATCTTTTTTTTTTTTTTACCTGGAATGATGTAAAGATATATCCAACATACTTTATCCGTTGACTTCTTCGGTTCAATTTACTAGAGTGCGTGGTGTTTTGTTGGTACGTATAGTTTCAAAGAAAAAAAAGCACTACTTTTGGCTCATATCAGAAAGTACTCCATAGAACTTGTGGTCTCCTCAAACATGCCATGATATTTCTATAGTTATAAGAGATGTCTCAAGGCAAAAATAGAACTTTAGAGAGTTCTAAATATAGAAAGGTGTTATTCTTTCCGGACCAGACTAAAAAGGGAAGAGCACCATATAAAATGGAACAAAGTGAAGTAATACTATTCAATTTAACGATGATTACTTCCCCTTTGATTGTTCGTTCTTTCGATATATGCAGCTACATAAAGAAGCTGGGAAAGGTCAATTTGAAATGTGACTGGGCATATACAGATATTTTTTAGAGCTGCTATACACTTATTTATACACGTGTAAGTCATCCAGAAAAGTGGAAGAAATATGGATTTCATCCAACGTTTTTGCCAAAGCTAAGTAGCAGATGTTTCCAAAATATTTTTTAGGGTGAAAATTCTCTTCTCTACTAGTTTTAACTAGATATGCTTTGCTTCTTTTGAAGTGCTACCAACAACCATTGTTTTTAGTCTGCTTTCTTTCTTGTGGTTTTATCGCAAGAAAAAGCATATGTATGAACTTTTACTGCAATATCGAGCTCGTAGTTCCCTTTTAAGTTTTTGACCATCTGTCCATTCTGGTATTAGGTATTCGTTATGCAACAATGGGCTCGTGCGGATCACATGTGCATATAAGTTGTCCAAGAACGGAATTAACGTGTTTATAAGCATCTGAGCGGATTCAAGTCAATATGGGATTTCCAAATAGTGGGAAGCATTCATGCAGTGGGTGTTAGATTTCATCTTCCTGCCCATATTTAGCATGTCTATGCAACCACATCCTACAAGGTTAGAGGTTTTTAGTAAACCTATTAAGATTTAACTTATATGAACTGATGCGTTGTAAATAAATACTTTTTCACACACTACCAGTGATAATTTAGCGTGCGAAACCCTAAGTTTGCTCCGACACGGTAAATTTATGTGCCGCACCTTGTCGACACGACACTTAGTATGGGTCGGGCTTATTGGGATCCGTACCAGATATGGTCAAACGATCTTTGGTGTACTGTTGACCATGGTGGACAGAAAATTCGGAGACGAGTAGTAATTTGATTCCAGAAATCAAGACAAAAACTAGGAGTAAATTTGAGAGAAAACAAACATACCTTATCTAGAAATTAATTCCTTTACTTATCTACAACTTGAGAATTAAGAAAAAAAATCTACACTTTACAAGCTATACCAGTATGCCCAAAAATTCTTCCATTTTAGAGATATTTTTATATTTTGAACTATTTTTTCAAGCCGACCCGCCACCCGATCCTTCACTAGGATCCTATCCCCACCGAATCTCTAGAATATACATCTCGAAGGAATCCGACCTCTAGAATCCGCACACGTGTCGCGACACCCGCACCCTATCGAGCAACTTAGGCGAAACCTTAATTATTTAATGTCATGCTTGCTTTTAATACTTTGGTAATTGGTTTAAATAAATTCTTATTCATTGAACCAAAGCTGCCAGCACCATTGCCTCCTATCGAAAAGAGAGGGAATTAAACTAATAGCAGCTATATCACTTCCTTTTTTCCCTTTTCTTTTGATGCTAGCATAATGGAAGACTGTAATCTCATCACCTCAAATAATAATTTGGTTTAACAGGTGTTTTTTTCCTTTTGTAATTGTTTTTTTTTTTGTTTGTAACGGTTTCTCTGTATGTTATTCAAAATGTGCTTCTTGAATACTTGATTTCTTTTTAACTGTTTGCCTTATTTTTGGTCACATTTTTTTGCAGTTATTTGAGCGCCTGCTATTCTAAGGCATGGAAACGGACGAGTTTCAGTTGCAGAAAGAAAACAATCTTATGCAAAAAATTCAGTACTTGTAGACTTCCAGAAGCTGATGTTTGTAGGCCATTTGGTATGTCCTGCATTTGATGCATTGTGCGAAACCCTACTTGGGACTTGCTTCTATACTTACTGCTTGGGATCGATGCTTGCGGAAGATTCGAGCCTTTCCTGCACCAGTTAGGTTAAGTTAGACAATTATTTACAATTTTATTCTGCTTTATCGCATGATTAATTGCCTTTAAGTCTTTCTTTCCCTGATATTTTATGGTTAAGACTTGGAATAAATGTCATTTCTGTTTTGGTATCTACTTTCACCAATAGTATTGAAACAAAAGTATATTCGTTCTTTTTGATGTCCACAAAATATTCCTTTAAGGAAGTGACTGCTTTCATCACAATATACAAATATTTTTTGATAACGAGAAAACCTCAGTGGAGCAAGTATTCGAAACTCGGTGGATGATGGGGCTCGCCCTGTCTACTCATCTCTACTGAAAATACCATTCTGTGTTGGCACAGCGGGATCCAAAATCCGTAACTCCCACACATCACATTTGATGTCATCTACTATAGGGATAGTGCCCTGTAATTTCAACTAGCTGTAGGCAGAACAAATGAACAAAATGGAAATAGAATGATGAAGCTATCGGGCGTGCAATTTCATAAAAAAAAAAAGGAAATATAATAAACTTTACCACACCATTTAGTTTTCTTGTTGGTTAGAAACAAATAGGGCTAGGATTTATGTCTATTTTATCTACAAGTATTCTGTGCACTCCAGATTAACATGGCTAAACCAACCAGTTGCTAAATGCATTTTCACACTATCGGTGCGTTTAAACCTTAGAAAACCCTGCATTTTTACTTTTCATATTACAAACGCACCTTTTATAAGACGGTTATTTGTAGTTATCTTTTAGTGGTCTGAAAATGTTAAAAATTTCTTTTACGTAGTGTATAGCAGTTAATAGCTCTATAATACGATAGGCAAAAGTGCATGCTTTGAAAAATCTTAATTTTGGTTCTCAGTGATTTTCTTGCTTAACTTCACTTTGTCGAAGGAAAGATTATATTCTGTTATCTTTACATTCTACCTGTGTTTTTTCTATGGAAACAGATAGAGAGAGTTCGTGTCAATCAAGAGGGATTATCGAGACTACCAGATTTCTTACTGATTCTTTAAACGCTTTAGAGGAAGATACATTGTTTAAGGAGTATGATGGGTTTGAAAACCTCATGGTTTGCATTAAAAGCAATTCGCAATGGTTACGTATTCAAATTATGGTTTCTACCGAGTATACAAGGTGTATTTAGAATTCCTCTTTCTGCTGCTGAAAACTGGTTACTCCAGAAAAGTTGTCAGGCTATAATGAAATAAGAATTGTTAATTGCTCATTCAGTTACATTGTATAATTCCTCTAATGCAGTTGATAGCGCGTTAAAAGACGGTATTATCACTTTTAGGCCCGCGCCAGAAACTATTTACATCTGGTAAGCGAGAGAAGATAGTGTATAAAATTTGGTTATAAATTTTATAATATACAGAATGTATATATATATATATATATATATATATATATATATATATATATATATATATATATATATATATATATATTATATATACAAAAAATATACAAATTTTATATATTTTTCGGCTATTATCTTTACAGCGGCTATACAATGTCATTTTTCCTAGTGTGCGTAAAAGCAATTATAAACTATCAGTGCTTTGTAACATGTTGTAGCAGGTTACTTGTTTTTATTTTCTAGGTTATTCTAATTTCACTTTTCATAGACATTCACTTATAATTATCTTTTAGGTGACCTGATGAATTGTCATTACATAAGTAACGTACTACAAACTTTTGATAAGAACTATTACGCCTCAATCCCAAGCATGAGTGCTCACTATCCAGTTTCATTCCAATGTTCAATAAAATTGGAAAGTTCTCTAGCACTAAAGGTTATCTTAACAACAGCAGCAACACGCTTTAACTTTTCTTTTTCTGTGTAAATTAGCAATTGGCAGTACTGAAATAAAAATAAAATTTTGACGGAAGGGTCGGTATATTGAGCTTTAATCGTAGTTTAAAGTGTTTCTGATTGAGCTTGGTTTTATGTTTTGCAGGCTGAGATCAATCACTACTCTGAAGATGAGGAACCATACAAGGACCTTATATACAAATTTTAGGTTGATTAGCATAGTTTATATTGTTAATTAATTATCATAAATAAATATGAGCTTATTTTGCTATTCCCTTCTTCTTTTGATTAATGAAACATCTTAGTGAATTTAGTTCCTCTCATCTGTATTCTTTTGCTTAATTTATGCACGATTCCTCTTTTTGACCATTCGACGCTACAAATTTGCTTTCAGTATTCATCCATCACCTGCGCAATACGGAGGGTCTGGATCTTATCCTTCTTCAAGTGAGATACATGAAATACGGGATGGATCTTCGACCCGACTAACAATTCTGAACCAAATTTACGGATCACCGAAGAACCTCACCGACAACTTCGTGAAAATAGCACGGGCTAGCTAGTTTTCGGACTGGTCATTAAAAAATAGCCAGCATTTGTAAAGTTATTGAAAAATAGCCTTTATTTTGGTGCAACACGAGCACCTGTGTATGAACTTTCAGCATATTATGCTGGACCAGTATATTATACTGGAATTCCAGTATATTATGCTGGAATATTTTCTAGATTTTAAACAGTGTTTTCATTCAGATTTATCTTTACATGAAAAGTGGCTAAATTACAATTACTTTTAAAATTGTGCTCTTTATTAATTACCACTTGTAAATCTGATTATTTTTGAATTTCATGCACAATTTCAGATTCCTTCGCACTACTACAGAGCTTTGTTAGTAATGTTGTAACTAAGAAATACCTAGTCCCCTACTTCAAATTGAGCTGAATGCTTCATGTTATTTTGTGCTTCGATTAATAGCATGTTTGGAAAAATAAGCTTATTTTGAGAAGTATTTTTTCCTTTCAAAAAGTACTTTTGGAGAAAAATAATATGTGTTTGGCTAATCAAATTAAAAAGCACTTTTTGAGTAACAATTTATGTTTGGCAAAAATTTTCAAAAAGTGCTTTTAAGTATCAAATTACGAATAAGGACAAGAAGAGATGTGGTTAATAGTTAATATTATATAAGTAGATAAATAACTATGGCTATTTATTATTAGAGACAATAACTAAATTTTTTTATTTTATTTAGGTAAAAATATAAAAATAAAATTAAAAAGTACTTTATTCTTTCAAGATAATTTAAATATATCAAAAAATCATTCAATAAATATGAAAATTCATTCTATATTACTTAATACTTTAAGGCTCCTACGCGCTCTCTTCTCTCATCGACTCCTAAAGTTTAACGGTTATTTCTATCAGTAAACCCACCCAACGGCGACACCGACGAGACAAGCAGACCAGGTAAGAACCCTCTCTCTCCACCTTTTTCTTTCTTCCCCTTTTTTTCTAAGACGGAATACCTGGAGTTTAAGTGTAACGATCCGGCCGGTCTTTTGAGTGTTGTAGGCCATTCTCCCATTTACTGCTTATTCTATGCTCAATTGCTATTATGTGACTAGTTGGAGTAGTTGGTTTGGTTTCAGGAATATTTCGGAATGAGTTGAGACACTTAGTCTCAAGGTTGGGAGCTTAAGTTGAAAAGGTTGATCGGATGTTGAATTATATGTAAACGACTCCAGAATAGAGTTTTGATGGTTACACTAGCTCCGTATGGTGATTTTGGACTTAAGAGTGTGTCCGGATAGTGATTTGGAGGTACGTAGTTGTTTTTGGCTTAAAATGGCGAAAGTTGGAAAATTAGAAGTTTTGAAAATTGAGAAGTTTGACCGAGAGTTGACTTTTTGGTTACCGGGCTCGAATTTTGGTTCCGGGAGTTGGAATTGGTCCGTTGCGTCATTTATGACTTGTGTGCAAAATTTGAGATTAATCGAGTTGATTTGATAGGTTTCGGCATCGATTGTAGAAGTTAGAATTTTCTTAGTTTTTGTTAGGCTTGAATTGAGGTGAAATTCGTGTTTTTGATATGATTTAAGGCCTCGACTAAGCTCGTATCGTGTTTTAGGACTTGTTGGTATATTTTATTGAGGTCCCAATGGCCTCAGGTGGATTTCGGATGTTTAACGGATCGAATTTAACTTAGGTGTTATGCTGAGGTGCTACATATCTCGTATTAAGTGAATTTTGCATAAGCAAGTTTTTCTCCGCAAAAGCGGGAGCGCAGGTGCGAGCCCAGGCTCCACTGGTGCGGAAATGCCTGGGCGGTGTTTAAAATTCGAGGGTTTCGTTATTTCTAATCATTTTGGACTTTGTAAACTCGGACTAAGGCGATTTTTGAGAGGGATTTCGAGGGGTTTCTTGAGGTAAGTCACTCTTGATCATTTTTATGCAATAATATTGTTTCCCCATTGAATTTTTCACCTAGTTTGTGTGTTTTTGAGGTGGAATTTTGGAAGTTTTAGGCTAGGGATTGGAGAGTTAAATTTGGGGATTTGAGTAACGATTTGGTGTCGGAATTTGGTAAATTTGGTATGGTTGGACTCGTGGTTGAATGGGCTTTCGTATTTATTAATCTTTATTGGATTTCGAGAAGTGGTCCCGGGGGTTATCTTTTGAGTTGACTTTTTGACTTTTAATTAAGAACTTAGCATTTTCATATGGTATTGATTCCTATAGCTCGTGTTGATTGTATCGAATTGTTTGTGGCTAGATTCGAGGCGTTTGGAGGTCGATTCGCGAGGCAATGTCTTATTTGAGGTAAGTACCACTTCTAAACTTGGTTCTGAGGGTATAAATACCTAAAATTACGTGCTATGTGATTGGTGTTGAGGTGACGCGCATGCTAGGTGACAACCCGTAATAATTGTGATTCAGTCAATTCTATAAATTGTGTAGCTTTCTTATTTGAATATTATTAGTGTACCCTATGTGTTAGAGCACTTGAGCTGTGATTTATGTTAGAAATCATATTTAGGCTATGTGTTGGTGCTATTGGGACCCACTGTGGTCGTCGTTTGCTTTTGAGTTTTTTGCTTAATTGCAGTTATGTACTCAGTTGCATTCATCATTGCATGTCATATCTCAGTCTCTGTTATCATACATTGTCACATCACGTATCATTGATTTGGGCTGCTTAGCATGAGTGTTGTGAGCCCAAGAGATTGGAGAGATTGATGACTGAGTGAGGCCGAGGGCCGTTTGTGAGTGATACTTATGGGATCGGGGTGCCCGCCGAATCAGGCTTTATTGATTCATGCCATGATTGACTATTATAGCGCTTGGACTGGATCTACCCTTTCGGAGTCTGCACACTCACAGTGAGCGTAGTTGCTATTGATTCACGATGGGATCGAGTTGCGCGCCGCAGCAAGTTTTATAAGTGTTTGGTTGGATCTGTCCCTGTTAGTATTGAGTGATCGAGTGTGATCAGTGAGAATTGAGACATTCAGATTGAGTACTCTGAGAGTGTGAGTATGCGAGGCTTTGATTGTGATGCATCACATACGACATGCATATTGGCATGTAGACATAGAGATGTCATATCTCTCATATCATTCCGACTTGACATATTTTACCTGTATTGAGCTTAACTGCTAAACCTGGAAGCATGTCTAAATTCATGTACTGTTACTTGCAGATTAGGAATTCTCTGAGATATTATTTTCATCTTTTCTGTAAATTTTCGTACTGTAATTTTTTTATGTGGACTGTACTGTGCGAGATCGTTACTACTTTCAGCCACAGGTTAGACTTGTTACTTATTGAGTTGGTTGTACTCACGCTACACCCTGCACTTCGTGTGTAGATCCAGGTGTTTCCGGACACGGAGATTGCTAATCTTGGAGTTTCAGCCATTCGGTGATTATCGAGGTAATTGCCTTGGCTCCGCAAATCTTGACTCTCCTTCCCCAATCTCTCAGCTTTACTTATTCAGTTTTACTTTCTTAGACTGTGTATCAGACTATGTTATTGTATAGATTCTCATGCACTCAGTGGCGCCTGGGTTTTGAGAAATTTTGTATTGAGTTACGGCATTTTCATCCAGTTTTATGAGATTTTTTTTACTTAAACCTGTTTCAGTATATTTTGAATTTAAAAAATATTGGTACGTGTGAGTCGTCGGCTTGCCTAGTATCATGATAGACGCCATCACAACATGTTGTGTTTTGGGTCGTGACAGTAAGTTCTGTGGCGTGACGGGGCAAGCGGACGTTGAAGTGAGGCTCAACTCACAAGTCATCCCCAAGAGAGAAAGTTTCAAGTACCTAGGATCAATTATCCAAGGACATGGGGAAATCGACGAGGATGTCACACACTGTATTGGGGTGGGGGTGAATGAAATGGAGGTTAGCGTCTGGAGTCCTGTGTGACAAGAATGTGCCAATGAAACTTAATGGTAAGTTCTGTAGAGTGGTGGTTAGACCGAACATATTGTATTGGGGCTGAGTGTTGGCCAGTTAAGAATGCACATATCCAGAAGATGAAAGTAGTCGAAATGAGAATGTTGAGGTAGATGTGTAGGTATACGAGGCTGGATAAGATTAGGAATGAGGATATTCAAGAGGGGGGGGGGGCATTGCTCCAATGGACGACAAGATACGGGAAACGAGGCTTAGATGGTTCAGACATGTGAGGAGGAGAAGTCTAGATGCCCCGGTTAGAAGGTGTGAGCGGTTGGCTTTGGCAGGTACTAGAAGAGGTAGAGGGCGACATAAGAAGTATCGGGCGAGGTGATCAGGAAGGACATGACACAGCTTCAGATTTCCGAGGACATAGCTCTTGATAGGAAGGTGTAGAGGTCGAGCATTAGGGTTGTAGGTTAGGGGGTAGTCGAGCATTTTTCCTCTTTGTACCGGCTAGTCTGATAGAGTTTTGTCTAGGATTGCTAGTGGTTTATGTTATGTTCACGCTATTTTTCTCATTTTGCATAGTATTGGGTTATTACCCTTCCACTTATATGATATCTCTTTCGATGCTGATTATTATTTTTCTGATTTCTATTGTTGTTACAGAATTTTCTTTTGTTCTTTTCTGATATTATTGTCTTGTCTGTTGAGCCGAAGGTCTCCCGAAAATAGCCTCCCTATCCCCGGGGTAGGGGTAAGGTCTGCATACACTCTACCATCCCCTGACCTTCCTAGTGGGATTCTACTGGGTTGTTGTTGTTCTTGTACTTTAAACTAAGTAAGCTTAATTTGGTACATACAAAATTTTGCTAAGGGTATTTTTGTTAGGAAGAAAATTCAAATCTTCTTCTACTTCTGCTTCTGGAAAGAAACTACATTTTTTTTATTCTCAAAAAATGCTTCTACTTCTTCCCAAAAGCATTTTTCCCCCAAAAATCTTGGTCAAACACCTCAAATTATGAAAAAAGTATTTTTTTTAGGAAAAAAATTATTGTCCTTGAAAGAGCTTGGCCTAACAGGCTATAGGTTATCTTTCAAAACCTTATTCATCAATTGACAATCCCTCAAATCTTGATCCGCAGAATTCAATTTTGTCTGGGAAATTAACTCAAAGGTGGGTTGAGGTGGCTCAAAACCATAGAGGGCCCCAGGAGCCTGAGCTCCTTCCCCAGCCTGAGATGTGGCTGGTGCAAGTGGAATCCACCTCGCCTGAGCTAGAGCACCAGACATGCTCAGAAACTATGCGAGGGTCTCCTAAAGTGTTGGGGTGGCAGCAGGTGCCTCGGGTGCCTACCCCCAAACTGGAGCTACAAGTGACTCCCTTGTCGCAGCTCGGGAACATGCTCTAGCTGCACCACGTGTCCCTCATCGGCCTCTACCCCAGCCCCGGTCTCTCGAAGCTCTAGCAGGGAGTACGGGTATCTGATCGTCGGATCCAGCGGTGCGTGTACTCACAATCTGTGAGAGAATAGAAAGACAAAGATTAAGAATTTTGAAGTCAACAAATTCGAACGATAAGCAATCAAATAAGTGAAGTTTCCTAATAGTTCCATAACCTCTCGAAGATAAGTACAGACGTCTACGTACCGATTCGCAAGACTATACTAAACATGCTTATGACTTGTAACACCTATGAACCTAGGGCTTTGATACCAACTTGTCACAACCCCAATCTCCCACAGTAGGATATCTTGATGGCACCTAGTCTCTAAGACTAGGTAAGCCTAACTTGCATGGAGAAATAACGAAAATATTAATAGAACTTCAAATTTAAACCAACTAGCAATCATAAAAGAACTCAACAATACCGTTGATAATAACTCCCAAAATTTGGTGAGACTGAGTCATAAGCTCTAGATAAATATTCTAAAACATCCCTAATACATCACTATCTAATAAAGAGTAAGCAGTAGAAAAAAAAGGACAGAGGGTGACTCTGAGGCCTGCGAACACCGGGCAGGTATACCTTGAAGTCTCGAAACTGAATGCTCCACTCACTGGTGCCTAGCCTGGGTCGATGTACCTGGATCTGCAAAAAAATATGCAGAAGAGTAGTATGGGTACACCACAACGGTGCGTAAATATCAAGCCTAACCTCGGTAGAATAGTGACGAGGCCAGGTCAAGACACCTACTAGGATAAGAAAAGAAGCTGAAAAAGTATAGTACAATCTAATAATGGGAATGAGGAAAATGAGACAATAAAGAAATACAACAAGATAGGCTACAACTGAATTTAAAGCAATAAAGGCAACAAGGAAGGAACGCATAATAAGAACATCAAGAAAACAATCGGACAAATACAAGTGAGGAAAATGAGAGATAACAACAAGAATCACAACCTAGGTATCGCCTCATAATTTCATTTCACTATCACAATCACAATCTTTCCTTATATCACCGCGGAGCCTTACATTTAGTTTTGAAAATCATTTTTGCCGAAATAGCTACCCGCGTTTTAGCTCAACTTATCACACCACGCAGCTTCAAGTAGTTCTCCTACTAGCAACACGCGTATCAAGCCGACCTTATATCACTGTATGCTTATCAACCCCTAGCTTTATACCACCGCGTACGTATCGATATCACAATATATCACAACTCATACCTCAAGTGTCCAAATGCCACAACTTTCCAAAAGAATCAACAATATCAATATTTCCACACTAAATAGCCCATGGCTCAACCACAATGTGTACAAGAATCTCAATAATAACAAAATAATAGTGAATAGCTCAACAAGAATGATATCTCTATAATTAACAACTTCGCCTCAAGTGATAACAGCTTTTACAACTTCAACCCTAATAGTTAAACAAGATATATTCCATGAAGGAAATAATTTTAACTAAAGCATATAAGAGAAAAAAACAAGTAAGAGGTGGAACAAGTGTTAACAATGTCAAATAAAGCATATGAGGGTAGATTAACAATGAATGCTATAACATCCTATGATGATTCGATTAAAGGCATGAAAAGAGTCTAAATAGCTTAAACTGGTAAAATACCACACATAGCCTGCGTATCCATTCGTCACCTTGTGTACACGACTTTCACATATCACAAATAACACAAACAACTTCAATCCTAAGGGGTAATTTTTCCACACAAAGTTAGGCAAGATACTAACCTCAAACAAGCTAACTCAATTCACTAGTAAGCCTTTTTCGCGAATATCCAACTCCGAATGGCTCGAATTAAGCCAAAATAACTTTATACCATAAATACAATCATAGGAAGCTATTCCAGATAATAAAGTTGTAATCTTTAAAATAATAAAAAAGTCAACACAAAAAGGTCAACCTCGGGGCTGCGTCTTGGAACCCGACCAAACTTACAAAATCCGAACACCCATTCAATAATGAGTCCAATCACTAAAATTAGCTAATTCCAACTTCAAATCGATCTTCAAATCCTCAAATTATATCTTAGGTAGTTTTTAAAATATTTTCCAATTTTTCCAACTCAAAACACTAATTAAATAATAAAAAACATTGTAGGATTCATGTATAATAATCAAATCCGAGTCAAAAACACTTACCCTGATCAACTCCTTGAAAATCCTTTCCAAAATCGCCCAAAACCGAGCTCTCTAACTCAAAAGATGAAAAATGGAACAAAATCCTCGATCTGCCCCTTTTTGCCCAGTCATTTCGCTATTGTGGACCAACAGCCGCTTCTACGGCGCCGTACCTGTGAAAAATCCATCGCAGTTAATCCAGGGAATATCGCTTATGCAGACACTGGAGCGCGTCTGCGCTTGCGCTTCTGTGTGTCCGCTTCTGCGGAGAAACGACCGCACCTGCGGCCACAACTCGCCCAACCCAAACTCGCTTCTTCGGCTCATAGGCCGTTTCTGTAGTGCCGCTCCTGCGGCCCAAAGTGCGCAGGTGACATTGCATTAGAACCTCAGCTGGGCAGAAATTCTTCAAGTCTAAAAATGATTTCAGACCCAATCCGAATCACATCCGGGACCCCCGAGACCCTTCCCAAACATACCATCAAGTCCCAAATAACATAACAGACCTACTCGAGGCCTAAAATCACATCAAACAACATCAAATCTATGAATCGCAACCCAATCCAAACCTATTGAATCCATGAACATTCAACTTCCAAAACTAACGCTAATTCATACCAAACCAACTCTGATTGACCTCAAATTTTGTACACAAGTCATAAATGACACAACTAACCTATTCTAACTTCCAGAATTGAAATCCGACCCCGATATCAATAAAGTAAACTCTCGGTCAAACTTCTCAACCTTTAACTTTCTAAATTTCACCAATTCAAGCCAAAACGACCTACGAACTTTCGAATCAATATCCAGACATACGCCGAAGTCCAAAATCACCATACGAAGCTATCTGAACCATCAAAACTTCATTCCGGATTCATCTACACAAAAGACAAACTCCGGTCAACTCTTTCAACTTTGGGACTAAGTGTCCCAATTCACTTCGAAACTCACCCGAAACCAAACAAACCATCCAACGAGTCACATAATAATAATATAACATAGAGGAGACAATAAATAGGGTAACGGAGGTAAAATACTCAAAATAATCGGCTAGGTTGTTACATCCTCCCCCTCTTAAGACAAACATTCATCCTCGAACGAGTATAGAGACATACATGAAGTGCTGAAAAGATAAGGATAACGGCTGCGCATATTATGCTCGGTCTCCCAAGTTGCATCCTCGACTGGTTAACCCCTCAACTAAACCTTCATTGAAGCAATGTTCTTTGATCTCAACTTTCGGACTTGCTTGTCCAAGATGGCCACCGGCTCTTCAACATAAGTCAAATCCTTGTCCAATTGGACAGAGCTGAAATCTAAAACATGAGATGGATCACCATAATACTTTGGAGCATAGAAACATGGAACACTAGGTGTACTGTCAACAAGCTAGGTGGCAATGCAAGATTGTAGGCCACCTTTCCCACTCTCTCAAAAATCTCAAAATAACCGATATACCAAGGGCTCAACTTGTTCTTCCTCCTGAATCTCATCACACCCTTCATGGGTGAAACCCGGTGCAAAAGTCTTTCTCCCACCAGAAATGCTTCATCACGTACCTTCCGATTGGCATAACTCTTCTGCCTAGACTGTGATGTACGGAGCCAATCCTGGATCAACTTGACCTTCTCCAAGGCATATCAAGCCAAATCTGTGCCCAATAATCTAGCCTCACCCGGCTCAAACCAAACAACTGGAGAACGACATCGCCTCCCATATAGGGCCTCATAAGGGGCCATATGAATATTTAATTGGTAGCTATTTTTGTAGGAAAAATCGCAAGCTCTAAGAACTGATCCTAAGAACCTCTAAAATCCATAACACAGGCACAAAGCATATCCTCTAATATCTGAATGGTGCGCTCAGAATGTCTGTCCGTCTGGAGGTAAAATGTTGTACTCAACTCAATCGATGTGCCTAACTCATTTTGTACAGCTCTCCAAAAGTGCAATGCAAATTGTGTGCCCCGGTCAGAGATGATGGATACCGGCATGCCATAAAGTCGAACAATCTTGCAAATATAGATCTGAGCCAGCTGCTTTGAAGAATAGGTAGTCACCATCAAAATGAAATGAGACGACTTGGTCAACCTATCCACAATCACCTATACAACGTCAAATTTCTTCAAAGTCCATGGGATCCCAACAATGAAGTCCATGGTAACACGCTCTCACTTCCACTTGGGAATCTCAAGTCCCCGAAGCAAGCTGCTTGGCCTCTGATTCTCATACTTCACTTGCTGAAAATTTAGGCACCGAGCTACATACTCCACTATGTCTTTCTTCATTCTCCTCCACCTATAGTGCTACCTTAAATCCTGATACATCTTAGCAGCACCCCGGTGAATGGAGTACCGCGAACTGTGGGCCTCCTGAAGAATCAACTCATGTAACCCATCCATATTGGGCACATATAACCAGCCCTGCATCCGTAATACACCGCCATCTCTAATAGAAACCTCCTTTGCATCACCGTGTTGTACCGTTGATAAATGGGGATTTTGACTACTTATTAGCGCCTTTTAGCTTTTGTTTTAGTCCAAAAGCATTTAATTGTATTTTTGAAAACTGATGAAATGTGCTTAATTGCAGGAATATTGGAAGATGGACTCCCGAGATTATATCCAACTCAAAAAGGAGTAATCTGAACTCAAGGCCATAAAACATTAGTTCATGTATATTTGACTTAGTCTTTACTTTAGAAAGAGATACTTAGTCTAGGAAAACTTGGCTAACAAGAAACTGGGTCAATCGAGAGATTGATAATCCCAATTAAAGGGTTCAACCTAGAGATAGTAATAACCTGACTTGAGCTTTTATCAACCGTTTTGTGCAATGCCCATTTGGACTTAAGAAAGCGAAATTGGACAAAATCACTCTCTGACCGAGAGGTAATGATTGGGTAATTGAGTGTTGATAGCTATAATACACCCTGATCAACAAAACAAGCATTAAGGTTTATATCCCATTAGGCAAACACCTAGGTGATGGTCATAGCCCTAGGCTTTTTACAAAACTTGAAAAACAACAAAAATAATTTCTTAGTTTCATTTCTTAATTTTGAAATCTTAGTTTAAAATAGACATAGAAACAACCCCAATTTGTGGAAGTGTAAATTGAGATAGTTCATACTCACGTACTACAATATATACTCCTAACTCCCACATATAGCTCCATATGGAAATCGACCTCGACTCTTGTTGGGTATTACTATTGCAATCGACCATTTCATATCCATGATTTGAGGTGTAAATTGGACGAGATCAAGCTTGACGCCATTGCCGGGGAGTTTGGTTTTGTGTGTGGATTGTCTTCTTTTCCTTCGATATTACTAATTTATGTGACTCAATTATTGGTACAATTATGGCGGCCAATGAACTTGGAAACATGCCTTTGGGGATGTGGACGTTGATTATGACCAATTTGAAGAGGTTCCTCTTGAACCTCAAGCAAATAGACGAGGCAGAGTGCCTCAAGACAACGTCCCAGTTCCACCCACACCTCCACCGAAAGCGGCTCCACACCGGGTGTTTCCGAATGAAGGGTATGCAAGTGCCATAGTCCCGCCCCATGTTAGGGCGGAAAAATTTCAAGTCACAAATGTAATGCTCACATTGCTAGAGCAACGAGGATTCTTCAACGGGGCTCCAAGTCAAAATGCATACAAACACTTGAAGGGGTTTGTGGACACTTACTGGGAGAGTAAACAAACAAATGTCTCCAAGGATGCTTTAAGGCTAAGGCTTTTTCCCTTCTCTCAATAGGGGAAAGACTTAGATTGGTTTGCAAGATTGCCAAACCATTCCATCCATACTAGGGATGAGCTGGCAGAGAAATTTATTGCCAAGTTCTTTTCTCCCGGGCATATGGCTACTCTTAGAGATGAGATTCTAGAATTCAAACAAGAGCCCAATGATCTGTTAAATGAGATATGGGTGCGGTATAGAACAATGGTCAAAGAGTGCCCCAATAATGACATGTCAGAAGCTATGATTCAAAAAACTTTTTATCGGGAGATCAATACGACCAATCAGTGCATGGTAAATAAACTTGCCGGTGGAAATTTCATGACAACGCCATATGCGGAAGCTTGTGAGATTTTAAATGAAATGGTAGATACCTCATCGGCATGGCAAATTCGGGCGAATGTTCCTCAAGGTGATCCAAACGCGATTTACCTCCATAAAGAGTTGCATGGGCAAGCCATTGCCGAATTGACCACCATAATGAATCAATTAGCAAGTCTCAACTTCAACAAGTGCAAAATCCTAAACAAGTCAATGCCATGGAGGGAGTAAGCATGATGGTGAACAAAAGAAGGACCAAGGGCCCACAAGTACAAAACCAAGTGGAGAATCATGTGCAAGAAGATAATGGGTTTGACCAAGATGAATCTTACAATGAACAAGAGGAGGAGGTGCAATATGTGAACAACTACCAAGGGCAAAGAAGAAAATCTCAAGGCCCAAATCAACAACAATGGCGACCTCAAGGTAATCAAGGTAATTGGAATTCTAACAACTAAGGTAATTTGAGTGGTGGCAACAATCAAGGGAATTGGCATAATAACAACAATCAAGGAAGTTGGAGTGGTGGAAATAACCAAGGTAATTGGAGTGGAAACAATGAAGGATATTGGGGAGGTAACAATCAAGGGGGATGGAACAATAATCAAGGAAATCGGGGGTCAGATTTTCGAAGTCTCCCGATGTATCAACAATCGAGCAACCTGCCTCCTTATCCTTCCCATGGTCCAAGTTCTTCTAACAATGAAATGGGGCGTATTGAGAGTATGTTTAAGCAAATGATGGAGAAGAATTCCGATTCCAATGCCCAACTTGCCTCCCACAATATATCAATCCGTAACTTGGAAGTTCAAATGGGGCAAATCTCTCAAGCTCTAAATACTCGTCTTAAGGGGCACTACCAAGTGACACGGTGGTGAACCCAAAGGGCGGGGACAACACGGGAAATGCCATGGCCATTACTACAAGGAGTGGAAATAGTGGGATTGCACCCACCTCACGCAAAAGGCAACTTGTGGATGAAGAACAAGTAGTGCAAGAAGAGGCGATCCCGAACAATGTAGAGCAATCCAATTATGACGTTCGGATTGATATTGATGATAGTGTGGAAGAGACTCAAGAGGAGGTGAACCCGTCTAGGGATCACATTATTGACATGCCGGAACCGGTAGTGCAAAAGGCTAAGGCACCATTGCCTAAGCCTCCACCTCTCTACCCTCAAAGACTTGCAAAGCAAAATGGTGTAAACCAATTCAAGAAGTTTATCCAAATGATGAAGAGTCTCTCAATCAATGTGCCATTAGTTGAAGCCTTGGAACAAACGCCCGGTTATGCAAAGTTCATGTAAGATCTTGTGACAAAGAAGCGGTCGATGAATTTGAAACTATAAAAATGACTGATAAAGTAAATGCAATTATGAATTCAATGGATCCCAAGTTGGAGGATCCCGGTGCTTTCAAGATTCCTTGTACAATTGGAAGTGCCGAGTTTGCAAAAGGTCTTTGTGAACTTGGGGCAAGTTTAAATTATTTGATTTTCAAGACATTGGGAATTGGGCAACCAAGTCCCACCTATATGAGATTGCAAATGGCTGATCGTACGATGAAGAGACCTTTGGAATTGATTGATGATGTTTTGGTTTGTGTTGATAATTTTATTTTCCCGACGGACTTTGTCATTCTTGATTGTGAGGTTGATTATGAGGTGCCGATTATTCTTGGTAGACCTTTCCTTGCTACGAGGAAGGTTCTTTGTGATGTCAAATTCGGAGAACTTACTTTTCGGGTTGGTGATGAAAAAGTGGTTTTCCATGTGTGTAAGTCCATGAGGCAACCCAATAGCAATGAGGTGTGCTCTTTCGTGAACTTGGTGACCGATGTGATTGCGGATGAAACAAGTGCTGTGATAAATGTTGGTGATATGTTGGAGGCCGTCTTGCTCAACTTTGATGATGACGAGATGGATGGCTTCGTGGAATGTGTGAAGTCTTTGCAAGGAATGGGGTCGTACACTTATGAACCCCGCAAATTGTCCTTGGATCCTAAAAATAGGACAACTCCTCCTACAAAGCCTTCAATTGAAGAGCCTCCTATTTTGGAGTTGAAGCCATTGCCTCCACACCTTCGGTATGAATTCGTTGGCCCTTCTTCTACTTTACCGGTTATTCTTTCCTCTTGTTTAACTAACATGCAGGTAGACTCTACATTGGCGGTGCTACAAAAGAGGATGAAGGCTATTAGATGGACATCGACTGATATTCGGGGTTTAAGCCCCGGATTTTGCATGCACAAGATTAACTTGGAGGAAGGTTCCAAACCATCTATTCAACATCAAAGGAGACTCAATGAATCCATGCAAGAGGTTGTCAAAAAGGAGATCATCAAGTGGTTGGATGCCGGGGTTGTCTACCTCATTTTCGATAGTTCGTGGACTTCTCCGGTTCAATGTGTCCCAAAGAAAGGGGGAATGATGGTGGTCACTAATGACAAGAATGAATTGATTCCTACAAGAACGGTGATCGGGTGGAGAGTGTGTATGGACTATCGTAAGCTCAACAAAGTCACAAGGAAGGACCATTTTCCACTTCCCTTCCTAGATCAAATGCTTTATAGATTGGCCGGCCGTGCTTTTTATTGTTTCCTTGATGGGTATTCCGGCTACAACCAGATTTTTATTGCTCCGGAGGATCAAGAGAAAACTACCTTTACATGTCCTTATGGTACTTTTGCTTTCAAGCGGATGCCATTTGGTTTGTGCAATGCACCGACGACTTTTCAAAGGCGTATGATTGCGATCTTCATGGACATGGTGGAGGATTACCTTGAAGTATTCATGGATGACTTCTCGGTGGTTGGGGATTCCTTTGATGATTGTTTGGCTAATTTGGATAAAGTATTGACAAGATGTGAAGAAACGAATTTGGTGGTAAACTGGGAGAAGTGTCGTTTCATGGTCGAGGAAGGCATTTTCCTTGGCCAGAAGATCTCAAAGAATGGCATTGAAGTCGACAAAGCAAAGATTGAGGTGATTTCAAAACTTCCACCTCCAACTTCAGTGAAGGGCGTGCGGAGTTTCTTAGGCCACGCGGGACTTTACCGGCGTTTCATCAAGGATTTCTCTAAAGTGGTGAACCCATTGTGCAAGCTTTGGAGAAAGATTCTAAGTTCCACTTCAAAGATGATTGGATGAGAGCCTTTGAATTTTTAAAGTTCAAGTTGACTACTACTCCCATTATCACCGCTCCAAATTGGAGTGTTCCTTTTGAGCTCATGTGTGATGCAAGTGATGTAGCGGTGGGGGCTGTTTTGGGGCAACGCATCAACAAGATTTTTCATCCGGTCTACTATGCTAGAAAGACCATGAATAGTACCCAATTAACCTATACCGTTACGGAGAAAGAGCTCCTTGCCATTGTATTTGCTATTGAGAAATTCCGCCCGTACTTGATCATGCGGCACTTCATTATCTTATGAGCAGGAAAGACTCCAAAGCTCGGTTGACAAGATGGGTGCTTTTGTTGCAAGATTTTGATATTGACATCCAAGTTTGAAAAGGGACTGAAAATCAAGGGGCGGACCACTTGTCTCATTTGGAGGAGGAGGGGCGGCTTCATGATGGCCTTGAAATCAATGACTCCTTCCCTGATGAGAAGCTTTTGACTATTTCAATGAAGGAGGTGCCATGGTTCGCAGATCTAGCAAATTTTCTACCATTGCATACACTAGTTCGTCCTTATACAAAGAGAAGATGAAATATCTCCATAACAAGTACATTTGGAACAAAAAGTTCAAAGAGGGTGAGCTTGTGTTGTTGTTTAATTCACGGTTGAGGGTGTTTCCCGGGAAGTTAAAGTCTAAATGGAGTGGCCCGTTTGAAGTTTTGGGTATGAAACCCTTCGGTGCATTGAACTTGAAGAATAAAAATGATGAGGTGTTCTGAGTCAATGGTCACCGGTTGAAGAATTATTTGGGAAAAGCTGATGATGGCCACATTGTGGTGGTGATTCATTTCAAGTGATGGTAATCTGTATCGTACCGCAACGTTAAATCAGGTGCTTCTTGGGAGGCAACCCATGTTTCTTTTTCTTTTCTTTTCTTCTTTTATAATTAGGTGTTATTTTTGTGCTAACTGGATTTGAAGTGTGTTGCAGGATTGAGTGTACTTTATAGGAATTGTGTCTAGAAAATAGGCTATGTATGAAAAAAGTGCGGACCGCATGTTTATTGTGCGAACCGCACAATTGTGATTGCTACAACAAAAGGGAACTGCGAGCACACAATTGCAGTGTGGACTGAAAAGGAAAAATGCAAACTCTCTGAAGTTTGGTTTGTTAGAGAAATGGCAAAAGTGCGGCCGCACACCAAAATCTACGGTCCGCAACAAAAATCTGCGACCGCATCACAAATTCTATGGACCGCATATCAGCAAGGGCTTTTGAGCCCCAAGTAACAGAGTGCGGCCGCAGAATTCCGCACTCAACCCTTTGTCCCTTAGTCAGACCTTCCAGTATAAATAGTAGACTTAGGGCTACTATTCATTTTCTTTCCCTCTCTAAGCACTCAAAAATCTAAAACATTGAAAGCATCTGCTAAATCATCTTCCACATACAATTCAACATCTGTGGTCACTCATTTGCACTACCTCTTATCTGGTATTTCAATAACTCGTAGAATTTAATTTATAATTTGTTAGGTAGTTTAAGGCCATTTGTTAGTAGATTTCAATTTTACAACCATGTGGGTTTTAAACTGAGTGGGTCAACTGATAATTGCTCTATGGGGAATGGGTAACTTGATTTTCATGATTCAACGTTAATACATGTCAAAATTGTGAAAAAATTGTTAACCTATAACTCTATTCGTAAATGTTTTGAAATCTGTGGCCGCACAAGAAATTGTGCGGTCCGCAGAAGTTGAGATTAGGGTTCATTAGGCAATACTGGTTCTGCAGCCACACTGAAAATTATGCGGACCGCAGAAATCCCATCGCGGCCGCAGAAAAGTGAGCGCAGTCGCAAAATCGCTCAATCTCTATCTTCAGAGAGTTGGGATTTTGTTGAATCTGATGTGCGGACGCAATAGAAAATGTGCGGACCACACTCTAGTTCTGCGGTCGCACTAATAATTATGCGGACTGCAGATCCAGTTCTACGGCCGCAAGATCAAGTTGTGCAGTCCGCAATGTTTTGCCTGCGGCCGCACTTATAATTGCGCGGACCGCAAACCCTCACCCTGCAAGCATGTTTTACACTGTGTGTTTGCACTTGAATTACAACTGACTCCTGTTGTTGCTTGTTACATAAAATGGTTAGATCTCGAGGCCGCAGATATACTTTAAAGTGGAGGGGTGAACCTTCCAGATGACGAGGCAAATGTACTTTACCCCTCGCCCTCCAAAAGATAATCACCAAGAAGGATACAGTCGGCTGAGGAAGAAATGTAGAGCCCTCTAAATCCAGTTCTTATGCCCTATCTAGGGAAGCATCGGAGGGCGACTCGGTTCAAGAGCAGTCGACTGTCCAATCAAAGCCACCATGGAGGTATCAACTCTGGGACGAGCCTTCCTCATCACATAGAACCTCCGAGGGTTCGGAGAGTGCTAGTAAGGCTTCGCAGCCCTCCTCTACACCTGTCCCTGAGGCACCAATGACTATAGTTGATGATATTCTTGATGATGGCCGAGGGGGAGATACTACAGTTGCCGGCCTTGAGAGGTTGAAGAAGAAAGAGGTCTGGGAGGACCGGTTCGTCAGTCTAGCTGCCTTCACTAGCTTCAGTGGGTAGTGGCCGGTGAGATCGCTCACTCTTGAGTGATAATTCTAATTAAAAGACCTTGACAAGTACAATCTGGTAGTCTTGAGACAGTTCTGAGAGCGGACCCTAGAGTGCAGTGGACGCAAAGGAGTATCTAGTTTGGGAGTTCTACGCCAATGTGGCGCACATAAAGAAAGTGACCAAAGAGACCAAAGTGAAGAATTTGAAGGTGCGGCTTGACCATCACACACTAAACTCTTATTTGGGGCTTGAGGATGTTGAACCTGCACAGTACTTGGAGAAGCTGGCAATGGGAGATGCAGATCGTCCATGGCTAGCTGAGATTCTTGCGACCTCGGGGCCACCACCACCATGGATTACAGCGGGGATTCCTACTCAGCGGATACCCTGAACTTCAAGGCGAAGGGATGGCAGACTTTTGTATGCAGCAGACTAGACCCATGTCAGAAGGAAACAAACCTTCCTATCCCGCTGGCACTTCTAGTCGCCTCCATTATGGCCGGGTACCCGATTAATGTGGGTTCCGTGATGTGGGCCAACATGTCTATGGTTGCCAGGCAAATTGATACCTCCTACCCGTATCCTAACACCATCACTGAGTACCTTACGGATGCATGGGTGGAGTTGAGAGATCTTGACACGAAGGTTCGGGCTAAGAAGCCTTTCTCATAGTATTCTCTGATGGATGCACGTAACCCTAAGAAAAAGGGTCAGTCGACTACCACCATTGGCCAATCTGATGAGCCATCGGTGGTACCTGTAGAGACAGTCGATATGCCATCCACTTCAGCAGAGCCTTCAGCCAGTGCGACTGCCATGCCCCCACCTTCAGCCTCAGTGCCTTCAATGTCGGCTTTGAAGCCAGGTCTATGCCTACTGCTCCACTATCTGCGTTGCGAGTCTCCCAGATACTGGCGAGCCTCAACAACTGGATACAGATAGCCACTACAAAGGTGTCTGACATATCCAGTACTATTGCAGCACTGTTATCCATCCCGGCACCCCAGATTCTCCCGACAGTGAAAGAGACATTGAAGGAGCTCTTGGAGAACCAGACCACCATAATGAGCACTTTCGTACAACATGGAGTAGTGATTGAGGAGCTGGGAAAGGAGGTCAAGAAAATGAGAAAGTCTCAGGCTTCAAAGAAATCAGTTGACAAGCTTCGAAGAGAGGTGACCAAGATTGCAGCAGCTGGAGATCTTCCATTTGACATGTTGATGGATTCAGCTCTTACAACACCAGCAGCACCAACAGCTCCAGTGGCACCAGCTGGCTAGTCTGAGGAGCCAAACCTAGCTGCCGACACTGCCACCAGATGTTCACCAACCCAGCCACTCCCAGAGTCGAGGATGATGAGATCCAGTTAGAGGAGACTAAGGGCGGTGACGTTGCTGTGGACATAGAAGTGTCCAAGGCGACATAGGGAGTCTTCTTCACCCTTCCCCTTCCTTTACTCTTACTGTGAAGGCATTAAGGACAATGCTTATCTTTATTTGGGGGGATGGAGTTTATTTGATTTATTCTGACGGTTCTGAGACAATTGGTTTGTAATTACTGACAATACTTTCTTCTTTATCCTTATTCAGTATATATTCTCTCCTTTCTCTCATGATGTATATATTCTATATCTTCTCTCATTATGTACATTCGTTCTACTTTCAATAGTTTTTGTATTGTAGCTTCTTTATGTTTGTTTTCTTATTAGTTAGTGTTTAATTTAGTAGCTTCTTTTTATGTATTAGTAGAAAATAAGCCTTTGGTTTTCTTAATGCTACAATTCTTTGCAAAGGTAGTTTAGTGTGTAAACCGGGTGACTCGTCCCAACGATGGATGGCATGATAACCTTCTTAAGGGAATGAGTCCGTTTTGTGTTTAGGTGATAATTGTAGTAATAATGAATAAAAAGACCTGATTAAGTCAAACTGAAAAAGTCAGACATGCTTCATCTGGCACCAACACATTTAACTACGTACTTATGGTTAGAGACAAGGATTTTTAAAAGGAAATAGCTCTAGTTAGTGACTTTATGACTCCTGTATTGACTTTGATACCATTGAGTGGTCTAATTGGACCATAGTTATCTTCATCTTGAATGTGGTTATTGTGGGCCCTTGACTCTATCCTCTTTAACAATCTAGTTGCGTGAGGGGTGAGATTCTTTGTTGCTAGTCCGAGTACTTGTGCGTAAGGTCTAGAACTTGCCCCGAATGTGTTTTAAGGCGAAATTGTAAGTTTTTCTTGGCTTGAGAAGTGATTGTAGGCTTTCCTTGGCCCGTTTGAGCTTTCTATTGCCTACCAATGATGTCATCCCTAGTCAACCCCTTCGAGCTTAAGCCTTTCTCATTTGGAAACTATGTACAAGCCTTTATCCGTTCTATTGTGACCCTCTCTTGGCACCCTAACTCTCCTTAACACTCAGGTGAAACAATTGGCTGAAAACGTAAGTTTGGGGGAGAGACGAGGAAATTGAAAAAAGGTATCAAGGCACAAATAAGAGAAAAAGAAATGAAAAGAAGGAAAAGCAAAGAAAAGAAAAGAACAAAAAGAAGAATGCAACAAAATGAGTAATTGAAAGAGTTGAAGGGATTCAAAGAAAGGCAATGATCCCAAACATGGAGAAATATGAATGAAATGATCAATAAAGAGTGATGTTAAGTCTCTTTAGTCCCCCAAGGAAAGAAAAGGCCTCAAGGAATCGGTAAAGTGTGAGTCGAGAATTGAATCAATACTCAATCCATATTGAATCAATCCCCAATCCAAAAGCCTTCATTACATCCCGAAAGAAGTCATACTTGATTTTGAACCGAGTGAACTACATTGGTGGTGATTTACATGAGGGGCAAGCTTATGGTACCGGAAGCCGTACTTGTGGCATTCTCTTGAGAGAGATGAGTGAACCTTTCGTAATTTTTTGAATTGAGTACTAAATTCTTAAGTGAGCTTGGCAAATGGAGAGCAGAAGAGGAGGAGTTTAGGATCTACCATGACCTACAAGATAGAGTGAAATTCCTTGATGAGCAAAGTCAACCCTTGATGCTCGAATGTCACATTAGAGCTATATGTGCATAAATGTTTAACTTGTTGCCTTGTCAATAATGTATGAGTGGTGTGGGTAATTGTTGGTCCCAAATGAGGTATGAATGGTTCACCCATGGCTAGGTATAATGTCCTTTAACTTTTGGAGGTGGGAACTAATTTATTTGCTTGAGGACAAGCAAAAAACTTAAGTTTGAGGGAGTTGATAAGTGGGGATTTTGACTACTTATTAGCGCCTTTTAGCTTTTGTTTTAGTCGAAAAGCATTTAATTGTGTTCCCGAAAATTGATGAGATGTGCTTAATTGCAGGAATATTAGAAGATGGACTCCCGAGATGAAATCCAACTCAAAAAGAAGTAATCTGAACTCAAGGCCATAAAAGGCACAGAAGCCCTAAAGTGTGGACCGCATAATATCATTTACGGCCGCAGACTATGAAGGAAAAGCCAGTAGTGTTTGGTGCAAAATGCGGTCCGCACATGAATTGTGCGACAACAAAAGATGGCTAGGACCAAAAGTTTAGAGAATGTGATTCCATGTCCCCCAGAAGTGCGGACCGCACAGGAATTGTGCGGCCGCAGAAGAAGATCTACGCGGCCGTAGGTGTAAAAGCGCGGGCTGCAGAAGATCAAGTGAGGCCGCACATGTAAAAGTGTGGACGCAGAAAGAGTGCCTTGCGGCAGCAGATCAGAATTATACGGCCGCAGACCTGCAGTTCTTGACAAGTTGATAAAGTCTGCGGACCGCACATGGAATTGTGCAGCCGCAGAACCTCTCGAAGGGCATTTTTGTCCGAAATTTCCAGCCTTGTACAAATAGACGAGTTTCACAATTGTAGGTCAACTTTTGACATCAGCAACTACAATAGCCGTTTCTCTTTGCCTATTTTAGTAGTTTTTCATATTTTGAAATATTTTAAAATAGATTTTATCATTTTGATTTTACAATATGAGTTTAATTAGCATCTCTTCTTCTATTTCTTCATTTTCAAGCATGAGTAGCTAGATTTTTACTAGGGTTGTGACGTAACCCTAGTGTGTAAACCATATGGGTGTCTAATTTAATATTTGTTTATGGTTGGGTGTTTATTATTTAGCCTTGTTCATGCTTTAATTTGTTGAATTAGTAGTTGCAATAATTAGTTCATGCCTATTTGACTTAGTCTTTATTTGAGAAAGAGAGACTTAGTCTAGGAAACTTGGCTAACAAGAAACTGGCTCAATCGAGAGATTGATAATCCCAATTAAAGGGTTCAACCTAGAGATAGTACTAACCTGACTTGAGCTTTTATCAACTGTTTTGTACAATACCCATTTGGACTTGAGAAAGCCAAATATGGAAAAATCACTCTCTGACCGAGAGGTATTGAGTGGGTAATTGAGTGTTGATAGCTATAATACACCCCGATCAACAAAACAAGCATTAAGGTTTATATCCCATTATGCAAACACCTAGGTGATGGTAGCCCTAGGCTTTTTACAAAACTTGAAAAACAACAAAAATAATTTCTTTGTTTCATTTCACTTAATTATGCAATCTTAGTTTAAAATAGACATAGAAACAACCCCAATTTGTTAAAGTGTAAATTGAGATAGTTCCTACTCACGTACTACAATATATACTCCTAACTCCCACATATATGTCCTTGTGGAAATCGACCCCGACTCTTGTTGGGTATTACTATTCCAATCGACTGGTTTATATCCTTGATTTGAGGTGTGAATTGGACGAGATCAACCGTGTCCTTAATGACAAACAAATGTGGGTCGTTATATTGACGCTCTCTGATACGATCACATAAAGAAGAGCGAGAAACCACGCAAGCAAGAACCCGACTGGATCTGAAACTTCTAACCTAACAAACTAGTTGGCCAAGGCCTGAACATGCAATGTTAATGGCCTCTCCGCTGCCGATAGATATGCCAAACTACCTATACTCTCTGCCTTTCGACTCAACGCATCGGCCACCATATTGGCCTTCTAGGGATGATATAGAATAGTGATATCATTGTCTTTAAGCAACTCTAACCACCTCGTTGCCGCAAATTAAAATCTTTCTGTTTGAACAGATGCTAGAGACTCCGGTGATTGGTATAGACCTCACATGGGACACCGTATAAATAGTGCCGCCAAAACTTCAAGGCATGAACAATAGCTGCCAATTCCAAGTCGTGTATAAGATAATTCTTCTCGTGAGCCTTCAACTGCCGAGATGCGTAGGCAATCACCCTACCATCTTGCATCAACACTGCACCAAGGCCAACAAGTGACGTATCACAATACACATTGTAAGGTCCTGAACCCGTAGGCAACACCAAAATTGGGGTTGTAGTCAAAGCAGTCTTGAGCTTTTGAAAGCTCGCCTCACACTCCTTGGATCATCTGAAACGAGCACCCTTCTAGGCCAATCTGGTCATAGGTTCAGCAATGGATGAGAAACCCTCTACGAAAAGGCGATTATACCCAGCCAAACCAAGGAAACTCCAGATCTCAGTAGCTGAAGACGGTTGGGCCAACTCTGAACTGCTTTAATCTTCTTCGAATCTACCCTTATCCCCTCACTCGACACCACATAACCCAAAAATGCACCGAATCAAGCCACAATTCACACTTTGAGAATTTTGCATACAACTTCTTTTCTCTCAAAGTCTAGAGCGCAGTCCATAAATGCTGCTTATGATCCTTCCGGCCACGAGAGTACGCCAAGATGTCATGAATAAACACAATGACGAATGAATCAAGGTATGGCTGGAACATACTGTTCATGAGGTGCATAAATGTTGATGGGGCATTGGTCAGCCCAAATGACATCAAAAGGAGCTCGTAGTGACCATACCTAGTCCTAAAGGCAGTCTTCGAGATATCCGGATCCCGAATCTTCAGCTGATGATACCCTGACCGCAAATTAATCTTAAAGAACACTCTGGCACCCTGTAGATGATCAAATAAGTCATCAATGTGCGGAAAAGTGTACCTGTTCTTTACTGTAACCTTGTTCAACTGTCGATAATCAATACACATGCGCATAGAACCATCTTTCTTCTTCACAAATAGAATCGGGGCACCCCAAGGCGACACACTAGGCCAAATGACACCATTATCAAGTAACTCCGGCAACGTCTCCTTCAACTGTACTAGGGCCATACAATATGGTGGAATAGAAATGGGCGGAGTGCCCGGCAACAAGTCAATACCAAAACCGATATCTCTATCGGGCAGCATGCCCAGAAGATTTGCCGGAAATATATCTGGGAAGTCTCTCACTACCGGAACTGATTCAACAGTAGGAGTATCAACACTAACATCTCTCACAAAGTCTAGCTATGCATCACACCCCTTCTCAACCATCCGATGTGCCTTAAGTAAGGACAACCCTGCTAGGAATATAGTCCAATGTACCCCTCAACTTTAACCGCGGCAAACCTAGCATAACTAGTGTCATGGTCTTGGCGTGACAATCCGGAATAGCAATGATAGTCCGACAAGCAGTCAATGCCCAAGATAACATCAAAGTCTACCATACTGAGCAACAATAATCAACTCTGGTCTCAAAACCACCAATAACAACTAAACACGACCGATACACACGGTCCATAACAATAGAATCTCCTACAGGCATGGACACATATACAGGAGAACTCAAAGAATCACGAGATATGTCCAATACAGAGCAAAGTAAGATGACACATATGAATAAGTGGAGTCTGGATCAATTAAGACCGATGCATCTCTATGACAAACCGAAACAATACATGCGATAACTGCGTCGACCGCCTTCGTCCTACCTGAAAAAACATAGAATCTGGCCTGGCCTCCCCCTCTAGGGGGACCCCTACCTGCCTGACCTCCACCCCTAGCTGGTTGTGCAGGTGGAGTAGCAACTGGAGCAGCAACCACGGCTTGAGAAGTCTGTGGACCCGGTGGAATACGTGGAGCCTGTGTAGTCTGTGGAGGTACACCCCTTCCCGAGTCTAGGGCAGTCCCTCACCTAGGGGCTGGGCATAAAATTTGAAAAATCGAATTCTGAACCGGACCGAATTAATACAGTATTTCAGTATCGGTTTATCCGGTATTTCGGTATAATTCGGTATCAATTTTTTGGTTATTCGGTATTTTGGTACGGTCCTCGGTATTGAGGTTTCGATATTTCGGTATACCGAAATACCGAATAGTTAGAATGGATTGTTAAACATTAGTCTTAATTTTTGTAATAAAAGGCAGTAGCTTCTCGTTATGGAATGCGATGTTTGTCCGTGATTTCTAGAATATCAAGGCAAGTTTTGGACAACTCCTCTATTACCTTCCGCCTATATCCGTTAATCAACTTCACATTGTTCTCGTTTCCATTTGACTCTTCTTTCTGCTCAATGGAAGATATAATACGCCAAGAAACCCTTTAAGCTCCAATAACATTCTTGTAACCAACAGAAAGCATTGAATTTTGCAACTTTTTTTGTATTCTCATCCATTTCTGAGAAGCAATATGAATCTGAAGTTACCAAACAGAACAATGGTGCAAAGATTTTTATATCTCATTTCCAGTACATAGTTTTGTCTTGCTTCCTTAGTTTTATCATAGAAAATGATGCCTGCATGTGAATCAGAATAACCTCCCATGGACATGTGCTATTCTAATTTTGTATGCTACGTATGTATTTGAGGTTTTTATTTACCGAATCTGGTATGCAAATTACCACTCCTTCACCGAATCACCCGTGGCCAGTGCCACTCTAGTCACGTTAGATAGGGACGGTGCGATACCGAAACCGTACCAAAAGCATGCCGAATCGAACAAGAAAATACCGATTCGTACCGAACTACTTTGGTACGGTGTTTGATATGCATAATTGATACCGAAGTACCGAACCGTAATTCATAAATACCGTACCGAAGTATCGAACGCCCACCCCTACCCTCACTATATGTCAGGTATCACCACACTCAAAGCAAGCTCTCGGCGGGCGTGGCTGCCGAAACTGGCTCAGGCCTGGTCGACTGGACTGACCATTGAAAGCACCCCGTGTAGGAGGTGCACTAGATAGTGACGGTGCATAATGGGTAACCTAAGACCTGGAAGTAGCCGTAGTACCACTAGAAACTGGAAGTACTGAAAGAACTGGACGGCTCACATAGCCTCTACCATGACGGGTTACAACTGGGGCGGGGGTACCACTATATCTCCAGAATCTCGAGGCCTCTTGGCCTCCCTGTCCTCTCTCTCCCAGCCCTGCATACCCTCCAACCTCTGTGCGATCTCTACCACCTGGTGATATGGGGTATTTGTCTCCAAATCTCGAGCCATCTGAATCTAATATCATAGTTAAGCCCCTCGATGAATCGACAGACTCGCTCTCTCACAGTAGAAACCAAGGCAGGTGCATGTCAGGACAACTCAATGAATCTGACAACATACTCTAACACTTTCACAATACTCTGGCGTAACTGCTCAAACTCCGCGCGACATGCATCCCAAAGGCTCTGGGGAACAAACTCTCTCAAGAACATCTTTGAAACCCGAATCCATGTGAGTGAAGCTGCATCACCTAGGCTACCCTCCTCGTAAGTCCGCCACCACTAATACGCTGCTCCTGACAGCTGGAATATAGTAAAAGCAACCCCGTTCGTCTCCACAATACCCATGATGCAGAGAATACAATGACACTTCTCTAGAAAATCCTATGTATCCTCTGTAGCTAGGCCACTGAAAGTAGGAACATGATACTTCTTGAACCTCTCAAGTCTAAGATACTCCTTCTTAGATGCCACTACCTTAATCTCGGGCTTAACTGGAACAATAGGCTACGCTGGCATAACCTCTAGACCTGATCAACAAGGAATCGCTGCTTTGGAGTACGGGCCGCGGGAGTCTAAGCTCCTCCCTCAGCTTGATATGCGGCCGGTACAAGTGGAGTCAACCCCGCCTTAGCTAGAGTACTGAACATGCTCAGGAATTGCGCGAGGGTCTCCTGAAGTGCAGGGGTGGCAATAGGCACCTCGGGTGCCTGCCCCCCTATTGGAGCTACTGGTGGCTCCTGTTTCACAGCTCGGGTAGGTGCTCTAGCTGCACCACGTGCCCCTCCTCGGCCTCTGCCCTGGCCCCGACCTCTCGCGGCTCTAGCAGAGGGCACAGGTATCTGATCGTCGGATCCAACAGTGCGTGTCCTCACCATTTGTGAGAGAATAGAAAGACAAAGATTCAGAATTTCGAAGTCAACGAATTCGCACAGTAAGGAATCAAAGAAGTGAAGTTTCCTACCAGTTCCATAGCCTCTCGAAGAAAGTACAGATGTCTCAGTATCGATCCGCATGACTTTACTAAACCTGCTTATGACTCGTAACAACTATGAACCTAGGGCTCTGATACCAACTTGTCACGATCCCAATCTCCCACCGTATGATATCGTGATGGCACCTAATCTCTAAGACTAGGTAAGCTTAACATGCATGGAGAAATAACGAAAATAATAATAGAACCTCAAATTTAAACCAACTAGCTATCATAAAGAACTCAACAATACCGCTGACAGTAACTACCAAAATTTGAGGAGATTAAGTCATAAGCTCGACACGAATATTCTGAAACATCCCTAATACATCACTATCTAATAAAGAGTAAGCAGTAGAAAAATAAGGACAGAGGGTGACTCCGAGGCCTGCGAACACTGGGTAGGTATACCTTAAAATAATGGGAACGAGGAAAATGAGGCAATAACGAAATACAACATGGTAAGCTACAAGTGAATTTAAAGAAATAAAGGCAACAAGTAAGGAACACATAATAAGAAGATCAAGAAAACAATGTAGAGAAATACAAGTGAGAAAAATGAGAGATATCAACAAGAATCACAACTGAGGTACTGCCTCGTAATCTCATTTTACTATCACAATCACAATCTTTCCTTATATCACCGCGGGAACCTTACATTTAGTTTAGAAAATTATTTTTTTCGATATAACAATTCACGTTTTAGCCCACTTTATCACAACACGTGGCTTCAAGTAGTTCCCCTACGAGCAACAAGAGTCTCAAGCCCATCTTATATCACCGCATATGTATCAACCCATAGCCTTATACCACCGCATGCGTATCAATATCACAACATATCACAACTCGCGCCTCAAGTGCCCAAATGCCACTACTTGCCAAAAGAATCAACAATATTAATGTTTCCACAGTAAATAGCCCATGGCTCAACCACAATGTGTACAAGAATCTCAACAATAACAAAATAAAAGTGAATAGCTCAACAAGAACGATATCTTAACAATTAACAATTTCGCCTCAAGTGATAACGACTTTTACAACTTCAATCCCAATAGCTAAACAAGAGATATTCCATGAATTAACAACTTCAAGTAAGAAATTCCACAATTAAGGAAGTAACAAGACAATAATGAAGGCAATATTTCAACTAAAGCATATAAGAGCAAAATAACAAGTAATAGGTGGAACAAGTGTTAACAATGTCAAATAAAGCATTTGAGGGTAGATTAATAATGAACGATATAACATGCTATGACGATTCGATTAACGACATGAAAAGAGTTTAAATAGCCTAAACCGGTCAAATACCATATATAGATCGTGTACCCACTCGTCACCTTGCGTACACGGCTTCCACATATCACAAATAATACAAACAATTCCAATCCTAAAGGGTAATTTTCTTACACAAAGTTAGGCAAGTTATTCACCTCAAACAAGCTAACTCAATCCATTAGTAAGCCTTTTCCATGAATATCCAACTCCGGAAGGCTCGACTCTAGCCAAAATAACTTTATATATAAACACACTCATAGGAAACTATTCCAGATAATAAAGTTGTAACTTTAAAAAAAATGTCTAGTGTCTCGTAATCCGGCCAAACTTAGAAAATCCGAACACCCATTCAATAACGATTCCAACCATACTAAACTTTTCCAATTTCGACCTTAAATCGATCTTCAAATCCTCAAATTATAGCTTAGGTAGTTTTCACAAAATTTTCTAATTTTTCCAACTCAAAACACTAATTAAATGATAAAAACACTGATGGATTCATGTAAAATAATCAAATCCGAGTAAAAAAATACTTACCCCGATAGACTCCTTGAAAATTCCTTCCAAAATCACCCAAAACCAAGCTCTCTAACTCAAAAGATAAAAAATGGAACAAAACTCTCAATCTGCCCCTTTTCTGCACAGTCATTCCGCTTCGGTGGACCAACAATTGCTTTGCGGCTCCGTACCTGCGAAAAATCCATCGCAGGTGCGGCTTTTCATTAAGCTAGGAAATATCGCTTATGCGGACACTGGAGCGCATCTGCGCTTGCGCTTCTGCGGAACCAAGCCGCTTCTGCGCATCCGCTTCTGTGGAGAAACGACCGCGCCTGCGGTCATAGCTCGCCCAACCCAAACTCTCTTCTGCAGCTCACAGGAAACTTCTGCGGTGCCGCACCTGCGGCCCAAAGTGCGCAGGTGCGATTGCACCAAAACCTCAGCTAAGCAGAAATTCTTCCAAGTTCAAAAATGATTTCGGACTCAATCCGAATCACATCTGGGGCCCGTTCCAACATACCATCAAGTCCCAAATCACATAACGGACCTACTCGAGTCTTAAAATCACATCAAACAATATCAAATCTACGAATCGCAACCCAATCCAAACCTATTGAATCCATGAACATTTAACTTCCAAAACTAATGCCGATTCATACCAAACCGACTCCGATTGACCTCAAATTTTGTATACAACTCATAAATGGCACAACAGACCTATTCCAACTTCCAAAATTGGAATCTGACCCCGATATCAATAAACTCAACTCTCGGTCAAACTTCTCAACCTTCCAACCCTCAATTTTCTAACTTTCGCCAATTCAAGCCAAAACAACCTACGGACCTTCGAATCAATATCTAGACATACCTTAAGTCCAAAATCACCATACGAAGCTATCAGAACCATCAAAACTTCAATCTAGAGTCGTCTACACAAAAGTCAAACCCCGATCACTCTTTTAACTTAAGCTTCCAACTTTGGGACTAAGTGTCCCAGTTCACTCCGAAACCAAATCAACCACCCCGGCGAGTCGCATAACCACAATATAACATAGAGTAGGGAATAAATAGGGAAACGGGGCTAAAATACTCAAAACGATCGGCCAGATTGTTACATCCTCCCATCTTAAGACAATAAAGTTTCAAAATGTTTTATTGAAGTTTAAATATTTATTAGTTCAAACTCCATGAATTGTTTCTCAAGTTTAAAATGTATAGTTCAAGCTCCAGAATTTTTTTCCCGAAGTTAGATAAATCGTTTTACGTATATCTTCATCTATCTTGCAATCATGACTATATATATATATATTAGCATAGCCAGCATCCTTGATTCTAGTAGCTTTAGCATATTGCTATTGTTATCCATAGTAATTAGCCAAGGATTGTCATCAATTGACTCTTCTTTATTAGAAAATTCCACTGTTCCTAAGTAAAATTTACACACTGCACACAGTGGAATCCCAGTAACACGTACGGCTACAATTATCGTTGATCTTTGGGAGATGGACTGAAAAGTAAACAAGAAGGCTTCAAACTACAATGAGTCATCGAGACCCTAATATCATTTATGTTTAGCACATGTTTCAATTTCAACGTACCTAACAATAAATCTTATGTATTCAGTCCACTTTAATTGATTATTTTAGTTTTTCTCATACATATTTAGAAATCTACATTTTACTATTAATTAATAATAACCATATTAACTTTAATTTATTTATTAAAAATATAATAAATACTCCTAGGATAACTTTAGAAAAAAAATCAATTAAAATGGACCAGCGAAAGTACTATTTTTTGGGGTCTAATATTCGTATAGGAGTCCAATTAATTTAAACTTAAGCCGTATTTAACTTATTAAAAAGGAAAGCATTCGCTCCCGAAACTTTTTATTTAAAAAAAAAAACTTTAATTAAGAATGAAAAGTCTCATCCCTCCCATAAAAAAACTTTTATTAATGGTAAATCCTTTTTCGCTCTGTTCCTTACTCAAGTCAACATTGTCTGCCAGAAGAAGAAACAAGAAAACCTTGACACAACGTACTAGTATTTGCTTGTGAAACCCTAAGAAGATCCTTAAAATCTTTGTTGCTGTCCTTTTATATAATCCCATGAGTGACACTTGGTAGTCTTTCGACCCTTAAGAATTTTTATGACCGTGGTATGTTATATTATAGTGAGTGTCATGCATTGATATGGTAAAGAACTTTATATTATCAAATTAGATTGACTCATACTCTAGCGGCGGAGCTAGAATTTTATTAAGGAGAGTTAAAATATAAAGAAATAAACTCACCAAGAAGTTAAGGGGCGTCATTATATAGTATATATACATATTTTAAGAAAAAATTCCAAGCTAAACAATATAATTTTCCGACAAAGAGGTGTCGGTTGACACCCCTTGGGTGCATGTGGCTCCGCCAGTGATACCTCCTCCGCTCATTTTTACTTGTCCACTATTACATTTTCATTTTTACTTGTCCACTATACTAAATCAAATAAAGACAATCTTTTTTTCTTGTTTTACCCTTATCATTAATTACTCTATTTCCAAATTATTTCCCAGGACTTTTGAAAATACTATCATTATTATGGGTAAAATCATAAAATATATATTTTTTTAAAGGGAGTGTAAATGAAAATTAGATAACTAAAAGTGAACGGAGGGAGTAGTATATAATAATAAGTGATTTTTCATATTAAGTCTGATATGAAAAAGTTAAAAAAATTAGATTATAACCTAATATAATCAGTTAAATTGTATAGTATAAATTTTTTTTAAAATGTTTATCGCTACATATAACTTGTTACATTACGGTCTCAATGATGCAAATATATAGCCGAAATTCATTATTAACCTCATTATAATATTAATAAAAAAAACTCATTATAATAAAGTAAGAAGTTGTTATTATTAAATTGGGTGCGGAAGTTGAATGATGCAATTGATACGTACTTGGACAGTAACGCATAGAAGTTATAAATGAGTCATGAATTTACATTTAAACAATGGCTAGTCGGTTATATAGTACTCCTTCCGGTCCAAAATAAGTGATTTTTTGGCATTTTTCTTGTGGTTCAAAATAAGTGATTTTTCCAGATTTCAAGAATGAATTAATTACTTTTTTCCTACATTGTCCTTGGAGTAAATAATGTTGGAATATGTGTCAGGAGTGTTTATGTGAGATAGTAAAGGTTAATATGATCAATTCTATTGCTAATTAATGCTAAAAGGTGGTTTTTTTTTAATCTGTGTGAAAACATTCAAAAAATCACTTATTTTGGACCGGAGGGAGTATGTCCTTAAAGAAAAAAAATTAACCACGATATATAGTTTCAAGGTCCTCCCTCCATCATAAATTTCTTTTAATTAATTTCAGTGCACGTGCAGAATGTAACCGAGCCCGTGACAGGATGAGTGTCCTCTTTTCCGAAACGTTGATGACAAGATATGGCTGAAATACCAATCTCCTTTACTCCTCTTACCCCCACCCCATATAGTAAATAAAAAATTCTTACCCGTTTGGACGAAAAGTATAATTTTTGTTTTATGTGATTGTTCCGTCTAGTTTTGGATAATTTGTTTTGAGAAAATTGTTTTCTGGGTTGAAGATCAAAATGTCTGGTTTTAATGTGTAACAGATGTAAAACACTAGCAAATACTGGTCGCTCATCCTGCGTCTGCAATGAGAAGATGGATAATTAGGATTGTTCAAATGGAAAAAAACAATATTTCAACCTACAATGATTCAAGTGGAGACTGGAGAAGAATTAGAGACTGGATAAAGGATAAATTGGCAAGAGTCATGACTCCCCAGGATAATATGGGCTGGCTAACGAGGAAAGAATATTGTCAAAATAGCACCGTATAGCCAGTTTTCGGACTAGTCATTCAAAAATAGTCAGCGTTTACCAAGTCAATGAAAAATAGCCACTATTTTATTGCAACAGAGACCGGTCCAGCAGAATATACTGGAGTTCGGTGCACCTGTATATGAACTCCAGCATATTATGCTGGACCGGTATACATTTGCTGGCTCCAGTATAACATACTGGAGACTGGAGCACCGGTGCTCCAAACTCCAGTATATTATGCTGGACCGGTATACTTGCTGGAACTCCAGTATATTATGCTGGAGTTCTAGTGTACTTATGCTGGAACTCCAGTATATTATGCTGGAACTCCAGTATATTATGCTGGAGTCCCAGCATACTTATCCTGGAACTCCAGTATAATATGCTGGAGTTTAAGTATATCTATGCTGGAACTCCAGCATAATATACTGGCGTATTTTCCGGGTTTTGAACAGTGTTTTCGCTCAGATTTATCTTTACATGAAAAGTGGCTAAATTTCGATTACTTTTGAAACTGGGCTATTTTTGAACGACCAGTTGTAAATCTGACTATTTTTAAATTTCTCCCAAGAATATTCGGTAAGATGATTTAAAAGTCCACATTAATTTTTCATCCAAAAAGTGAAGTAATCTAACTAGGGGTGGCAAATGGCGGGTTGGGCTGAATTTGGGCGGGTCAAGATGGGTTAGGACAATAAATGGGTCATTACCCAACCCAGCCCAAAGTGTACCTGGGCTAAGATGGGCTGGGTCAAGATGGGCTAAACAATGGGTCATAACCCAACCCGCCCAACTTGACCCATGTTTTAGAACCATGCTCATCTTGCATAAAAAAGCATTTTACTTTAAAATATGTAAGTTGAAAAATATTTTACGGAAGGGGGTGGGGGTGGGAGTGGGGGAGGGGGGGTTAGGGTGGGTGGGTGGTGCGGAAAAACGAATAAACAGAAAACAGAAAATTGAAAATACAAAAAAAAAAGGTAAAAAAAAAAATTTTTTAGGGGCTTTGCGCGCGGGGTGTGTGTGGTGGGTGGGTGGGATGGGAGAGGGGGTGGGTGGGGGTGCAGAAAAACAAAAAAAATAGAAAATTAAAAATACAAAAAAAAAAAGCAAAAAATTTTTTTTGAGGGTGTTTGCGTCGCGGGGGGAGGTAATGGGGGTAGGGTGGGTGGTGCAGAAAATTGAAAATACAAAAAAGAAAAAAAAACTCGAGGGAGTTTGTGTGGGGGGGGGGGGGTTTAGGTAGGGTGGGTAAGTAGTGCAGAAATACAAAAAAATAGAAAATTAAAAATACAAAAAAAATCTAAAAAACATTTTTTAGGGGGTTTGGGGGGGGGGTAGGGTAGGTGGTGCAAAAATACAAAAGAACAGAAAATTGAAAGTACAAAAAAAAAAAAAAAAAAATGGGGCAACTAAGTAAATTTTTGGATAAGTTGGGTTGAAATCCCTTTGTTTTGAGTGAGTTTCATGGGTTGTAGTTGGGCTGCTTAATGGGTCAGAATGGACTATAAAAAATATAGGTTAACTTGGTTCAGCCCAAATTGACCCATGAGCTAATATGTTTGTAGCCCAACCCATTAATCTCTGGGCGGGTTGGATGGGTTTGGGCTCAAATTGCCACCCCTAAATCTAACTTACAGCTTGTTTGGATGGTTGTTACTCATTGTATTGTATTGTTATTTTAAAATAATGTTTGTTTGGTTGTTTAGTTAAAATTGATTGTATTGTATTGTTAAATTCATCGTTCCGGAACAATGAAAAGACCCATTTTTTTTGGAGCACCAATTTGGTATGGTGGGATTGTTTCATATTTTTCTTTTCAATTATGCCCTTCTTTATTACTCCATAATTCTATTTTACCATTTACCTTTTTTTCATTTTAACTCCAAATCTCCCACCTATAACCTACTTAGTCTTCCTCCCATTTTTCCCAAACTGGTTCTGTCGTTCTTTGCCAACAATAGGTTCTGCATTCTTACCTAATTTGTCTTCATTCATTTCCATGGTCATTATTTACTTTTCTTAATATTATTGTTATGATCAAATTATGAATAGAGTGTACTTATTATTATTAATAATATTACTTACTTAGCTTGTTCCATTAATTTTGTTAGAATTTACATGAAGTTAACTGATTAATCTATTTATAAGACATAATTGGTGATAAATTAGTAGAAAGGTTTTTTTTTAAATTATTTTTATGTGCAATTTTCGATAAATTTAATATTTAAAACAATTGAAGGTATTTAAGGAAATTTATCGGTTACACACAGTACAATACAGTCAAACCAAAGAGAACATATTATTTAACAACAACAAACAATACAATCTATCCAAACATTGTATTCACAAAAAGATACAATATAATACAATACAATACGATACATTATAAAACATGGGTAACAATGATCCAAACGGAGTGTTAAAGTCCGTTGTTATGCCTAAGTCACAAGTTTGATAAATGGGAGTAGAAAAAGTAAAATAAACGAAGTAATAACAACCATATTAAAAGTAACTTCACTATAATATAACACAAATTTTTGTTTTAGTATAGCACAAATGCACTATAGCTACGTTTAAAAGCTTCAATTGTTTCAATCAAAAAGTGGTGCTTGAGAAAATTTCAAAGCAGAAAGTTACTATTTTGAAAATAAGGAGTTCCCGAGCAATATAAGGAAGCATACATAGTAGTTGACTACAGGAAGGGAAATTTCCTTTGACAGCTTGCGAAACTTACTTCGGCCAATCGGATCATATTCAAAGGACCCGATGCACAAAGCATCACGCATTCGCAGAAGAGCCGCACCCAAGGGGTGTGATGTAGACGTCCTATCCCGATGCAAGCATTAGTGAACGCTTTCACGGCTCGAACCCATAACTTATAGGTCACACGGTGACAACTTTAACATTGTTCCAAGGCTCCAGGATCATATTAAAAAAGGAGAAGAAACCCACCCATCCACGCATCCATCCCTTCTAGAGGATTTGTGCAGAAGAGCGAGCATGCTTCTTAATTCTTTTCATAGAAAAACACACCACGAGTGCAATGCATGCGGCAAGTAGTTGCCTGCTACTTCTACTAGTCTTATTTTTATTTTTAGTTTATTTATTTATTTGGCTAAACTTTTACCAAGTCAATAAGGAGATTAACACCCAAAAATTAACAGGCAAGGAACATGACGGATGATCTATGGATTTCTTATGAGCAAACTGCACTACTCCACACGCTATTTATGCTATAAAGAAAATGATGTGAATAGATCCACCAGGGGAGAATGGCTCTTTTAATTAGGCTTCAGGATCTTGACGGTTGAGTATTAAACACGAAAAAGGCTGACCATCCAAGTCCAACAATTAGTAAAAAAAAAAAATTCTATCTTCCTATCCCGAAAGTGATGACTTGAAGTTTTTCTAAGTTCTCTACCACGGCTGAGATGGGTTAATTAACTTTTCCATATTATTTACTGTTAACATGGTAGAATATCACAGGCTGAAAATTTACCAGCATAATATTTACTCCTATTAGCTAATGAAATATCGTATGAAGAAGATGCAACGATCTAACTAGCCAACTTTAATTCAAAAATTAAAACATCATACTCTTTTTGCTAGTAATTATTTACGTAATCCCAATGCATTACATATTTTTATGGGTGCTGAGTCTGCTGACATCCCCTTGGAAAATAATGCAATCACCTCAAGTCTGTGTATTGCAGCAACAACACAGATTTGGCTTCTATGTAATGCTCAGTCTGGAATTTCCTAATAATAGTAATGGAAAATCGAATTGCAAACTACACATCCTATATTGGCTGAGGAAAGATAGAAGTAACAATTATGCATTTTTACTGTTTGTCAAATCATAGGACCTTGATTCAGCGGATTATAAATTGTCACTGTGTACCTTCAATCTATAATGATAGTGTTAAAATGCTTTCTCTTTCGCCTCCTTGCTTTCCTTAATATGCGTGCACTCTCTTCCTTTGCATCCTCTAATGGATAAATCCCTGTGCCTTTTAAAAGAAAGACAGTTTAAGCACTAAAATCTATACCAAACGACAATTAAGAAAGACATGAATGATTGTTTGTCTTTCTTTTTTCTTCAAAAACTTCCTGCTGCAGTTATGATGCTCAAAATTTCTTATTTCAGGACAGACTCGAAATGTGATGCTTTCAGAGAAAGAGAGAGACCCCTCAGGACACAAAACTTGAGAACAGGTTCAATTCCCTTCCTTAGCCCAACTGACAAAGGGAAGAGAGGGTTATCAGTTTCTCTTTGGTTTGAGAAAAACTTAATAGTGTGGCAGTATAATAAAGTTGCTTCAAGCTTTTAGACATGTTCTTTCTTGTTACTTTATTTATTTGATTTCATATTATAATCTTAGGCATTCGGCTTGATTAAAAGTACCCAAAGGTCATTCTTGTCTGTGGTGAGTCTTGAGATATAGGATATAATTTGACATGCGTCTAAATTGATCTGTCTAAATTCGTTAAGTTCAAATGTACAATACAGTTTTAGGTCAATAAACACATTGATTAATTACAGGATGCAGAAATCACTCTGCTTATCAAATTGCATTATGGTGAAATCCTCAAATGAATGATGCAGCCAAGAAGTGCAATTACCTGATCCATTTTCTTCAAGCAAGCAGGAAAAGCCTGTGTCAATATCCTCATCAGATTCAATGGTAACTCCAAATTCCCTTTCCTGAAATGGATAGCCAGTTGTCAGCTCTCAGAATATAGGTGATGCAGTTTCAAGTTTTCAAATATGTGGTGTGCTAAACAAAGCATTTTTGTTAACTTCAACACAAGGCCTCAGAGATGGTGGACTATGACATATCACAAATACAACATTTCAAAACCTATTGTTTCTTGTTTGGATGTTTTCATGTCACAATGATAACCACTATTGCTCACAAGTCAACAAGCAATTTGTTTGCATATGGACAATGAGATATTTACCTGTTGAAATGATTTATTCTGTTTGTGACTTCTGCTGGAAATTTTCTGCTTCACACAAGTTTGGTCATGTTTCACTGTTTTCCAGCCTCCTGTTTCAGTCTTCGGCAACATAGTTGTTTTCTGATCTTTGATATTCATTGTTGAACTAGAAGTGAAAAGACATGCTTGGTGACTTGCATTCCCAGCAATAAGGAATATCGCACAATTTCAGAAAGATAAGCAAAACTTTGTAAACAAAATATCTTTAAGATTTCTTTTGAAGCTATAGCAAAGTTCTTAGGAGGTTTCTTCATTCATTTAGTTTATCACGAATGCTAACTTGGATTAAAGCTTTTGGGGATGAAGGGGAGTGCTGCCCTTTGTTTTCACTTTCTTCTTCGTATAGCTAATGTGAGAAATGGGGATACTTTCTGGTTTTACATGGATCAAAAGACACTATGAGACAAATCTTCACAATTAACCGCCACCTAACTAGTTCTTGATGATAGAGAGTGTATCCCAGCCGCAAGTGTTCTCGAGTGTCAAACTGTCAATACACACATCTCAAGAAGCATTGCAAAATGCCTACTGCTTATGCATATTGCACATAAATGATGCAAATAGTAAGAGAAGCCATCAAATGATTATGAAAATTGTATACTGGAGGGCTACTGATTTGTTGCTACTTAGAGATGTCTAAATTAAGGCTGTAGTGATGCCACTGGGAAGAAAGATAAAAGGAAGAAAGTTTGAAAACTTACTTCTTGAGAAACTTCACTTCAGGGGGAGGGAAACAATCATTGATACCCTACAAATGTTCAAATGCACTAAGATTTGTGATAGATTTTGTCATTACTCTAAATACTCATAAAGGTCTTAAGGAATTCGGAGAATAAAGTTCTTGAAAATGTACTTTCGGTTGAACGGCCAGAGCAGTTTCATGTTTTTGTCCGGGACAATCTGGGTGGAGGGAAGCTGTCTGCAAGCAATAGGAATATAGATGAAGCAGCATAAACCCAACTACAGATGGTAGCTTAAATATGAACTTAAACAGTCAGTTTCAATATGCGACATGCCTGAATCTCTTTAGCCAAGGTCTTGCTCAAGTCCATTTGCAGTTGCAAAATGCACGTCTCCAGTTTGTTGGGCATAGCTCTAACCAGTGATGAAAGATCCCCTATGTTCTCTTGATATTTATTCTCCCTCAGCTCTTCAAGCATGGATTTGAAGGTCTCTTCCATGCTAGCTTTCAGATCTTCCCTCCCCTTGTTCTGGTTATTGCATGTCACATGGATTAGGAAATATTATACAAACAAATCTGGACGTAAGGAGAGCAGCTAAGCTATAGTTACCATTAATTGCAACAGTTCATCATGAGCTGCTAACTTCGGCCGTAAGCTTTCCACTGAAAGAAAATTTAGAAGAAAAACTAATGCGTGAGAATTTGTTGACATCCTGCAGATATATTTGCAAGTAACAATTTACTAGGACCAGCAGGCATCTCAAGACAAATTTCCATACTCTTCAACTAATGATATGGGCTCTTTGGAGCTCCTAACTATTCAGCCACATCAGGTAAATTGAAAAGGCAGTGAATACTCACTCTCCATCAATATCTCTTTCGTTCCCCGGTTAACTTGCATAATATCACTCTGAACAGAATCTAAGATCATTCCTAGCCTGCTTAATGAAGTCTCTACCATTCCAATTTTGTGTTCAAGTTCTTCAGTAATCTGGGCTGTTCAGCAAAATTAGAATTCATAAACATGTTTAGTCCAATGATTCTAGCTGCAGATTAGTCCGCCAAACTTACATTTTCCTTAGATCTTAAATGGAAGGTGAGAGCATATATTTAGTGGAGGTGGAATTATGACTTACATTTGTTTTCAGGAACTGACCACTTGCGCATATAATTGCCTGAAGGTTTAGATAGCTGCATTTGACTCTCTTCTCGTGTGTAGTTGATTTGAGGCAAACAGCTTATCCTCTTTGCTGAATTTTCTCTTTCTTGAGAACCCAATCTCTGCATTAAAATTATCAATAGTAACACCTTATTGTTCGCTCTGAGACGTAAAATTCCCACAACAGCATCTTGTTTGGTATAAGGTGAGTAAAATTTGCAATGTATAAAGTGGAAAGTTTCGTGGAACTCTGTGTCCTGGGCAGAATTGAAACCAAGAAAGCATATGCTCAACATAAAAGACAGACTCCATCAGTTAACTAGTTGTATACGAACTCTGATACGCTCTACAACCTAACTGCCGACAACCACTTCATAGTGCAGTGTGACGATCCCCTGTTTTGTCATGTAGTAATAAGAAACATTCTGACAAACAAAGTCGGCTGACATAATTGATGATCCGCTGTCCAATAAAATGAAGGATGGTAAATGATACCTTTATGTGACACTCTTCCAATTTAAGGACGTTCCATAGTATTGACATCAGTCATTTGTTATGCAACTTTCAGAGCTGTTCAAATTTAAAACTTAACTTTAATGCTTTCTTCACCTATCACTAATATAATAATAAATCAAATTAACATCTTGAATAAAAACGTCAGATAAAGTTAGTATCATGTACTCACACAGCATATAACAAAGTAAATCATAGTCAGAAGCTAAATTCATCTATTTTAAGAATCACAAAGCATAAATGCAAATTACACTCAAAAATAACCGAGGCAACAGTTATCCAGGATATGATAGGTTCAAGTCTTGTGAAGCATCAAACCACATTTCAGACAATCTAAAGTATTCTCTAGAAGTTACAACGATTTTTAAAAGTCAATCATTATCATTTCCGCAATGAATCAATTGCTTGGTATGTTACCATTAGTTAGCAGCCGAAGTATACCAAAATGACATCTCATTAACAACTATAATTCGTACAACTGAGAGATAGGAACGAGATGGAGGAATTACTTGCTCATTAGGGGCAAATTCATCCAGAGAGCTCTGCGATAGCTGAGAGTACATCGGTTGCTGAGATGAAAATCCCTGTGAGAAGGATTGTTGTGATTGCTGCTGTGACCGAATCTGTGAGAAGGATTGTTGTGATTGCTGCTGTGATCGAACTTGTGACGCTTGGCTTTTCCCGAAGACGGAAGACTCTGCTGCACTTGGTACTGCACTTGGCCTCCTTCTCATATCATCAAACAAGGCTCAATATTATGGTAAAATTCTCTCTCTCACTCTCTCTCTCTCTCTCTCTCTCTCCATACTTATACATATATAGCTGTGTGTGTGTGTGTGTGTGTGCGTGTGTGTGACATAGAAATATCTGTAATGTATGCGGAAAAAACTCTGAAACACGAAGACATAGGCCAAAACAGATATCGGCATCGAAATTGGCCTTCTTCTCAATCATCACAACAAATAGCTCAATATTATGGTAAATTTTCGACCTCTCTTTATTCGTACAAACATATAATGCATACATATTTATATGTGTTTGTGTATATATATAGCACACACAAACATCGAGATATCTGTAACGTATTCGAAGAAAAAGCAAACACAGAGAGGTATTGTGCTTGATTCCTACTCAAATCTTCACGAAAAAGCTCAATCCATATATAATATATTCATGTGTGTGTTTGTGCGTGTGTGTCGCACACAAAACATTCAAATATTTGTAAGCATTCGAAGAAAACGCAGAAACACTGAGCGTTAGGCAATTTTCCTGATAAACAATGAAAAGAGATGAAATTGAGATAGAATTGGACCTTGCATGAGGAGGAAGAACAGAGATAGAGCTGAGATCGGAGGCTTTGTTAATCTTCAACTTCATTTTGCCGATACTCACTGGAAAAGTTGTGAGATCTTCGAGAATTTTTAGCTTCAATTTGGAAATTATGGAATAACTGATGAAAATATCGATTGAAACTTGAAAATTATTTGAATTCTCAGAGCGCTTTGAAGTTACTTTTGTGTGATTTTGCTCCAGTTGGAGGAAGTGTGATCTGCGCTGATAATCCAGCGGGAAAGTGTCATTTTATATAGGGTAATAGATGGGCCTATTCTATGACTTCTAAAATTATTTGGGCCCTGTAAACGTGGCCCAATCATTTCGTCTGATCATTAGACGTAAAAATAGCACGATATAGCCAGTTTTCGGACTGGTCAATCAAAAATAGCCAGCGTTTACCAAGTCAATGAAAAATAGCCAATATTTTGCTGCAATAGAGATCGGTCCAGCATAATATACTGGAGTTCGGTGCACTTGTGTATGAACTCCAGCATATTATGCTGGACCGGTATACTTTGCTGGCTCCAGTATAATATACTGGAGACTGGAGCACCGGTGCTCCAAACTCCAGTATATTATACTGGACCAATATACTTGTTGGAACTCCAGTATATTATGCTGGAGTTCTAATGTACTTATGCTGGAACTCCGTCATATTATGCTGGAGTTCCAGCATACTTATTCTGGAACTCCAGTATAATATGCTAGAACTCCAACATAATATACTGGAGTATTTTCCGGGTTTTGAACAGTGTTTTCGCTCAGATTTATCTTTATATAAAAAGTGGCCAAACTTCGATTACTTTTGAAATTGGCTATTTTTGAACGACCAGTTGTAAATCTGGCTATTTTTAAAATTTACCCTCATTAGACCCGTTTAGTTTAGACAATTTTTCAGAAATCTTCTCAAGAAAGCGAAAACAGAAGCTGTTCAAATTTATATATACATGCATATTATAAATAATATATTAACAAAAATGCTTTCCAACATCAAACTAAAAAATTAACTCAAAATCAGAGTTTGTGTTCCAAGACCATGTCGAATATCATTTAATTTTTTGGAAAAAATATAAACTGAACAAAAATAAGCCATAGACGTTGAAGCTATTGTCTAGTGGTGTATATGGACCGGGTTAGTACGGTCTTTATCAGAACCAAACCAAACCAATTATATATGTTTGGATTAGTTCGGTTTTTTGTCGGGGTTTTCGGATTTTTTGTTACTTACATATTATTTCAATCTTACTTTGTCAAATATTTGATAAGTAAATATATATTTAGCAAAAGTATAAAAAAAATTGACAAACATATTATCAATTAAAATATTCTTGTTGGAGAATTCTATTAGTAACACTGAATAGCTATTTTTTTAGTCGTCTGGTATTAATTTTTCGTTGATATACACTTTCAGATTAACTGAATTAAGTAATTAAGCATAAAAATCAATATGATACCTAAATATTGATAATCACTTCACATTCGAAAAAGATAATAAGAACTTAATAGATCTTAACATATGATATGAATATGGAAGAACAAAGAGATAGATGAAGTGATCATACAACCTGTTATTTAAAGTCAATAATATGGAGCACTTCATATTCTATTAAAATTTATATCCCGCAAGAGAATCCTAAATATTTTTAGATATTTTTTAAAGAAAATTTTATATAAAATCTTAAAATTATATATTTATTTGTCGGGTTGGTTCGGATTTTTTTACTCAATACCAAACCAAAGTCAGGTTTTTTTATCGGTTTGATTTGACTTTTCGGTTTGGTACGATTTTTCGGTTCGGTTTGTACACCCCTACTATTGTCCATTATTAGTCACACCAAGTTAAATGTACGTGTTACCGCGCGCTGTGGCTTCAAAATTTGGGCAAATTCCAAATTTTATGATATGGTATTTGAACGTTACCCATTTACTAGTGCAAAAATATTTACATGGACAAAGAGTTATTTATTTATTTATTTACATCAACAGAGATTGTTCCCCACTTATCGAATTTCACTGCTTTTGTTATCGACATAGATTGTTAGTCCAAAATAAGATGTACTTTTACTTGATGATTACTAGTAATATAACCGTGAAATATAAACATATCTCAATGGTAATTGTTTGTGATAAAGCTTTATTTGGATTTGGAGTTGGATATGTGTATTAAAGACACTATAATGCAACTAATTTACAGCCAATGGGCCTGGTGATTGATCAGTATTTGATCGACTTTGATTGAGAATTAAATATAGGAATTTTTACTTCCTATAGAATAGGTTAACCCCCTATTTATTTAAAATAAATACCATTTCAATAAATTACATCCTATAGATATGTTATATGATTTGTAGCAAAAATTCTAATTTTGGGTATCTCCTACGCTTAAGCCATTATACACGCTATGTTTAATTTTACCATCTCCATTCTCAGATTCTCTCTCTCATAGATACCTTTTTACATACAACTTCTCAATACAAGTTTTCCCCCTTCTCTCTAAATTGATACTTCCAAATCCCCTGTAATCGCGGTTAAAATTATATTGTTCTCATTCGCTCTCATTCACAGCTTCCTCCTTCCCCAATCTCGGGTAAACCCTAACGCATATTTTTGTTTTTTGATTTTTCGCCATTTTTGCTTGTTCTCAACCTCTCGACTAACCAAATTGTATCTAATCAACAGTACCCAAGTCGTATTGTTACAATGTCTGAGAATACACCCCACAAGTTGATTACTAGAGGTATACCCACTAAACTTCTCAATTTCGATGGGCCCTCTTTCTCCTTGCAAATCACTCAAGGTGAATTCGACGCAGGTTTAGCCAAAGATATTGATTTGGAGAAGAGAACAAAAGCTCGACATGATAAAGTCGAGAAATCAACGAAGGAGACAACACTTCCCATTCGGGAAAAAAGGAAAAACGATATCTCTGAAGCTTCATCTGTCAAGGGGAAGGAGGTTGAAGAATTGAAAACCTCAGATAAAGTTGAAGAAAAGGTAATTTTCTGATGAAATTCAATTGTATTATTCATGTATTCAGTTGTATTTATATGTATTCTGATGTATTTTTATAGTTGTCTTTTTAAGTTTCTTTCAAGGTTCCCATCACTGTTTTTTCTTTCAATTTCATTGTATTTATTTGTTGTTTTCAACAGTTAAAAGTTCCATTCTGTATTTAGTTGTATTCATATGTATAATAAATTAATGTCATTTGTGTTGTATCTAGTTATTTTATATGTAATTAGCCTTGTCAGTGTATTTAGTTGTATTTATATATTTTTATTCATGTCAAATGCAGGGAATTAAGTTTTTTGTCAAACAGCAGCCAAAATTTGCACCCCATATCAGTGTGTATACTAACACTGATATAGTCTCCGATATAAAAGAGAACCTTACTCCTGTTCAGTACCAACAACTTGGTAATACTTGCTTTGGAAATTTTCTTCAAATGAAGCGTTGTGAAGTCCAACATCAACTCTTCAGATGCTTCATGGCTCTCCAGGTAGAAGGTACTCCTAACAATGTATTTGCAATACACGTCAACGGTACTTCATTACATTTCTCATTAAAGGAGTTTGCGCTTGTTACTGGCCTCAAATGTGTTGGTAATGATGCTGATTTTGAGTTTAGTGAAAAGGTTCCTAACCGGCTTATTGAGAAGTACTTTGGAGGTGCTAATCTTGTCAAGAAGAAACATTTGATGAAATGCTTTGCTGAGAAGAGCTAGGGTCCCGACAATGATGTTGATGCCTTGAAGATATCTTTGTTGTATTTCATACACACCTTCATTTTTTCATCCGAGAAAAACAGTACAACCATACCAAGGCTACATTTTGACTTGGTAGAGAGTGGGCGCTATTCTGAATATCATTGGGGTTTAAAAGCATTTGAGATGTTGACAAAATCGATTAGCAAGAAGATGGATGCTGTGAAGAAGTATTACAGGATAGCTGGGATGCCCCTAGCTATGTAAGTGTGGTTTTATGAGTGTTGTTCTTCTGTTGATTCCAAAATTGCACTCCGAGTTGATGACGTGGTCCCTAGAATACTCAATTGGAGAACCACCAGAAATCAGCCAACCTTTTCTTATCTGATGAACGGCATGTTCAATGACACCGGAAACATGGTAATATACAAATTGTCTCACTGCTAGTTTAGATTTTATTAATAATTAATAGGCATATGTTTGCATATAGAAGTATGCAGTTGCATTCTCATACATTTTTTATGCTTCAATACCTGCTGTAGTTTCTGCATTCAGTTGCAAAATACATTTATATACAAATACATACAGATAGAAATACTTGTATTATTAGCTGCAAGAAGATATTGATGCAGACAGCTGTATACATTTGGATACTAATGCTTACAGAAATAAATACTTGCATATAGATTCAAGATACATGTATACAAATGCATATGGACTAATAATCAGCTGCATAAACTTGTATACAAATCCATACAGATTCTGCATACAGTTGAATACATCTACTGCCTGCAATAATATTCATATGCAAACTTGTTTTCCAGATCTGCATTTGGAAGATTTTAGTTAGACTTTTATTATATTTATTTTTTCAGATTGTTTTCAAGGACATCAGTCCAAGCGATATAGAGCTAGCCGTTATTCAGATTCCTCCTGTAGCCGCCGATGTTGAGAACAAACCTACTCTTGCTCATTCAGACAAATCGGGAGAGGATTTGGATGACTTTTCTCCGACACCCGATCTTCCATGTAAGAAGAAACATGTTGCAATTGTTAGTCCATCTTCATCACCGCCCCATAAAAAGCGTAAGGAACACGAAAGGCATCATAATGAAACAGAATATCATCCCAACATTCCTCCTGTTTGTGTTTCCGAAATTGGACATAAAGTTTTGCATGACCATCAGCTGCCACAAGGCCAAAATGACGAAGTATCTTCTTTGAGGAAAGACCTGTATTCATTCAAAGAATATGTGAGTATTTAACCATAGATTAAACATTACAGTTTAATGCTTAGCATTCATATATTTTTTCCGCAATCTTCTAACTGTTTTTGTATTGTTAAGGTTATGGGAGAGTTCAAGTCTCTAACAACATTGATCAATGATAACTTCAAGAAGCTTTCAGACCATATTCAACAAAATCAGCAAAATGAACCCATAGGGAGACGTGATGATGGCATTCACACAGATGTCGGAGATAATGTTGAGGTTTAACATTCTTAACATATTGAGCATATGTATTTAACTGTATTCATATCTGTGTTAACATTAATATATAATTGCAATTAACTGCTGTATTTAAATGTATTTCAGATGTATGTAGATGTATTCTGATTTGTAAATCTTAACATATTGAGCTGTATTTAAATGTATTTCAGCTATATTTAGATGTATTCTGAATCGTTAATCTTGAATTTGTGTCTTTAATATTCTAGCTACATATATGTATTTAACTGTATTCTAACATTTAGTTACTACACTAACAATGTTACATACAACTACCAGAAAACTACATCAGAGGTACCGTCCGACATACCATCTAAAGTTCAAGAGGGTGTATCTACAGAATTCTATGTATCTCAATTTGAACTGGACGACAAGTTTCTTCCCAGTAAAATTCCAGAAACTAGAATTTTGATTCATGCCAGTGCAAAAAAAGCTGAAGCCACACCAATGCAATCTCATAGGAATCGGCGACCAAGTAGATGGAACTCTTCGCCTTATGAGTCTAACTTCGACTCAGGAGGTAAGTGATTTTACAAACTTAAGACTCAACGTTCATCGTGGTTTTGTCATTTAAAAGTCCCTAATCACGAATTCAATGTACAACAGGTACAGTTTTTTAAAGTTGACCCCCATTTTTGAGAAAAGACACCCCTTTGAGGATGATTCAGTAACGAGGCCACATCCTATGTTAATCATTCAAGAATATGACAAAAATGGGTTCGTGATGGTCTTCTAGCTAGACATGATCAGAAGTGAGTTTTCCCCCGGTCATTGTATTAAGTTTTCATATTTTGAAAAATGTATATAATGATTTTTATACCATACTTGTAGAAGTAATTTGGAAGACCATTACAAGAAGAACAAGTCAATACTTCGCATACCGTTGGATTTTGGAGTTGATCAAGTTAATTCCAAAAATTGGTTTTACCTTCTATCAATTGACGGAAAGCTATGGGATGACAACGTAAGTTTTTCAACAAACTGACTAATTTTCTTTGAATAACAACATGCTGTTTCATTCAAACGTATATTGTGATGTATTCAACTGTATTCATATATTAATCCCCTGATTAAACTGTATTTTCAATTAAATTCAACAGTTTTAATACCCTGAATTCTTTTGTAATCAAGGTATTTTCTATTGTTTTTTGCAGCATGTAACTTAGTTATACTCAGCTGTATTCAGTTTTACTGTGGTGTATTCAACTGTATTCATCTATGGTCAGTTGCATTAAACTGTATTAAACAGCTAGCATCAGTTGTATTCAATTTCTATATTCAGTATTATTCAACATATGTATTCATCTGTATTCAGGTATTTTCAATTAAATTCAACAGTTTTAATCCCCTGAATGCATTTGTATTCAGCTTTATTAACACCTGTATTCATATGTATTCATCTAATTTCTGTATGCATTTGTATTCAGCTTTATTAATCAACTGTATTCATCTATAATATATATATTTCAGTTGAATTCAAATGCTTTTATCTTCAGCTGTATTCAAATGCTGACTACAGCTGATTTCTATTGCAGTTATCTTCAGCTGTATTCAACTTCTAAATTCAGAAGTATTTCTAAACATTAGTATTCATCTATAGTAGATATGTATTTGTCTGTATGCAGCTATATTATTTCTTAGTTCAAGCAATTAAACTCACACCATCTACTAACCTCTTTTGTGTATAGCATATGGACGTCATATTCTACTACTTGAGAAAGAAGGGAAAGTACAATCATCATAGGGACTTCAAGTATACAACTGTTGATTGTATATTCGAGACAAGAATCGCAGATAGTGATGCTAATGTAGCCAAACAAGAGGACGTGGTATGTGAGTATATGAGGGGCTACAGATTGCATGCTAATGTACCTTGGCATACTGTGGATAATGTCTTGATACCAATCAACTTGAAGGACAAACTACACTGGGTATTGGCTGTTGTCACATTCAAGGAGAGATGTATCAAAGTGAATGACTCGTACAGATCTGCAGGTCATGATGCCTATGTAGTTTCTGAGATTGATAAGCTAGCTAAGCTTCTTCCTCTGTATCTATCAATCAGTGACTTTTACAGCGATAGTCAAGGCATAGATTGGTCTGCTTATCCAGCATACACTGACAAGTCACATAACGATCCCTTTGAAGTTTGTTTCATTTCAGATCTGCCTCAACAGAAAGCGGGCAGCATGTAAGTATTCAATCATCATTCTTGAATGTTGTATACAAATCTAATTGTATGAATTATTTTTAATTGTTTCAATCAATTATTTTTTAGGGATTGTGGAGTGCATGTTGCAGTATACGCAGAGTTTCTTAGCACTATTGGAGAGATTCCAAAAACAACATTTGACTCCACTCTACTCCGTCAAAGATATGGTGCTCTCCTCTGGGACTATGCTATGCGCAAGATAGGTGCTGATGCCATAAGCGAGAATGAAACACCTTCAAAGATTGCTAGGCAATTCACTGAGTCGGAGGCAAAGTTGCAGATAGTTTTAGAATAGCTTTAGGTCATTTTAGTTTTGGAGTGTAGATTCAAGAAGGATACTGTTTTGAGTAGTATTGGGTGTAGATGCTATTTAGTTTTAAAAACTTATCACTTATACATTTTTGTTCGTGTATGACAATTGCAACTTTTCAATGACAGTTTCACTGGTTTATTCATAAGTATTCCTACTTATCTTCAATTGTATTCAATTGTATTCAGCTGCATCCATTCACATATATCTTTCAAGTTCATATAATACATATTACAGAACACAACTTCAGATGTATTAAGCAGGTTGTACGTAGTCATATGTATTCAGGTGTACTCAATTGTATTTAAGTGTATTATTTAGTATTAGCTAGTTGTATTTAAATGTATTATTTAAGTGTATTCAGTTGTATTTGGGTGTATTAAATTTACTATATACTTCATATATATTATTCAGGATACTGTTTTGAGTAGTTTTGGGTGTAGATGCTATTTAGTTTTAAAAACTTATCACTTATACATTTTTGTTCGTGTATGACAATTGCAACTTTTCTATGACAGTTTTACTGGGTTTATTCATAAGTATTCCTGCTTATCTTCAGTTGTATTCAATTGTATTCAGCTGCATCCATTCAGATATATCTTTCATTATCATATAATACATATTACAGAACACAACTTCAGATGTATACAACAGGTTGTACGTAGTCATATGTATTCAGATGTTCTGAATTGTATTTAAGTGTATTATTCAGTATTAGCTAGTTGCATTTAAATAAATTATTCAGTTGTATTTTGGTGTATTTAATTTAATATATACTTCATATATATATATATATATATATATATGTATACAAATTCTTCAACTAAATGTATTCCAGAAATATTAACAAATGTCATTTCAATATATATTACTTGACAAAGAGATAGCTGCTAATGGCATCATAAGTATTGACAAATCGTTAACCACCAATACATGTCAGAATAAAACTATTTATTACGTGGAGCATTTCTACACGTTCGCTTGTTATGTCCTCCCTGCCCACATATGCTACATGAATGTTGGTTTTTCGGCTGCAGCAGTTCACTTAAAGTTTTATCGCCCTTCTTCTTTGGCCTTCCAGGAGGTCTTTTCCATTTGGGTGGTAGTACAACCTCCTCTGCTACATGTTCTGGTATATTCCAATCATTTTTGTCCGGTAGCGGGTACACTGGCACATCGTATGTCATTACAATTGTACTTGGTTTGTAGTAGTTAGAGCAATATTCATCTGGCATTAGAAACTTGCTCTTCAATACAGCCCAAGCATGTGGGCATGGCAATTCATCAATTGGAACCTCCCACAAACACATTTTCTCTCTAACAGGCAGACTTTGTAATTCCTCCCACCATCGTTAACCGTATGTAAGTATTCATTTGACGTACCACCTACATTTAAAAATAGAAATATAAGCTTTGAACATATTTAGCTGAATTACCAAATGTATAATGTTGAATTAATAAGTTACATATAACAGAAACATTTGCATATATATGAATACATCATGTATATGGACCAGCAAAATGTCATCTGCGAGAAGTGCAGAACTTATCAAAAGTCTGCTGTAGTTTAGGCAACAGTATGCTAACAAAAGCATTATAATCATACGTATTGACAATACATATAAAATTTATATATCATATAACTAGTTGCATTCTGATGTATTTCAATAGTTTTTTCAGCATGTAAATTAGTTATATTCGGTTGTATTCATATCAGATCTATGGAAAAATATGCATGTTATGTGCTTGAATGTAGTTGAATTCATATATATTAATTGTAGTTCTACTTAAAAATGATTGTATTCAGTTGTATTCATGCCAGTAATTCAGAAATTAACTAAAAGTATATACAACAATGACAGTAAAATTTAACTTACAGTCATACGTGTACACATTCTCTCATTCAACTCCAGCATCTCCTGGTATTTTTTCCCAAGCGTCTTGTATGTCTATGTAGCTTCTTTGCAGTTACTACAATTCCAACGTCCAAACATCTTCCTAACTTCTTCGAGGAAGTCGTATATTGGCAACTCCCTTGCTGAAACTAGTGCGGCATTGATTGACTCAGCAATATTTGACGTCATTGTCCATCCCCTGTTAACAAGTGCATACAACCTAGCCCACTTTTCGTAACCAGCTAACTCTAAGTATTCTTTCACCCTAATATCTACCATCTCCACCTTCTCCATTAGACTGTCAAATTCAGCTTCTGTGTATGCTTTTGCCATCGAAAAGTATATCTCGCTCAACTTGGTATGGCTCTTTTTGAATTTCTTATATACGTTGTTCCACAGATGCCATATACAAGCAAAATGCGGTACATCCGGATACACTCTCGATACAGATTTAATGATACTCTCATTTCTATCTGAAACGATGCACATGTTTTTCCTTACACCGTATGCTATCTTGAATTGCTCAAAGAACCACGTCCAAGTAGCATCATTCTCTGAATCAATAACACCATATGCTAGTGGCAATATATGACCTGTAAATACAATTGAATATAATTATTTCTTAATACATGTATTTCAATATTTAAAATATTAACAGATTGTATTATTATTCAGATACTCACCTGCACCATCCAACGTGCTTGCCGAAACGAATGTCCCGGTGTAGTAAGATTTTAGGTGACTTCCATCCACAACAACAATTGGTCTACAATGATCAAACCCCCTTATAAAGGCATACAATGATATATACACGTACATGAATTCATTCTTTGGCGACTTTACCATTTTGATGTGGGAACCTGGATATGTCATATCCATTGTATATAAGTATCCTGGTAATTTTTTGTATGAATCAGCCGGTTCACCTCTAAGAAAATTCATTGCCTTTCCTTTAGCCCTCCACGCCAACATGTAGCTAACATCTACACCTAAATCTGATTTCACATCATCAAAAATGTCCCTCGGAGTGTATTTCCTCTTATGGTTTGTAAGCTTTGGCCTTATAATACCACATATAAGGCTGCTACTAGCCTGTCGCTGCTCGTACACCTTATCCTTCAGCGGACATGTATGGTTATCATTGAATTCTCTCACCTTGAATAGTTCTGATTTGTTAATGCTTGAGGCCTTAAACCTCCATTCACAATCTTCTGAAATACATAATAATGCATAGCTGCAAAGAATTAATCATTTAACATTTGATTAGCATACTTGTTTACAACAAATACAGCTCATACATCAGACAAATAGAATCTGACATATATACATCCTGAATACATGTTAACGAATTCACAAGTGTATATATAATTTTGTATACAACTGAATTCCAATATAGTTACATGGGTTCAAACACAATGAATACAACTGAATACACTTGTATGAATATGCAAAGACTTAATACCACAGTAGACAAAATAAGAAAATAATTAGAGCCTCTGTTGTGTTTGTACACCATTAAAATACATTTGAATACATGTATTTAAGCACCCTAAACAAATATAAGTTTTCATATGTGTTCACCAGGAGGAAACACACAAATACGCATAAATACAACAAATTTAAACAAAAAACAAACCTGACAGCATTAGACCGATCAACCCGGAATTGAAACCTTTGAGCTATAGCATAATTCTCCATCACCTCTTTCAATGTAGCCTTATCCTTATAAACTTGTCCGACCATAACCTCCTTTTGATTGGTTTTTGAAATTATCAAATCATTGTGGAGTTCGAACACTCCAATCGCTTCTCCTGAATTGACAAATTCTATAGCTAGTGTATTATCAGTATCGGAATCGTACCTTTGAACTGCTCCGTCTATAAGTTCTTTTTCGATAGTAGTTATGCACAAAGGATACATCCCAAATTCTCTGTTCTCTTTTTTCAATTCTACATACACTCTGTAACCCATATCATTGTGTATTTCCATTGGCGTGCAATTTCCTTCTACTTTGTATTGTATTTTAATGGTCTTTGAGCTCAAATCTATACCCAGTTGATTAGAAATTGAAGCAACTAGATCATTAAAGGAGGCATACTCCTTAATCAGTATTCCCTCAGTTGCAAAATCGATATAATTGCCCTCATCGTTCCACTTGCCAGAATGACGCAACAAAACTATTAAACTTGCCATATGTATAGAGCAACTATAACTTATTTTGTATATAATTTGTATCAATCGAAAAAAGGAGAAGAGAATTGAAGAATTTGGATGCTCTGTTTTTTGCTTCTTTTCACGAAAAAAGGGAGAAGATTATTCTGCATTCTTTGAGCAGATTAGTGTGTACTCGTATTATTTCTTTGAGTTAAATTAGGAGACTATCATGTGAATTTATTTCCTTCCGTTTTTAACAAGTTTAACTTCCCAAAATTTGCGCAAAAACGTTACTGAATTTTATCTGTATTCAGCTTGAATACAGATAAATACAGATACCCTTAGCCAGAGTTCCCGTTTTTATGCCTATTTTTTTGGTTTACAACTGCTTAAATACATGAAATACATTGTATAAAAACATAAAAGGTATCTATAACAAGTAATATAGCAAAGGGTATCTATAAATGACTAATTAGGGCTAAAAGATGGTGCTTTATGAAAAATTCTCTTAAATATAAGGTGTGAAGTTAGAGCGAAGTCTGAGATTATATTATTGCCTTTTTTTTTTTAATTCAGTATTTTGTGTCAGATGTATGTGGTACGCGTAATATATTCCGGGCTCAACTAATTCGGAAATTGGTTTCGGGCCAAAGAGTCTCATTTTGAGGGGGTAAAGAGCTTTCTATCAAAACTAATTTTATAGTCAATGCTCAAACTCGAGACTTTTAATTAAAAATAAAAAAAATATTTATCACTTCATCATAACCTTGGGAGGTAAACCATATTAGTATACTAGTCAAACTCAAGAACGCGGCAATCAATTGATATCCTAATCCAAGTACACACTCATAAGGTTAGAACTTGTCGTTGATAATTGAATTTTATGGTGGCATTGACGAGACAAGTTAAATAGCTTTATAGCGGGGAGAAAAAGATCATCGAGTATGTCATGGAATATTCCTTCTATCCACTCACTTGGTCCTACAATCTCGAGTTTTATAAAATTTTCATGTTTTTTATGGCATAGTGCTGAGATTGACAATGAAGGAATTCTTTAACAAAAAATAAAAGGCTGACGAAACGATATCGTGGCGTCTAAAAGTTGTGGTATAAACACAAATAATAATAATAATATCTTAATATCAAATATATTAGAATCGTATATAAATCCTCATTTCGTTATTTAAACTCAAAACATATCTCTATGGTATAGAACATCATTATCATTAATTTAGCGTGGGCGTAATAATACTTTGAACACGTCAATCTAAAATCTTATACATTTATGTATAAAGGCCATATTTTAGCATGAATAGATGAAATATATATCGGCTATAAATTATAAATAATTGCATAAAATTGTAGTTCTTCTTAGCTAATTTAATATGCACTTATATAATTTAGAATTAAAACTCCGTGTTTACCTTAATAAAGTCAGCCAATTTTTATATTGCCCACTGTACTTGTAACCTCAACTCAGAATTAAAGGTCAAATCATTGCTCGAGAGAAAGAACTAATTTCCTTGAAATTGCTAGGAATTTGGGGTATAATTTTGTAGTATGAATTATTCGTCACGATATTTTTGACAATCACGGCCATTCTTCTAGACCGATATGAAATATATTAAAGAAAAGGTTAGTTTTGAGACTATAATTTTAATAATACGAATAAATGGTCGGTTTAAATATTTATTTGTAATGAAACTATCTCCAGAACATAAGATATGGGAAGTCATATTCTCTATCCTAGTAGTTAAAGTATTCATGACATTCATTCAAAACTCATTAATTTATTATCATTGATATCTTTAAGTATTGGAAGTGGATTATAAGAATCCATAACTTATGGGATATAATTTCTTCTTGTTTTAAGTATAGTTGTCTTTTTCTTAAGCATTGTCAAAGATCAAAGGCTACATTATCAAGAAGGACTTATATGCTTCTCATTTGTGAAAGGATGAAAAAGTGTGAATTTTCTTTATAGCAATTATACTTCGTCAATTTCTTGTATTCGAATTTGTAAGTCATTATCAAGAAACTTTTCTTTTTTTGCTTGAAAAGGAAATTATGTTATATATTAATGAAGGTTATATAATTAGCCTTTTCGAAGGCACATCGTCCCAACAAAATCCTAGCATTTTTCTTGTAATCTTCTCTTATCTTTGTCATATTTTAAATCACTAAGGATTATTTTGGTCGAGAGTTTGATCTTTTCCGGAAGCAGCTAGAAACAATTTTATTTTTAAATTTTAAATCTCCGACATGAATTTATTAATGATCAGGATAAATATATATTTTTGTACAAAATATAAAAATAAATTAATTAAGCTAGGTCTTGTAGTACTACACGAGAAATTTCTTAAAATACTATATATTACTCCTTAATTATTACTATTAGATTCCTTTCAAAAAATTACCTCTGGTTTTATTTTGTTTTACTAAAAGAGGAGAAGAAAATTCGGTACCACTTTATTCTATTTATGATTTCGCGTTGAACTCAATAAACAAATAACTATATAGAAGGATAAATAATTCAATTTTTTTTAGATTCTACGCCTTTCATTAGACAAAGATACCATACAAACCAAAATATAATAAAAATATACAAGAAAAATAAAAACTCCAAGCAAATATAGGAGAGACCTTCTCTAAACTATGCTCCTTTTCTATTCGCAAACTTAAACACAACCAAAAACGAAAAAAGAAAATAAACATTAAATGGAGTTGTAACTAGATTATTACGAAGATTCTATTAAAATATTTTATCTCAGAATAAATGCTACTCTTTCCTTCTCTTTTTGACCATTTGGGTTTCGTTTGAGTGAATTATTACATGGGTCTTTCACAAATTTACGAGTAGATATTTATAAAATTGAAAAATATGAAAAGAATATCAAGATTTTCCTTGCCCTAACTCGGGTTCATGTAAGTGTTTCCGTATTTTCTAAATTTAGTTGACGAATAATCCTTTCTTGCGGATAAATACAACCTTTACATGCACGTAACACGTCATGAAACTAGGCGACGTACCCTTTCTTTTCCTTTCTAAATGGAGGGCTTTATTAATGATCACACTAATAAATATATTTTGGTACAAAAATACTAGGTCTTTCAGTACTATGCGAGAAATTTCTTGAAATACTATATGTTACTCCTTAACTATTACTATTAGATTTCGAATATTGAAATTTGCTTTCAAACATTTATCTCTGGTTTTATTTTATTTTACTAAAAAAGGAGAAGAAAAATCAGTACCAATTTATTATATTTATGATTTCGTGTTAAGCTAAGTAAACAAATAACTATATAAAAGGATAAATAATTTTTTTTAGGATCAACGCCTTTCATTAAACAAAGATACTATACAAACCAAACCATAATAAAAATATACAAGAAAAATAAGAACTCCAAGCAAATATATCAGAGACCTTATGTAATCTATGCTCCTTTTCTATTCGCAAATTTAAACAACCAAAAAAGGAAAAAATAAATATTAAATTGAGCTGTAACTAGATTATATGATTATGAAGAATCTATCAATATTTTATTTCAGAATAAATGCTACTCCTTCCTTCTCATGTTGACCATTTGGGGTTTGTTTGAGTGAGTTATTGCAAGTTTTTTCGTAAATTTACACGTAAATATTTATGAAATGAAATATATGAAAAGAGTATCAAGATTTTCCTTGCCCTAACCCGGGTTCATGTAAGTGTTTTTGTATTTCTTAAATTTACTTGACGAAGAATCCTTTCTTACGAATAAATAGAATGTTGTGAACCTGCGTGACTAGTATGGGATAATGGGCTAGAAGTGTGCAACAGAGCTGATCCACTTGGGAGTATTGGGCCTGGAGCTAAATTGAGAAGAGGCCCAATGACTAAACAACCAAAATAAAGTGCTAGGACATTATATTTGGGATCCGGGGGAATACAGAGGATAGGAATTATGTTACAGCTTTGGCTCAAAACTGTGCTTCTCATCTCCTCTTCTGAATCTCTACCTCATCCCCTTTCTCTAAGTTCTTCTTCTCATCCCTATTCTTATCTCTATTCGTAGTTACTTAGTTTCCATTACAGTAGTTTGAGTGTTGCAATTGGTATCTCAAGGTTGTAATTAGTGATTCCCTTTCTTATTATATAGTGAGGAATTTCGGGTTTGTTTCATTGGTGCTTTCATCCAGAGGTCTTCTATGGAGGGCCAAATAATTCGAACTATCGATGATTCAATTAAGGTCGTGAAGGATTCATGGTCGAAGGATATTGCTGAAATTCGTTCCTTGTTACATGGATTGGTTGAAAACCTTGCAACGAGCAAGCCTACTCCTGTGGAATTCCGATGATTCTGTGGCAAGGATCCAGAGTTATGGATTTCTCAGGCTGAACGCTACTTTGAATTCCATGGCACATCGGAAAACAACAAGTTATTGCGTGCTTCTTTGTACCTAGATGGTGAGGCGTTGGAGTGGTTCCGATGGCTTTTTCGGAACAAGCAATTGTCGGATTGGGAACATTTTGTTGAAAACGTACGGATTCGTTTTGGTAAACTGCATCTCGAATCGCCGGAAGGTCACGTGGCTACAATTAGGGAATATTTCACAAATAGTGAAGCCCAGGTGTTCGCCAAAATGTCACATGGCTGCTGTGGTTCCAAGGTGTTTGCTACTGAGCGATCTTCAATAAAAGTTGTTACCAAAGAGCCCGAGTCTGACTTAAAAGATGCAACATCAGAGGAGGTACAGGTGTTTGATGAAAGCTCTCACAGAGATGAGGTTAGTACCTCTCTTGTGGAATCTACGCCCGTTTCTGAAGTTCTTATTTCGGCGAGTATCGATCTAATTAAGGGATCCTCAGCAACACACGCAGGCGAGGTGTTTGATAATTTTTGTCAAGGAGCTGGGCAAACTTCTCAAGAGTTCTCACCTATGGCAGATGACTTTGAGATTATTTGTCCTGTTCTCAGCAAAGAGCTGGAGTCAGAGAGTAAAGATTGTGTAAATACCCATCTCATTATCCATGCATATAGACTTCCTTTTATCATTGGCAATGGAGAAGGTAGCATAGTTACATATGAAGATAACAAGCACTCTAGAATTGATGCGAGTCAGTCGGTTGATAATTTTCCGCACCATTCCGATCAACCTTTGGTTGACAATGAAGTGGTCGAATCACCCGGGGTCAGGAATGGCCTCTTGATTTTGGATGGAAGCAAATTGATTCATGAGCATTTATCTATATACCTACCATTTGATCCCGGTGAGTCTGTTCCTCTACATATTTTATTTGAGCACTTGAATGTACATTTGGATAAATCACGGTACTTGCCCATTACACTACATTCTGGTGTTTTTAGCTTTGCGGATAATTTTGAGATAGCTACTGAGTTGTTAGAAAGTTCACTCAGTAATTTCAATTCCTTAGTGGTTTCCTTTTGGTTTCTATTGGAATGTGGAAATCCGAAGTGGAACTACTATTGTGGAGGAGGAAAAATCACGAACCAGTGTAGTCTTAGCATTTGCCAACATTCCTCAGAGGGTTCCAAATAGATTTATGCTAAGTCCAATTTCACATAAGGAGTCATGAGTGATTCATTTTCTTAGGCATGTGTCTATTCTGCCACGTGATAAAAAGTTCATATTGGCTAATGAGGTCCTTGATATTGAGACGTATGTTCCTGATGATATCTTGTCGGTTGAGTCTACAAACCCAACTTGGTTGGAAGAGTTCGTGTTAAAGCAGTATTTGCAACAGAATTTTCAGTGTTTATTTTCGAGTTGCATAGTACTAAATCGCTCGACTATTTTGCCTACATCATTTTGTAAGGACAAGTGTTATATGCACCTTCCAATGGTACTGTGTGCTGGAGGGAAGTTATTTGATGGAACCATCACCCGAGGATGTTCATTAGAGAAAGAACATGCTGATAGTTTTAGACAGCTCCCAATGTAGTCCACAATGGCCATTTCATGGTTGTTATGCATAAGGAGCTTAAGCTAGAGAGTTCCCTGCTGGTTAGCAAGGATGAATATGCAACGCAGGCGACTATATTTGGACTTCATATCTTCATCGATGGAGTAAATGACTTTCTTCTTAGTCCATGGCCATCCATAACAAATAATGCAAAGGACCTAGTTCCAACAATGCTACTAGAGGATACGAAACAGAGAAGTACTTCCGCAAAAGTTATTGAACAACCATGGCTTCAATGGGAGGAAGCAGCAGACAAGCCAATAGACCATATAGTGCTGTCCAAACTGAAGCAGTTCCGGGTAATAGGCAATCTCATGAAACCAGCGATAAAGGTCATTGCAGTAGATTTTTCAGAAGAAGAAATCAAGTATCTAAAATATGTGTTCGCGAGCATGGCTACAAACAATAGTGGAATAATCACTTATAAAAGAATAAAATTTGGATTGGCTCGGCTTGCTTCAAAACTTTCAGAAGTTAAAGTTCTGCAACTCATGCAGGCTAGTTTTTTGAAGTTTGAGGGCTCCTTTGATTGGATAACATTGTTTCTACTTCAAGACAAAATACATGGTGCAACTTCACACTTAGCTAGATTGATCTCATTGAATGGTGATCCAAATTGTTGTACTGTTATGCTTCTACTACCTAGAGGTCAGGCGGAGCTATGGGAAGAGAAAACCAACTATCCTACTGTTGCTTTGCATTTACTGTTTGCTGTTGACAAGGTCAAGCGGATATTGCTGCATTTTCTACTTTACTCGAACCTTGAGGACAAGGTTCTTTTTAAGGCAGGAGGTACTGTTGTGAACCTGCGTGACTCAGTATGGGATAATGGGCTAGAAGTGTGCAACAAAGCTGATCCACTTGGGAGTATTGGGCCTGGAGCTAAATTGAGAAGAGGCCCAATGACTAAACAACCAAATAAAGTGCTAGGACATTATATTTGGGATCCAGGGGGAATACAGAGGATAGGAATTATGTTACAGCTTTGGCTCAAGACCGTGCTTCTCATCTCCTCTTCTGAATCTCTACCTCATCCCCTTTCTCTAAATTCTTCTTCTTATCCCTATTCTTATCTCTATTCGTAGTTACTTAGTTTCCATTGCAGTAGTTTGAGTGTTGCAATTGGTATCTCAAGGTTGTAATTAGTGATTCCCTTTCTTATTATATAGTGAGGAATTTCGGGTTTGTTTCATAGAACCTTTACATGCACGTAACACATCTTGAAACTAGGCGACGTGCCCCCTTTTTTCCTTTTTAAATGGAGGGCTTTATTAATAATCAGACTAATAAATATATTTTGGTACAAAAATAACAATAAATTAATTAAACTAGGTCTTTTAGTACTATACGAGAAATTTCTTGAAATTATGTATTACTCCTTAATTATTACTATAAGATTTCAAATATTGAAATTTGCTTTCAAACATTTACCTTTAGTTTATTTCATTTCACTAAAAAAAGAAAAAAGAATTCCGTACCAATTCTTCTATTTATGATATCGCGCTGAGCTCAATAAACAAATAACTATATAGAAAGAGAAATATTTCAATTTTTTTAGAATGAGCCCCTTTCATTAACCAAAGATACTATACAAATTTACAAACCAAATCATAATAAAAATATACAAGAAAAATAAAAACTCGGAGCAAATATATGAGAAACCTTCTATAATCTATGCTCCTTTTCTATTTGCAAACTTAAAACAACCAAAAAAGAAAGGAAATTAAAAAAAAAAAAAAAAAAGCAAATGTCTATTCTTTCATTCTTTGGACTTTGAGGACCTCCAACCAATGAGATGATGACAAATCGACAATGCACATCTTACTAACTAATTAATTAAATCAGTTCGAAATAAAATAAAATTGTTCCACAAAATGCACGGAGAAGCTTCGGTTTTAAGGAAGAAGAGAGGATACAGACAAAGAGTACGATAAACAACTGTACAAAAATGGAGAGAGAGAAAAGTTGACCAATGATCATAAGTTGGTAAATTAGTTGTAAAAATTAATTATCAGCTTAATTTTAACACCGTAGTCCATATACTGCTAAATACTCCAGACAAGCAATCTCTTTTCACTATATAATCTAAAAGTCCGTAGACTTTTATTGCTACTCCATTTTGTGTCCTCCTCAATTTCATCGCCTCTTAGAGCAAATGACCAATCCAACTCCTATAAAATTCCAGGAAAGACAAGGGTTTTTTCATTCATTACAGTAACTCAAAACCGTTGTGTGTTGTACGTGTAATTGTGTGTATACAGAGAGAATTAGATTGTCTATTTGCCCCCATGGCGCTGGAGAGTCCAGTACCCGAAATCCGACAGAGTCCGGTAAGGTACCCGGAAGTTAATTTGTCGGGTCTGAATTTGAATGAGGAAATTGAAAGTCCATTAACGCCGCCGGCGAGAGTCGCCGACGATATGATATATGTCGCCGTCGGGAAAGACTTGAAGGAGAGTGAACCTGCTCTGAAGTGGGCTTTGCACAAATCCGGTGGAAGGAGAATTTGCATTCTTCATGTTCATACTCCAGCTCAGAAGATACCCATGAGTAATTAACTCTTCTTTTTTTTGTGTCCTTTTTATTTTTTCCAAATTGATATGATTCTTGGTGCTCAAGTTTTGATTTATTTATTTTTAATCTGGCTTGCTATAAGGTAATTTGCAAAAGGTGGTTTGTTGAGTTAGTTTGATTTGTTGAACTGTCTTGCTTCTTTTTTTCTGGCTTTCTGATGTTTTAGACTTACAAAGTCAGATGGTGGTTTATTTCATTATTGGTATTTTACTGATAGTTGAGGTATAAATTAGTTGGACTTGTATACTTGATTAGCATCAGCTGCTAGTTATGCTGGAGAAAGTTGGTTGTTATTCTCTAGTTTGACTCTTGAGTTTTATGATAGGTCTGTTTTTTCATTCTTTAGTGAACATACCTACCTAATGAACTACTTTTGAAGAATTTTTTGTGCCCAAAAATCAGCTAAGGGAAGGTTAGTTCTTAATTTACAGTTCTTTAAAGCTTTCAAACTTGAGAACGCTACTATTTCTTCTGCAGTTGTTCCTGGAATTAAGCTTATCAATCCCTTCTATTTCCCTAATGAGGCTCAAGACTAATGATGTAGTGTTGAATAATTTCACACAGACTTTCTTTCTTTCTTTATTTTTTTCATTTGAGGGGTGGGGGGTGGTTGGGTGGGGGGTGGTTGGGTAGAGGGAGTGGAAGTTAGTTTCTTGCTTGCTTGTTAATTTAAAGAGAAGAGGAAATGGGATATTTGGTCACAACTTATCAAAAGTTTTTATTCCTCTTGGTAGTTAATGCGCTTTCACTTATAGCTCCATGAAACCAAGCCCAACCCACCTCTCAAAGAAACAGAAAAGAATAAAACAAAATTACTTTTGCAATTACAGTTTTCGTTAACTTTTCTCACTCATTCATTTGTAATTTTCGAAAACGCTATTAGTGTTGAGTTTTCAGACAAATTGTTCATGAATGGGAATTAATTCTTACCTAACTATGAGATGTTTTTTCTGCTTCCGTAATGATTCCCAGAATTTAAGTACCCGCACCCCATTTTCTGTACAAAAGAAATAGAATTGAGATGTCATTTTTCTCTGTAACTTCATCTAACTTCTTTAAATAGGAATGATGGTTAGTCTCATCACAATTATTGTTTGAAAGTGTGTCCATTTTCTCTTGGATGGTTTTTGCAGTGGGTACAAAGTTTAACATAGATCAGTTGGATGTGCATCAAGTCAGAGCATACCATGAGAAGGAAAGGCAAGACATGCACAAGATTTTGGAAAAATACATTCTGATTTGTGGACGAGCTGGGGTATGGTTTTTGTCTTTTGCAGAACGTGATATTGGTGATTATGCAAGCAGAAAACATTTTGTTTGCATGTAATTTGAGAGCCTTATTGGAAGCATATTAAATACATTGAATATCTTTTTGGCTGGCAAGTGGCAACCATTATGGAAGTTCTCCCTTACCCCATGTTCTCCATATTGTGCGTGGATGATTATTAAGTAAAACTTATAATCCGGATTACCTTTTTCAGATATAATAATAAATGCACCACATGTTCAACTCGGAGCTTCAGTCCGCACACCGTTAATTATCATAAGAAAGTCTACACTTCCATATTCCTTTATTATACTCTCGATTGAACTGATGCTTTGTACTTCCTCTATTATGCCTCTATCTTATTTCAGGTTCGAGCTGATAAACTAGTTGCTGAAATGGATTCAATTGAGAAGGGCATAGTCGAGCTTGTAACGCAGCGTGGTATAAGGAAGCTTGTTATGGGAGCTGCGGCAAACAAGTGCTATTCAAAGTAAAAATAAGATAAACTTTCTCTGTTACTTGAATGCCACTAACAATAAATATTGAGTGGGCAACTGGATATCTTGGTAGTCTTGTTTGGGCTAAGACTTCAAGCAACAGAAGAAACAAGAAATGACTTGATGGATCCTTCTCCCATCTCCTCCCGTCCTCCATCATGCGTGTCTAGTCCATTAACTGACTCCTTACTTTCATCCTACTTCTAATTCTCACTTCAAATACAGAATACTAACCTTAATAAAGTTGATGTCGGTTGAATATTTGGGAAAAAGTCACTTAAGTCACTCACATCAGGGAAAATACTGATCTCTTTCTTCTTTGACAAACTTCATTTGATGGCTGTATTATCTAAGAAAGATATGTGAAACGTGATGGTAACATACTTGGTGGTCAACCTAAGGTTCCTTGTAGTTCTCTGTGTTTAAATTTTTCAGTGCATGGGGGTTAATGGACCGCTGGAATGATTACTATTTAATGCAAGAAAGTTGAAACAGGAAATATTCTTCTCATGCATGCCGACGTGTCATAATGTAGCCTCTTCTGCTAGAATCTTATGGTCTGTGGTGACATAGTTCATTTTATTTGTTTACCACGCTGATCTTTTGCTTGTTTTTTTCCCTTCATCTTTTTTCAGTTACTTTCCTTTTCTTCAGCAACGGCAAATAAAATTGACTTTCATTTACTTCTTGGCCCATCATTTTTGTAAGGTTCCTCTGTGCATCTAAACACTTATCAGCACTGCTGTTTTCAGGAGAAATAGGATAATGTCCTTCTGCCCCGTTCCCTCCCACCTCTATCACCCAACATAAATCCCAAAGGAAAAAGGAGAACTTAAAACCACTGAAGCAACGAAAAGAAGTCCTAGCAGCACTACTCAATGTTTTTCCGTTATCAAATAAATAATGTCTGACAATTTAGTGCCTCTTTCTTCTTTTTTTCCGGGGAGGGGGTGGTGTGGGTTGGGTTAGGGGGAATCTACGTCAATTTATTGTGTAACACACTAAGCTGGGAATTGAGCTCTTATGATGAAATTTCAGGAAAATGACTGACCTTAGGTCGAAGAAAGCCATCTATGTGCGGTTACAAGCACCTACATTCTGTTGCATCTGGTTTGTATGCAAAGGGAACCTCATTTATTCAAGGAACCTCATTTATTCAAGGTATGCATCCTGTCATTCCTGTTACTATCTTGAAGCTTTGTTTTGGATGAAATGTGGTGGGCACATGGGGATTACTTCTCTGTTTTCTTATAAATATCATTTTGCTATGGCTTTTTATTTCTATCGTTTCTCCCCTAAGGTTGACTTTCCTTGGGATTGGGATGCGTGAGACGTGGGGGTAGGGTAGAGTTCATCTCTTACTTCACTTAAAAAACATGTGGAACTCTAAATAGTAACTATATTATGTCATGCAGGGAAAGTAAGTCAGAGAAACCTAATACGGACAGCGTGTCACCGTCAATTCCATTAAGTCCAGAAAATGATACTGTTCTAAGATCAAGATCTGTTACAGAGGGTTACAACGAACAAGTAGAGCTCAGGGGACCTTTCACCGAATATCGGAGAGCTGCTTCTGACAATCACAGGATAATCTTCTCTGGACTTTCCTCTGGTGGGACTTTACGGGCTAATTTTCCAAGCATGAGTTCAGATAGAAGTCCCTCAGTGGCTTCACGGTTTTCATCAAGTTCATATGGTGAAATGGTTGGTGATTCACCTACAATTTCCCTTGCAACAACTGAAGGGAATGAGACTGCAATTGACTCATCCGCACTGCACCACTTCATTCTTGGTCATCATCAGCCATCTTCTCCAAGTATAGTAAGTAAATCATGTTATTTCCTTTTGTCTCTTTAAATTACTTAATTATAAGCAATACCTTCATTTCTTGTTTCCTAATGTAATGTGAATGTTTATGTTTGAAGAATTAGATCTAATATGCTTCTTAAATGTTTTGATGATTGGGGGAAAATAGCAGGTAAAGAGTTTAAATGATGAGCCAGCTGGAAGCATGAATGATGAACTATTGGATAGACTTGAGCAGTATGTCGCGGAGGCAGAAGATGCAAGGCGAGAAGCTTTTGAAGAATCAATCAAGCGTAGGAAAGCAGAGAAGGATGCAGTCGAGGCTAGACGAAGGGTAAATTTGTTCATTTAAATTTTACTTCGGATAGTTGAATGTTATGGAACTACAATTTGGTTTCTCTTGGTTGTTTGCGACGATTACTCATTTGCGCCAAATTTCCCATCTGTTGATTGATGAGAAGCTTAAGTTTGATTGAGATTTAAGACAGTAAGACCTAAACTGCCACTTTTTAAAAAGGAGATTGTTTTTGTAAGTATCTGTGCTATTAAGGGGGAGATTCTTATTGCAATAGTTTCATTTCAGGCAAAAGCATCAGAAACAATCTACGCCGATGAGTTGAGGCAGAGGAGAGACATAGAGGAAGCACTTGCAAAAGGCAAGGAAGAAGCTAATCAAATGAAATCAAAGCTAAATAAAATGTTGGCAGATCTGCAGGCAGCTCAAGCACAGGCATCTTCGCTGGAGCGCCAACTCTTAAATTCTGACACAACGGTGCAAGAGTTGGAACAGAAAATGTTCTCTGCTGTCGACCTTTTGCAGAAGTACAGGAAGGAGAGAGATGAGCTGCAGGTGGAGCGTGATGATGCACTCAATATAGCTGAGGCGCTGAGGGAACATCACTCAAACGGGTCCTCGACTACATCTGCATCTGTATTATTTGCTGAATTTTATTTTCATGAAATCGAAGAAGCAACTCGGCGTTTTGACCCAGCCTTGAAAATTGGAGAAGGCGGTTATGGAAGCATTTACCGAGGCCTCCTTCGCCACACTCATGTAGCAATAAAGATGCTGCACCCTCATAGCTCGCAAGGGCCCTCAGAGTTCCAACAGGAGGTTAGATTCGTTATGTTTTTGCTGAATTTCTGCCTCTGTGCATAGAAGAACCTAAATTGTGTCTACTCTCCTAAATTATTGTGTATTTTCTATTTCTTTGTTGTCTTGGTATTTGTCCTCTCAATTGTGCCCCTTGTTTTGACCAGATTCTACTTTATGGCCCTGTTTTGGGTGGCCAAGCCCCAAGGCAAGAAGTTAAAATAGGGAAATAAAAGAACTAAAGAACAGCAGTGCTCAATGGCTTGATATCTATTGATGGTGGTAGCGCAGATGGATATAGTGGAAAGTAAAAATACTTTCTTGTTTATTTTGTGTCCAACATATTGTAGCTACACTTAGATCATCACCATTTACCACTCACCAGATGAGAACTATCCTTTTTATGGTTTGATTAGGCCATGTAGCTCTTTCCCACGTCTTCTTTAAGATGGTTGATTATCTGCTAAAAATGGTTGTATATTGATTAGGCCAATAGGTTTATCTCGGAAGGGTTAGTGCTCTTCTACATGTTGAAATATCAAAATACCAGTTATCTTGTTTGTTTCGCTAGATTTTGTTACCATGTAAGACTCGGTTTACTCATAAACCTCCAATAGAGTCACTTCACCTGATATCTTCCTGCTCACTGGTTTACACGTCTACCAAATTTTATGTGTTCTAGTGTGTTGTCTCATCAGTTTTCTGCTCTACTTACCTTGTTATATTGCTTTTTCATGCTATGCTTATCCCTCAATCAATATCCCACGAAGTTATAATTCATTAACGCAGATAGCTTTTTGGCAATTCATGATATGGTTTATTGGTCTCATATAGGTCAATATTTTAAGCAAGTTGAGGCATCCAAATATTGTCACTCTTATAGGAGCGTGTCCAGAAGCATGGGCTCTTGTATACGAGTATCTTCCCAACGGAAGCCTGGAAGATCGTCTTACCTGCAAGGATAACACGCCTCCACTGTCGTGGCAAACTAGAATTCGTGTTGCATCAGAGCTTTGCTCTGCTCTCATCTTCCTCCATTCCTGCACCACTCGGGGCATAATTCATGGAGATCTAAAACCAGCAAATATCTTGCTCGATGCAAACTTTGTGAGCAAGCTTAGTGACTTTGGAATTTGTCGAGTTCTCTCAGAAGACGAAGGTTCGGAAAAAAGTACATCACTTTGTTACAGAACTGACCCAAAAGGCACATTTGCATATTTGGACCCTGAATTCCTCGATACAGGAGAGCTTACTCCAAAGTCTGATGTCTATTCATTTGGGATTATATTACTTAGGCTGTTGACTGGGAGGCCTGCATTGGGAATAAAAAATGAAGTCCAATATGCATTGGATAAAGGAAACTTGAAAGATCTGCTGGATCCAACTGCTGGAGACTGGCCGTTTGTGCAAGCCAAGCAGTTGGCTCACTTAGCTATGAATTGTTGTGAGAAGAACAGGAGGCTCCGCCCTGAACTTTCTTCAGAGGTGTGGAAGGTGCTTGAACCAATGAGAGCTTCATGTGGGGCATCATCTTTTAGGATGGGTTCTGAAGAGCGTTGTGAAATTCCATCCTATTTTATTTGTCCAATATTTCAGGTTAGTATATTGCTTGTTTTAAATCTAGCATCATATGGCATTATGAATCCCGTATAGTTTGAATTGAGCAGTCATCATACATGATTAAATGAGGTATGTGTTCCAGTTGTATTACAAAATATCATCTGAAGCACGTTGACAAATTCTTCTATGTTATGCCGAGGGTCTATCGGAAACAATCTCTCTACCTTCTCAAGGTAGGGGTAAGGCCTGCATACACAATACTCTCCCCAGACCCCACTTGTGGGATTGCATTGGGTTTTTTGTTGTTGTTGTTGTTGTTGTTGTTGTAAGCACATTGACAAATTAGCATATCCTCACCCTCCCGAACCCTTCTTTTGACTAGAAATCAACATCCTTTTCTGTTGTTTCTCAGTTCTGCAAAATTATGATAATTTATAAGTTTCCATGCAAGTTTGTGTTTTGACACTCCAGTCAATGAGGTTGTTGTCATCCAACTCAATGAAGTTTGGGAAGTTAAGATAGTCTCTTTGTTTTCCTTGTTCTTCCCTTCAGAAAGCATAATGAGTTAAATTCTAGCCATTTTTTGATGTTTATGTGTTTCATTTCTGGCTGTGAACCAACAGGAAACTATGCAAGATCCAGTAGTAGCAGCGGATGGCTTCACATACGAAGCAGAAGCGTTAAGAGGATGGTTGGACTGCGGACATGACACCTCGCCCATGACAAACCTTCCACTGTCGAATACGAATCTTGTTCCCAACCATGCTCTCCGTTCTGCAATTCAGGAGTGGCTGCAACAGCATTGACAAAAGTGTTCAAGCTTTGTGAAATTGTCTATAGAAGTCATTACACCTCCTCTTTAATATGTTTTTCATGGATGCTAAGCTCTAGTTTTACTGTATAGCAGCACTACAAAAATATACTTCTATACAGGTTTTGTGTACATAGTGGCTTAAACTGGAAGTTAAAAGTCTGAGTATAGACTGAATGGTTTTATAAACATATATGAAATGGAACAGATCGACTTGTTTCCATACTGAATTTGCAACTCAGCTACTTGTGTGTCCATCTCTCCTGTTGATTCAAAGGATTGAGCAATAACTTAGAAATATTACTAATTAGAAGAATACATACTAGTAAAAATATCAGTTATGCATTGTATTATGTTGGTATATCAATTTGTACATTTTCATGTGTCCTTGTACTTCAAATTTATTTACAAGTATATAGATTGTACATAATGAAAGTTTGAAGAGAAGGAAGGTATGATAAAATAGGTAAAATATATCTTAGCTCAAAATTATGTTCAGATTTGCCTTTCTTGACGAAATTAGATCAAAACTTAGAACTTTGAAATGGTGTCACGCGATATTGAAGCTTCTGTAAGTTACCAACAAGGGTTGTGGTGGTAAGTACTACTTCATCCTTAACCAGAGTTCTCGAGTTCGAGCCCCTGGGTATAGAGTCGCCTTTAAGGGAGCGCTTTACCCCCAATGTGGGACTTCCCGGCGCGAATCCGGATTAGTCGGGCCCCAGTGTGGGTACCGGATACCGGGTGAGAAATTAAAAAAAAAAAAAAAGAGCTTCTGTAAGTTTGTTGCTAAAGAACCATGCGTGGAATTACTGATGTTATTTTTTATTGCTAGATATGCATAACAAATTGTATATCAAATGTATGTTAAGTAGTACAAATCCTAGAAAAACCTTAACAAGTTTATTTTTAAAATATTATTCAATTGCATTTTTTTTAATTATAGAGGTAAAACACCAAGAGCAATAGTTATTGAAGTTCAACTCGTAAAACCTGTGAAATATATTCAGATTATTGTCAATTTTGCATAACGGGTGTGTTACGTTACTAACAGCTTGTTTGGATGGTTGTTATGTATCGTTTCAGAATGTATTGTATTGTATCATTTTGATGTATATAATGTTTGGATAGATTGTATTGTTTGTCGTCGTTTCATGATGTCATGTACCAATAATATGAAGAACAAACATGCAATATTATAATGAAAAGGTAAGGTATGAGGTAATAGTATTATATAAAAAGGTAGGGTAAAGGATAAAACAAGATTCTTTAATAATAAAAAAAGGCAAGATGAGAGGAAAAAAATAAGAAAACGACACTAGCACACCAAATCGGTCGTTTCATAAAGTGACACTTTCCGTCATTACGTAACGACTGATTAAAACGATACGATACAATAAAATTAAGTAACAATAAAAACAAGCATTGTATTTAAAATAACAATACGATACAATACAACAAGTAACAATCATCTAAACAAGCTGTAAGTGAAAGATATTAATATACAACAATATGAACAAATTGATTACTTGATTAATTTTCGTTACGAAGAACGTAATTATTTGGAAATAGAAAAAGAATAATGGCTTCTAATTAGTTAACTAAAGCAGAAATGTGAATATAAACAAAAACTTGCAAAATCGAAAATCTTCATCAGAAAATGCAGAGTGTATAACGATTTACTGGAATAAGCTACTACCATACAACATCAATTTTTGTTTAATAGTTGTTTGAGCAAAAAAGTATAAAACCCTTTTTGTCGAACTAATTATTAATATTATGGAAGGTACATCTTAGCCAAACATAATTAATCTCAGACCTAAACATACAGAATGCGAAAATAAAAGAAGAATAATAGCGTGTAATATTTCTTCATGTAATATTTGTACATCAAACATGAGGGATGAGCTTACATCTAGGCAGACTTGTGTCATACTCATGGGAGCAAGGAAGGAGAAGAGAGGAAACCGTTGATGATGAAGAGATTCTTCTTCTTGGCTCTTCCATGGTAGCTGTCTCGACCCAATCCCCCCTTTCTCTGGGTTCCACCCCTCCTATATATATATATATATATATATATATATATATATATATATATATATATATATATATATATATATATATATTAAAATTCCTTTTATCCAATGGTTTTTGACCAACATACTTTCTGACGACTGTGCACTTCATTGTTTGCTTGGTCATAACATATTTCCTATGACGTAAGCCTTTCGCCGTTTTTACACCGACGATGGTCGAGGTGCTCTTTGCTGCCTCGCCCCGTGGACATGATTAGGGCTTGGTCGGCCTCTTATCACCCCACTTAAGGACGATCATTCCCAGTCAAATTTTGACCCATATAGTTAGTCCCTCTGTCCGTCGAGGTCGCCTCTTAGCGGGCTCAACGGACGGACTTTGTCGATTCAAAAGTTAGGAGAAATCTGAATGTTACACGCTGGACGAGATCCTTAGGTCGAGATGGCGATGTGATGCTTCAACGGTACCGTCGGACCGCTATGTCAGTTCGGAGCTGAATCGTTGCATCGATTCGATGCGTCGTGAATACCCACCGTGTATCATTATGGCACACGTTTCCTAGGTACCATATCGTTTTCCGTGCCCTATCAGTTTTTGATTGACGGCTCTTGGGTTTCCCGCTCGGGACATTTATGTTCCTATATATAGGGGGAAACCACCATTCGATCATTACGTTTATCGATTCAATCTGAGGAATTTCGCAAACCTCCACCTTCCTCACCATTTCATACTTCTGATCTCATACTTATGCTTTTGTCAGAATCAGATGCTGCAATCCTCTCTCTTCCTTCTTCATACTTGTTTATTCAGATCAGTACAAACAGATGGCCGGTATTTCTTCCTAGACTGATAGGTTCGTCGAAGCTCCGGTGCCGGAAAATGACGCACCTCTTCTCGGAGAGGGGGTGGAGGCGACGGAAGATGAGGGAGTTCCAACAGCGGCCAAGATATTGCCTCGTCTGGGGAAATTATAGACTGACGTCAACAGCCCCGCCGGAGAAGAACTGGATCCTGCACCCTCTACCATGGATGAACGGCGATTGCGGCGCTCAAGACCAAGTGGGGAATTCCAAACCACATCGAGATGGTGCCGACGATGGGGGCGGACATCGTACATTTGGACCTCCCAGGGTACTATGCATTCTATGCGTACCCTTTTGTTGTTGGGTATACGCTTCCTCTCCCCTCCCTAGTGACTATGAAGTGTGTCCGGCTCAACTTTCACCGTACGTGTACAAACTCTTCCTCATGCTTCTCAAGTACGCGGAGCTCGCCGGTCAAGAGATCACTTTGGGGCACATGCTTAATATTTTTGCCCCTCAACTTATTCGAGGCATGATGATCCATATGCGCCATCGAGGAACAAAGAGTTTGGTGGTGAAGATGGACGATAAGGCTAATCTCCGCTTCTGGAAAAACTATTTTTACGTGCGGACTGAGCACCTTGTAGCGGACCCTGCGGGGTTCCCTGAGAGGTGGAACTTTGCACGTAAGTTTTCCTCTGTTTACTTTGTGATTCCTTTCGAGGCGGTGGCCGACCGTTCTTTTTTAGGTGGCATTGCTAATTTGTTTTTGCTTTCGCAGCCGAGAGACTGCCTCCCCCGCCAATTGACGACATCCGCGAGTGGGTAAACGCCATTCTTCCCCATATAGTGGGGGTCCACGAGTGGGCGTCCTTCTATGAGAAATACGGGCGTAAGCCTCTCAGTGAGTCGGCCCACTACAGTTTCTTTGCTTTTTCTTCGTAGTTTGATCTCGTCGTTATATGGTTATTTTTCTTCGCGGACAGGGAGAGTGCGAAGGGCGAGGGCTCCTCCGCTCGCATTCCGTCAATCGACGCCTCCTACCTAGCCCACGTCGAGGTTCGCTGCCCGGCCCACGCCGAGAACTCAATCGGCACCTGCGGCCAGGGCCGTTGGTGTGGAAGTTACTCCTCAATCTAAGACTTCGGCTTCTGTCGTCCGCTCAACGGACAAATCTTCCCATGCTGGTGGCGGGAAGGGCCCGTCGAAAAGACGGCGAGTGGAGTTAGAAAGGGCTCCTCCAACCGAAGCATCTTCGGGGGGCGACCCTATCTTGGCGGCGTCTGAAATTGGCAGTGGTGCCAACCCGGTCATAGAGGCAAACCCGGTGGCAGAGGCTCCGGCCTTTGTGAGTGATCAACAGGCTATTGCGATGGACAGACGAAGTCTTGAAGCTGTTGTTGCCGTCTTGGGCGCCCCATCGTCATCCGGTCCGAACCGCGCTTCTTCTTCAGCTGCACAGAGGGGAAAAGGTGTCGTCGTTGATGATTACGAGTCTGACTCCGACCTCGATCCTGACGATGTTAGGATGTTCGAGGAGGGCTTTACCCGTACTGTGGTAAGAGCGGGAGGTCCTTCCCGAATACTTGAGATTCCATCGGATGTCAATCTCCTGCGAGACACGGAGGGTCTAGTGCTACAGTTCGACCTTCTATGCTCTGCCGCAGAGTGTGAGGCTCTTCGGGATGTCAGTGACGTTGAATTATCGCAGGCAGTGGCCGCGATGGGTTTGAGAGTAAGTTTCTTCTATGTTTTTTCTTCGTCCCCTTTTTGCAGCCTTGGCCTTCATTGATTATTATTATTATTATTATTATTATTATTATTATTGTTATTATTATTATTATTATTGTTATTATTTTTATTTTGCTTTTAGTCTTACATGCTGGAGATCAAAAGTGCTCGTAGGGCTGAGACCCGGGCCAAGATTTTTTTGAGGATGCTGGAAAAATATCGGCGCTATCGCAACAAATGTCGTGAGATGCATGAGCGGCTCAGGGCGAGCACTGTCAATCAATCTCTCGGAGAGGAGCTGGAGAAAAGGGATCAGGAGCTGATGCAGTCCATCCGCAGGTGTAGTGAGCTCGAGGAGCTACTTCGTGCAAAGGACGAAGAACTTGAGTTGGGAAAGGGGGTCGTTGCAGAGTGTGAGTATCTCCAGGCGAAAGTGCTATCATTGCAATCCGAGCTTGATCAGAATGCCGTCAGAGTCGAAGCTCTGAGTGCAGAATGGATGGGGAAGTTGGCCGAGCTGGAGAGGAAAATGTCCCAGTTGGAGAACGCCGAGAATGCTCGGGCTTCGGCTTCAACAAGGGCGGCAGCGTTGGAGGACACTATCCGTGTCCTTCGATCAGAGCAGGAATCCGAAAGGGCAACGACCACGCTAAGGGAGGCGAGGCTTGAAGAGCGCATCAGCGAGATTGACCGGGAAGCTTCCAATTTTGGAGATCGGGTCGCTATCCTCGAGGCTGAAAAGGCGCAGTTGCTAGCCCAAGTCTCTTCCGCTGTTCCTCGCCACTTGCATGAGCTTTGGGTTCATATCGAAGCCCAACGAGACATATACAAGAGTTTGTGGTAGGCGGGCAATATTTCTGAGGCCGCTTATGAAGGAGCCCGGGCGAAGGCACGAGAGGCTCATGTCAACTGCGGCTATGACCCTCAACACTGGAGGCTGGCGATGACGTTGATGCTGAGGAGGAATTTCTCGAAGATAATGATGGGGAGAACGGCGGTGATGACGCCGAGTGAAAAGTTATTGCTGCTTTAGTATATGTATTATTTATATATATATTTTTTATTTTCGTTTTGGGCCTGTTTCGGCCTTGTGAAAGGTGCGGCTGTTGCGCATACGTATATAAATGAAAGAGTTGTTTCATCCTTGTACATCTTTTGATTTTCTTTCCCTTTTCCTTGATTGTTACATCTTTTGTTTTGGCGTAGACCTTTTGGATTTTTGTATGGCGAGTCCCTGATTTTTCGATTTGGGGATCCGACCTTGGCCGGATCGAATAGGGTCTCGTCGTGTGAGTCTGCATGGAGCCGCTTCGGGCTTGCATATTTGGGCGAGATTGACTTTTAATTTATCGCTTTAGGCGAAATCATCTTTGATTCATACGAGGTTGAATTCGGATTTGCTATTCCGGACGAGGTCAGTTTCGACTTGGACATCTGAGGGGGATTTGAGTTGACTTGCCATTTAGGCAAAGCTAGCTTTTTCATGTGTATTCGAGTTGGGTCGGACTTGGAGTTTGGCGCGGTCAATTTTTGACTTATTTGAACAAGTTCGAAAGGAAAAATTTATTTTTCTTTTGGCAATGGCCTTTGGCCGTAGGGGTGTTATTTCAAACTAATTTCGAAATGTTAACCCGTTGTAATTCGAGCGAGGTCGAATTCTTGTTTTGACGATGGCCTTCATCCGTATGGGTGTTATTTCGAACTAAGGTCAAAATATCAACCCGTTGTAATTCGAGTGAGGTCGAATTCTTCTTTTGCCGATGGCCTTTGGCCGTACGGGTGTTATTTCGAACTAAGGTCAAAATGTCAACCCATTGTAATTCGAGCAAGGTCGAATTCTTCTTTTGGCGATGGCCTTTGGCCGTAGGGGTGTTATTTCGAAGTAAGGTCGAAATGTCAACCCGTTGTAATTCGAGCGAGGTCGAATTCTTCTTTTGGCAATGGCTTGGCCGTAGGGTGTTATTTCGAACTAAGGTCGAAATGTTAACCCGTTGTAATTCAAGCGAGGTCAAATTCTTCTTTTGGCGATGGCCTTTGGCCGTAGGGTGTTATTTCGAACTAAGGTCAAAATGTTAACCCGTTGTAATTCGAGCGGGGTCGGATTCTTCTTTTGACGATGGCCTTTGGCCGTAGTGTGTTATTTCGAACTAAGGTCGAAATGTTAACCCGTTGTAATTCGAGCGAGGTCGAATTCTTCTTTTGGCGATGGCCTTTGGCCGTAGGAGTGTTATTTCGAACTAAGGTCGAAATGTTAACCCGTTGTAATTCGAGCGAGGTCGAATTCTTCTTTTGGCGATGGCCTTTGGCTGTAGGGGTTTTAATTCGAACTAAGGTCGAAATGTCAACCCGTTGTAATTCGAGCGAGGTCGAATTCTTCTTTGGCGATGGCCTTTGTCCGTAGGGTGTTATTTCGAACTAAGGTCGAAATGTTAACCCGTTGTAATTCGAGCAAGGTCAAATTCTTCTTTTGGCGATGGCCTTTAGCTGTAGGGGTGTTATTTCGAACTAAGTTTGAAATGTTAACCCGTTGTTTCATTGTCAGTTTTTAGAGAATCTCATAGGTCATCGTACTGTTTGCGCGTACGTCGGGGTGAATCCTGGCGTACGTGGTTTGTTGTTACTGGAGAATACTGGGTGTTCTCTGGGGGAGTCCCAGTTTTGCTTAATCTTGCTTGCATTGGAGAACACGATGCGTTTCCTGGGTGAGTCTTAGTTTGCTTAATTTTTTCTTGCATTGGAGAACGCGATGCATTTCCTGGGTGAGTCCCAGTTTGCTTCATTTTTTCTTGCATTGGAGAACGCGATGCGTTTCCTGGGTGAGTCCTAGTTTGCTTTATTTATTCTTGCATTGGAGAACGCATGTGTGTCCCGGGTGAGTCCCAGTTTGCTTAATTTCACATGCATTGGAGAATACCTTGATGGGGAGTACAAAATGTTGCTTTATTTCATTCACTGGAGAATACTATACATGTCCGTTTCATACATATGTTGGAGAAGTTTCCATATATCTAGTCCCTTTATTGGTCGTCCTAGAGAAGCTATCGGCAGGCGGGGCGATGAACTATACTTTGAACTTCGAGATGTCCCCTTCGTCGCCTCGTTAGAGACCTCCCCGAGAAAACCCAATTGGGACAAAACCCGGGTGAGGGAAAAGAGTACGATTTGAGGGGCGTCCTTTTTCCGAAGTTGAAGTATTTGAGGTGGGCAACATTCCAATTGTTTTGTAGTAGTTTTCCTTCCATTGTTTCTAGTTGGAATGCTCCTTTGCTCACTTGCTCATGCGAGTGCTCGCATTCCTGTTTGAACCAGCAAAAGAGAGGATAAACCAAAATGAAACTTTTCGTACCTCGACGCAACGAGTTAGTGGAAAGGGGCGATGTTGTAGTGTTGCTTCGCCTGGTGTTTTAATGGTGGTTTTAGATTTGGCGGCCATGTTCAGCTCCGTTATTAACAGCGCCTCCCTTGCTGAAGTGTTGAAATCGAGTCTCGGTCCGATCTCATTGTTATGTACCAACAACAAGGAAAACATGTCATACTTCGTTCATAGACCATCCAACGCGCGCGCGCGCGCGCGGGGGGGGGGTACGGG
>NC_031989.1:13642626-13681502 GCF_001879085.1 Nicotiana attenuata
GGGGGGGGGGGGGGGGGGGAGGATGTGAAAGTAGGGCAGGATATGCCCATTTTTTCAAAGGACCGTGTAGCAAGCTGCCGTCTCCTCCTCAGGGGCGGGAATACGGGTCAATATATAGAGTAAATGTGTCAAATGAGGATTGGCTACACCAGATGACCGTGATCCTATTTTGAACGTGCATACGTCGTGCTAAACCTATCGCTACAGGTGAGATGTTGGTTTTGCATAGGTATTGGTTATGACTTCTACTTTTATGTAGCAGCATGACCTAGATTAGTATGGTTGTCTCGAAGGTTTATTTACCGCTCTTTCGAGTGGTTGACATTTATTGGTTATGACTTCTACTTTTATGTAGCATCATGACCTAGATTAGTATGGTTGTCTCGAAGGTTTATTTACCGCTCTTTCGAGTGGGTGACATTTCGCCAGTTCTAGATCTGAAGGAAACGAAAAAATTTGGCTAAGTTGTCGAATGATAAAGACAGACCATAACTTTTTAGTCTAGAGTTGATTAAATAATATGCAATGTACGAGAAACAGAACATTACAAGGAAAATTTCCAAAAAATATATAACCAACTCGAAATGATAGGTGTATGATCATCTTTCTTTATTGAGACATTGATATTTTCTGTACTTATTTACAACAAATATTAGATTACTTCTTGTAAAAGAGGAAAGGTCGTTAAGATAAGAATGGTTGTTACCAGGGGCGGACCCACATGGTGTCATGCAGGTTCATATGAACCCGCTTCGTTAAATTTTTTATCATTTTATATAGGCTAATCGTCTAAAAAACAGACATATAGGTGAGTTGAACCCACTTGATCATTGATAGTCCTATGGTGCAGCGGTCTTGCGGGTTCAAATTTGCCTAAAAATCAGGTCTTCGAAACTCATCTCTGCTCTTCCTTGCCTTTTTTTGGTTACGTCATACGTGTGTTTGCACACGTGAATTTGCCAAATATATATGATAAGAGATGCCGCCAAACGTTAAAATTGAAGTTCAATTAACTAATTTTCTCCCCTTCTTAGGTTATTCCTCTTAGCATGTCTATTTCTTCTCTCTATTTTCTACATTTTTTTAATTTATTTTATATCTGACTTATTTACTCAAATCAATAAAAAAAAATCTAAAGGTTCAGTCTACTTCAAAAGTTCACAATTTTAATTCTGCAGAGTAAATCTTTCATATGAGGATAATCAATTCGGTCGTTGTGGTCGGACTCTATTATGGATTTCTGACCACATTCTCCATATGACTCTCTTCTCTCTTCCTTCTCCGAGCTCTGGTTATGGAAGAAAAAACCGAGAAGAAGGTATCAGCAACAACTGGTTTTATTACAGGTGTAACGACCGGGCCGGTCGTTTTTGGAATTTACGCCCCGATCCCCCATTAACTGCTTTCCCTAAGTTCATTTCTGCTATTTTGGTTTGCCGGGACGTTCGGTATTAGGATTCGGAGTGTTTTGGGACACTTAGTCCCTAAATAAGAGTTTAAGAGTTGAAAAATGGTCCGTATTCGGAACAGTGTGAAGACGACCTCGGAATGGAAATCTGATGGTTCCGTTAGCTCCGTTAGGTGATTTCGGGGTTGGGAGCGTGTTCGGAATGTTATTTGGAGGTCCGTAGCTCATTTAGGCTTGAAATGCCGAAGTTTGGATTTTTGAAGTTTCCGGTCCGATAGTGAGTTTTTGATCCGAGGGTAGGATTTGAATTCCGGAAGTTGCTGTAGCTCCGTCATGTCGTTTGGGATGTGTGTGCAAAATTTCAGGTCATTCGGACGAGGTTTGGTAGGTTTTTGATCGAAAGCGTATTTGGTTAGAATTTGAAGTTCTTAGGCTTGAATCCTTGATTTAATCGGGTTTCCGGTGTTGTTTGGGGGTGTTTTGAGGNGAATATCTTCAGAATTGATCGAGCTGGTGTGCTCAACTGAGTTGTGGTAGCACGGTAAGGTGCATGAGGAGTTAAACACTGAATCATGGAACTGGAGGGTCTTGGGATCATTTCTTGCCACTGGCGGAGTTGCTTGCAACGATAGTATCAATCCAGCATTCAGATGGCGCCGTATGAGGCTTATATGGTAAGAGGTGTAGATCTCCGGTGGGTTGGTTTGAGCCGGGTGAGGGCAGGCTATTGAGCACAGAGTTGGTACAGATGCATTGGCAAAGGGTTAAGACGATTCAGGATAGACTCCGTACAGCCCAGTCTAGACAGAAGAGTTACGCGGACAGGAAGGTTCGTGATGTTCATATATGGTTGGTGAGCGAGTTCTGCTTTGGGTCTCGCCTATGAAAGGCGTCATGAGGTTTGGGAAGAAAGGAAAGTTGAGTCTGAGGTTTATTGGCCCTTTTGAGATCTTGCGGCGAGTTGGGGAGGTTGCCTATGAGCTTGCCTTGCCTCCCAGTTTGGCCGGAGTTCATCCGGTATTTCATGTTTCGATGCTCCGGAGGTATCACGGGGATTCGTCGCACGTGTTGGATTTCAGTTCAGTCCAGTTGGACAAGGATCTATCCTATGTTGAGGAGCCAGTGGCTATTTTGGACAGACAGGTCAGAAAGTTGAGGTAAAAGAACATTGCTTCAGTGAAGGTTCATTGGCGGGGTCAGCCGGCCGAGGAGGCGACTTGGGAGACCGAGCGGGATATGCGCAGCCAGTACCCTCATCTTTCTCACTACTTCAGGTATGTTCCCTATGCTCGTTCGAGGACGAACGAATGTTTAAGTGTAGGAGGATGTAACGACCCGGTCGGTCATTTTTGGAATTTACGCCCCGATCCCCCCTTAACTGCTTCCCCTAAGTTCGTTTCTGCTATTTTGGTTTGCCGGGACGTTCGGTATTAGGATTCGGAGTGTTTTGGGACACTTAGTCCCTACATGAGAGTTTAAGAGTTGAAAAATGGTCTGTATTCGGAACAGTGTGAAGACGACCTCGGAATGGAAATTCGATGGTTCCATTAGCTCCGTTAGGTGATTTCGGGGTTGGGAGCGTGTTCGGAATGTTATTTGGAGGTCCGTAGCTCATTTAGGCTTGAAATGCCGAAGTTTGGATTTTTGAAGTTTCCGGTCCGATAGTGAACTTTTGATCCGAGGGTTGGATTTGAATTCCGGAAGTTAATGTAGCTCCGTCATGTCATTTGGGATGTGTGTGCAAAATTTCAGGTCATTCGGACGAGGTTTGGTTAGGTTTTTGATCGAAAGCGTATTTGGTTAGAATTTGAAGTTCTTAGGCTTGAATCCTTGATTTAATCGGGTTTCCGGTGGTGTTTGGGGTGTTTTGAGGATTGGTGCAAGTTCGAATAAGGTATTAGGTGGTATTGGTGCTTTTGGTTGAGGCCCCGGGGGCCTCGAGATGATTTCGGGTGGTTAACGGGGAAATTTTCTAAGTTGTTGCAGCTGGTTCCCAAACCGCAGAAGCGGCTTCCTCATCGCAGAAGCGATTTTTGGCTTCCCCTCAGAGACCGCAGAAGCGGTCATCTTTCCGCAGAAGCGGAATCGCTGGAGCGGTCATGTGTCCGCAAAAGCGGAATTTTCCCCTTTAATGAGAAACCGTAGAAGCAGTTATTTTGCCGCTTAAGCGGGGCCGCAGAAGCGGTCCCTTGTCCGCAGAAGCGGAAATGTCTGGGCAGAAATAGGAAATTTCGAGGGTTTAATTTCATAAGTTTGAAAAATCAATTTTGAGCTCGGGCAAGGGCGATTCTGAGAGGATTTTGGAGAGGAGATTATTGGGTAACATTTCTATGATCCTTTCTAATTATATTCTATCATTTAGTAGTTAAATCCACCTTTTAAATTCGAATTAAGGATCAAAAATGGAAGAATTTGGGTGAAAGTTCATTGACTAAACTATTGGGTTTTGAGGGAGCATTCGACCTCCGATTTTTGAGATTTTTATATGGTTAGACTCGTGAGAGTACGAGGTTTCTGAAAATGTGAAAATTATTCGCTTCCGAGATGTTGGCCTGAGGGGCGTTTTGGTCATTTCACCTATTTTCGCGCCTTAGCTTTAATTTCAATAGTGGAATCAGTTGTTTGCAATATTATTTACGATTTGTAATTTAATTGAATAGATTTGGGCCATTTGGAGTCGGATACTCGTGGCAAGGGCATCGTTCCCTAGTTGACTTCGCACCGTTTCGAGGTAAGTGGCTTGCCTAACCTTGTGTGGGGGACTTCGTCCCTTAGGATGTGATAATTGGTAAATGAATGCCTTGTACGTGAGGTGACGAGCGCGTACTTGAGCAAATTGTTAAAACCCGGATTTTTACTTAAATACTTGATTTGGATTCTCTTTCATATTTGCCTTACTTTACTTGCTTTTATAGCATGTGCTAGCGTAGAAGGGCATGTTTAATTGATCCAAGCTGCCTATTTGTTTAAATTGTCTTAACTGTGATTACGTGGAGTATGTTAGGCCAGTATTATTTGATGCCTTGTATTGTTGTACTTAAATTTCTGAATAATTCGTTGATGTTGGTTGCGCATTTATATTGGGACTATGGATGCGGATTCCGGGAGTTCCCCCTTGATTGTTTACTTTGGGACTACTGGTTTTATTCCCGGGAGATCCCCCTGTACTTTTATTTTGGGACTACGGGACGGTATCCCGGGAGATTCCCCTGCACTTTTATTTTGGGACTACGGGACGGTATCCCGGGAGACCCCCCTGCACACTGATGATTGGATTACGGGACGGTATCCCGGGAGATCTTTTGATATCGATATGAGATTTAGACTACGTGACGGTATCCCGGAAGTTCCATTGGACAGTTGAACAAGGGCTACAGGACGGTATCCTGGGAGACCCCCGTCGGTGTTCTTGTAATTTTGCTGTATTTACTCTGTGTTTATGTTTTGTCTTGTAGTTCTATATTTCATTGATCTGTCTTATCACATCGCTGTGTTCATTAGTTTTCTTCAGACTTCGATACTGTTAATATCTTGCTATTTTATTGTTTCTGTCTCAGTAGGGCCCTGACCTTTTCCTCGTCACTACCCAACCGAGGTTAGGCTTGGCACTTACTGAGTACCGCTGTGGTGTACTCACGCCTCTTCTGCGCATGTTTTCCATGTGCAGATCCAGGTGCTTCTGAGCAGGCGTACCGCCAGTAGCTGTCAGGGAGCGTATTGGGGACTTGAGGTATACATCTGCTACGTCCACAGATCTGCAAAGTCTCCTTCTCATTTTATCCATAGTTGTTAGATGTTATTTCGATCCCTCTTTGTATTAGACTATTCTGGTGACTAGAGCAGTGTAAGATTTCTTATAGCCTGTGTTGCCCGTGGGTTTCCGGGTCTTGGAGGTTATTTCAGTATTTTGTATTAAAGTGTATGTGCCAGGCGGCAACTGTATACATTACTCATGTTATTTAGCTTCGAATATAAATTTCGCAAATGTTGTTACTTCCGCAAAGTGTTAGGCTTACCTAGTCGTGAAGACTAAGTGCCGTCATGACGTGTTCACAATTGGTAAACTAGGGTCGTGCCAACAGGACAGCTCATGATGTTCATATCGATCTATTATGCGCCTCTACATCTAGCATTGGGTAGACATCCCACCACAAATGGCCCTATAAATGTAACTGTCACCGTAATTCTCACAACCACTTATAATGGAAGTATCTATACAGATTTGAGACTGAAGATAACTATCAATGCAACTATTAATGTGATTATTCCAACTATAGTGACAATGTTGATGCTAGTGACGATATCGATCGTGACCTTGATACGGAGCTGGAACTGCTAACTAGGATGAATGTGCTAACTATGGATATGATGCCGGAAATAGACCGATTTTATATCACCCTTCAATCCGAATTAGCAAAAGCAATGTCTCCTTGCATAATATGGATTCCAAACATTCATGATCTGGATGTGAATGAGTCGAATGACTTAGCCCTCGGTCTATTAGTGAACCATCTCTCCAGGGATTGTGAAAGATGTTCTAGTAGAAATATTCTTGTTATTGCTTCGACTCATATTCCCCAAAAAGTGGACCCGCTCTAATAGCTCCGAATAAATTAAATACGTGCATTAAGTATTTCTGTTCCAATTTTTGCCTCTTCTGCTCCCCCTGAATCAAACTTTTCTTTGCCATAATGGTTGAATTCCTATTAGTATCCATGATACAAGTCGAATCCTAGATGTAGAAATAGAAGAAGGTGTTCGTTCTTTATCCGGAAGATGATAAAAAAAGAAAATAAAAAGAAACAAACAGGTATGAAAGCTATAATTGTAAACCATGATCAAATCTATAAAAGCATTGGTTTATACATTCCTCTTAGTCTCGACTCTAGGCATAATTTTTTTCGCTATCTTTTTTCGAGAACCGCCTAAAGTTCCAACTAAAAAGAACTAAAAAGGTGAAATAATTTTTCATAATTCCTTTATTTATTTATCATTATCATTTTTTCTCACCCTGTTCTTTTTTATCTCTAATCTATCTAGTTCCTTCTTGTACAATCATCTGATGAAGTCTCGTCAAATAGGTCTTCCACTTCCGGTGGTCACATAGTTACAAACCCAAACAAACAATAAAAGCTAAATGGAAAAAGAAAGGAGTTTGGAACTAAACTATTTTTGACTTGGAAGACAAAGAAGTGTGATAAAGATGAGACCGTATAAAATGAATATTAATCAAATTTACTATTTTCCGATTTGTTGTTTCGTCGATGGAGCCTTAAAATAAAATGAAAAATCACAAATACTTTTTTGATTATGGATCTACTACCAGAAATTCAATGCGTAATCTCAGCATTCAATGTATTCCTGAACTTTTTTCTAAATATGCAAGTGCAATCACTGAAATTATCTATAAGTTACTTTAATCTTTATTTGTATAATGCTGAAATTATTTATTTTGTGTTCCAATAAAATTATTAATCTTGTTTATGAGCTCTCCCCCCCCCCCCCCCCCTCACAATTTATACTAGTTTAGATTATTTTAGTTAATAACTCTTTTTGTTTGTTGTCCTTTGTTTAGCTTTTGCTATATCTCTTAGAGCTTAATAAATTTCTAGTTTTGTTAAATAGATTTCTTCTCTAAAATTTAAATGGTTAAAGTATTCAAACAAAATGTGTTAAATTGACATGTTTTTTTTTATAATTTTTTTAAACAACCATTTACTTTTTATGGCTTTGAAATGCTTTTCATGAGCCAAGTATCTATTGAAAACAATTTCTCTACCTTCAAAAGATTGTGGTAAAATTTGCCTACATATTATTATTCCCAAACCCCATTTATGGGTCCGGGCATGTTGTTCTTATTGTAAAATGGATGGATTCTTGTTAATTTTTAAAAAAAATCGTACCCAACTTGAAAAAGAAAAAAGTAGTGCAGATCTCAACTTATTTTTACTTTCCTCATCTTATATAGTATTATGAACCCACGGGGGGGGGGGGGGTGTGTGTGTGTGTGTGTGTGTGTGTGTTTACATCTCGGTTGCTGTACCAAATGCTACCCGTATTAGTTATGTTTTTTAATGAACCCGCTTATGTAAAAAGTATGGGTCCGCCACTGGTTGTTACTTAGTAGTCAAAAGTTAAAAAATACGTTACTCCCTCCGGTCCAAAATAAGTAATTTTTTGGCCTTTTTCTTGTGGTCCAAAATAAGTGATTTTTCNTTTTTTTCCTACATTGTCCTTGAAGTAAATGGTGTTGGAATATGTGTTGGGAGTGTTTATGTGAGATAGTAAAGGTTAATATGGTCAATTCCATTGCTAATTAATGCTAAAAAGTGGATTTCTTAATTTGTGTGAAAACATTCAAAAAATCACTTATTTTGGACCGGAGGGAATACAAATTATAGATAGGCTTTACCTAGCGATATCTTTGACAGAAGCTCGACTATCTTTGTATTTTCTTTTTCAACTGACTTCCCAAATCCCAACATTTAATTAGCTCATCATTGTCTTATATTCTTAGAGTTTAATTTCCTTTTCCTGTTTTTCCAATGGGTAAGTTTCTAACTTATCCAGACTAAAATGTGATAAATGTAATTTTCCTCATTTTATTTGGTGGGATTTGACCCATAATTATTAGTAGAGAGAAGAGGATAGAAGAGGGAGACCGAGTCTTTTGGCGGGCGGATCCAAGTATCTCAAATTTCCTTTGTTGGTATATTTATTACACAAGCCGGTCAAATTTACGGTTTATTTTTCATAATCGATACACATAAATTATATATTGATTATACACGATTATACATATATTATATATTCCCAACTATTTTTAACTTAAACGATTTAGTGATCAACTACGTCTATTTGGATTGAGTGAACGACACTCAATACCATTAAACTGTAAATCTTCGTAGTTCATGAGTAATGCATGTCAATTAGTTAGGTAATTGGAAAGAACTACGTTTCAGTCTTAATCTTATATTTTTGCCTAGTTTTGAAAAAGCAAAATTAGTTCTTTGTTACTTTGTTTGGACAAAGGAATCGTTCCTTATTTTTTTGCATTCATACTACCTATAGATGTTAAATATCATATGTATATGACATTTCGTTTATGAGTAAATCTAAAAACAAAATTATTAATAAAATAAAAATCGATTAATCTTTCTCATTACCTTTTATCTAAAGCATAAATAATAGTAAAATTTAACTCTTTCTATATGTAATTTACTTTTTAACTGTCACATATAAATATAGACAATAACATAGAAGTTAAAAAACTAAAACAAATTCTACAAAAATAACTGATTCCTTTTTAATAGTATAAAATATCATTCAGGTAACTTTTCGGGGATAAAAAATTCAGGTAACTTTCATTGAAGTTGACTAAGACTGTGAACCAATAAGGGAGCAAGGAATAAGTTGAGCCACGTGAGGTTGAGCACAGGTGATTAAGACCGGGTACCTGAATCTAATCACCAAAACCAAAGACCCATTACTTTATGGCGCTGTTCTTATCGTACGGTCTATACGGAAATTTTAATTTACCGGTTCCATTAGTAGCCGGTAACCCTAATTTCTTATATACGCGCTTTCAACTTTTTCCCGTTTTCCTTATACAACACGTCTCTGAGCTATCCGTAATAAAGTGAGAAGTTTTTTTCATAAAACGAAAAGAAAAGAAGCTTTAATGACTTATTGCCAAATTTTTATTTCCAATATTAGAAAAGGATAGAATAATTCTGTTGAAAAGTTGTCACAACAAAAATGTGATAGAGACGGTTTTGTTACTTAGACACAGGGTTTCTTTGTGTACGTAATAGAAAGACTGAATTTTAAAAATATTAAAATGTTTTCCTAAAAATTGAAAAACAAGATTATTTGAAAAATAAAAAATGTTTTTCCGTAAAACTAAAATAATAAAATAAATATGTTTTGATAAGTAAATGTTCATAAAAGATGCATCTTCTTAAGGGTAATTCAATCTAACAAGCTTTTTTTTTCCCTCCAAAAGTGTATATCTTACGAAACTTTTTGAAAAGCTTATTATTAATTGTCAGGAAATCAACGATCATTTTAATGTCACTTTACTTAGTTTTATAAAGTAAAGTGAAGTGCATCAAGGACGAAGAAGGTAGAGTTTTGTTGGATGAGGGGCTTATTCGTCGGAGATGGAAGACCTACTTCCATAGTCTCTTGAACGAGGAGGGGGACAGGAGCATTGTACTAGGTGATTTGGAACTCTCCGGGAGTCGTTGTGACTTTGGGTATTGTAGGCGGATTCGAATTGATGCAGTTGAGGGTGCTATGCGTAAGATGAGCAGGGGCAAAGCGACCGGGCTGAATGAAATCCCGATAGAGTTTTGAAAGAATATGGGCAAGGCGGGCTTGGAGTGGCTCACTAGGTTATTTAATGTCATTTTTAGAATGAAGAAGATGCCCGAAGAGTGGAGGTGGAGCACGATGGTTCCTGTATACAAGAACAAGGGTGATATCCAAAATTGCAATAATTATCGGGGTATCAAGCTGCTTAGCCATACTATGAAAGTTTGGGAGAGAGTGGTAGAGCTAATAGCGAGAAGGAGTGTGACTATTTCCGAGAACCAATTTGGGTTTATGCCGGGGCGTTCGACTATAGAAGCCATCCACCTTGTTAGGAGATTGATGGAGCAGTATAGGGAGAGAAAGAAGGACTTGCATATGTTGTTCATCGACTTAGAAAAGGCGTACGATAAAGTTCTGAGAGAGGTTTTGTGGAGATGTTTGGAGGCTAGAGGTGATCCTGTTGCCTACGTTAGGTTTATTAAACACATGCATGATGGAGTAAAGACTCGGGGGGGGGGGGGGGACTCGGACCATTTTCCGATTATGATGGGGTTGCATCAGGGGTCAGCACTCAGCCCATTTTTGTTTGCTTTGGTGATGGACGTACTGACGTGTCACATCCAAGGGGAGGTGCCATGGTGCATGCTATTTGCAGATGATATTATATTGATTGACAAGACACGAGTCGGTGTGAACGCGCAATTAGAGGTATAGAGGCAGACCCTGGAATCTAAGGGTTTCAAGTTGAGCAGGACCAAGACAGAATACTTGGGAGTGTAAGTTCAGCGGCGAGACTCTAGGAGGGGAAGAAGAGGTGAAACTGGACTCGCAGGCCATCCCTAGGAGAGGGAGTTTTAAGTACCTCGGGTCTATTATTCAGGGGGATGGGGAGATTGATGAAGATGTCGCACATCGTATTGGGGCGGGATGGATGAAATAGAGACTCGCTTCTATTGTTTTGTGTGACAAGAAGGTGCCATCGAAACTTAAAGGTAAGTTCTACAAAGTGGTGGTCAGACCAACGATGTTGTATGGGGCTGAGTGTTGGCCAGTCAAGATTGCTCATGTCCAAAAGATGAAGATAGTAGAGATGAGGATGTTGAGATGGATGTGCGGGCACACCAGGTTTGATAAGATCAGAAATGAGGTTATTCGCGATAAGGTGGGGATGGCCTCTATTGAGGACAAGATGCGGGAAGCGAGGCTTAGGTAGTTTGGTCATGTGAGGAGGAGGAGCACAAACGCCCCTGTGAGGAGGTGTGAGGGGTTAACATTGGAGGGCCTACGGAGAGGTAGAGGTAGGCCAAAGAAGAGGTGGGGAGAGATGATTAGGCAAGACATAGCGCAACTTCAGCTGACCGAGGACATGACCCTTGATAGGAAGGTTTGGAGGCCGAGAATTAGGGTATTAGAGTAGGTAGTGTAGAGTGTTCATAACATTAGTATTGGCACGCAGTCTAGGTCGGATCCCTACGTTCGCATCAACGTCCTAGCGAGTGGTGTTCAGCTTGTGTGGCTAGGTCGGATCCCTACGTTCGCATCAACGTCCTAGCGCGCATGCTATCTTAGTCATGGCACAAATGCAAACTAGGCTTGTTTGGCGTCGGTTTCCTGTGTTGCATACCTAATGCCCATGCATTATCAAGTACAATCGGTTGCCTTTCGCCGCTCGTATTCCATGTGCCAGGTGAACCAAAGTTGCAATTATGTCCCACGTCATCCTTGCTTCGTCATGCAATGTCTTGGTCCATGACTAGAATGCTTGGACTCTCAGATTCGGTAAACGCAATGGGCATGGGGTCTTAATTGGATCATATCTGCCCAAAGAATGCTCCTTACGAATGACGGTCGTGCTCGTCTTGGACTTGGACGTGCCCTTTGGGTCGGCCATGCTCATGCGACGCCGACGTCAATGAGGAACGCTACCTGGTTGATCCTGCCAGTAGTCATATGCTTGTCTGAAGATTAAGCCATGCATGTATAAGTATGAAAATATTTAGACTTTGAAACCGTGAATGATTTTCTAATTTATTAATTTGTTGTATTTTGTGAGATTTTATTTCATTGCAATTTTATATGATTTGCCAATCTAAAATAAGAAAAAACGGCAATATTGTTTGATTCAATATTAAACATAATTACCAAAGATATACACACGTATAAGTTGATATAGGATAAAAAATAAATGCAATAATTGCATAAAAATTTTATGCTAGTTCTAGTAGTACTTAGGTCATGTAAGTATTTGTAACTTGATTGTCATCACCTAGTTGTTTAAAGTGTGGGAATATCAAAATATTAATTAGGTTGTTTCTTAGGGTAAATTGTGAAGCGAATATCCTTTGTTATAGCTACTTCCTTAACATGGGAAATGAAATAACTTATTTTCAAAAACTTATTGGTTGTTTAATCTTGACATTAAAAAATAAAAATAGATAAATAACACATAAATAGAAGATTAAGTTATTCATATCTCTATTTGCAATTCACCTATTTGTCCTATTGACCTTTTCATCTTCCTAACATTCCACTAAATTAGTCTGACCTTGTCGTTTTTACGTCGCATTTATTCCCATTCTGCTTTTGGAATTATATTCAGTTATGAATCGCTTAACGAATAAGTTAAAAAGAATAATGTCTGTATCTGTTACTTCAATTCAAAGAAGTTTGTCGTATCGACTTTTTTTGTCTTTCCGATGATCTAAAGGAATTGCTTAAACATTCCATTAAATAATCCGATCTTGTCTTAATATAATATGTCGCATTTATTCTCACTCGGTTTTGGAGTCTAATTCAACTGTAAGTTATTGATGAAAAAAGTTAAATTTATTTAGAAAAGATTCTACTCAAAAGAAAAAAGAGAGAGCTAACTTTGACACTTGTAAAACAAATAGTTGATGGCACTTGAAGGTGTTCCAAATCTCAAAGGCAAAGTCACCTTTCATCAAGAATTATAAATATACCATTTGCGACAGAGAACATGAAAGGTTCCATTCCACTACAAAACTCAAGTGTCATAAAATGGTCAACAACTTTCAAGAACGTACTATCCACGCGTCATTATCGCGAGTAGGGAAACCCACAAAGGAGAGGAAGCTAAAAAATAGATCAACGGTTACAAAGCAAAAAGTAACAACTCATTACTTAATAATACAAAAAAGAAAGAAAAAAACCAAACAGTACTTTAATTGAATATATCTTTCTTTTTCTCATTTCTTGTTTTCCCATGTCTCTTCCCATCTTCCACCAAAAAAACAAAGTACAAAGGGAATGATAAAAAAGAACAACACCCATTTCACCCCTTCACAAAATTTGATCTCCAAGATTTGTTCAATTTCTCTAGGGTTCTTGAATTTCATGGAATTCAACTGTTCTATTTGTGTTGTTATTGTTGTACTTTTGGTGTGTACTTCTTTAGTCAGTGGTGGTGATATAGTTCATCAGGATAGTGTTGCTCCAAGTCGCCCTGGTTGTAACAATAATTTTGTTCTGGTAATCTTCTCACTCTCCTTTGACTGTTTTTTACTTCTCAAAGATTGAGTTATTTATTTATGTTTTTGGCTAAAAGTTCATTTTTTGGTTTTCTCCATTTGTTTGGAATATGCTCTCTTGAGTGCTTGCATTATTTAGTACTGAAATGAAATTGACCTAATAGAGTGAAATAGATATAGAAAATTCAATTAGCTGAAACCATTGAAGCGTAGTTGATTGATTGTTTATCTCTGTCTGGTGATTTGTCCTATGTCAGTAATTGTCGAATGACGTAATAGCTATTAGACAATTTAACTCTCTATTTTATTTTGTTTAGACAAAGGAACTATCCTTCTGCTATACGTGTTTAATAGTATTAGAATCTAAACAATTAAAGTGAACTATGATGTTAGCACCCAAGGGGTGGCCTAACGGATAAGTTGGATTGAAGACTATGATGGACCAGTAGAGGTAAAAAAGTTAGTATGATTGTTGCCCTTTTCTTAATATTTATTCAGCTTTCCAAGCAAACGAGGCAGCTTTACCATCATCAGTTCGCCTGTGGCATGATCACCAGATCCAATGAAAAAAACTTTCAAAAGGAATGAACTGAGAGAGTACGCCTTAATTAAATCCAGTGAGTTGTGCAGAACTCTGGTGGAGTAGAACACGTGGGAATTTACATATTCTTGTATAGCAATTAGCATGACCGTAATTTATTTTCCTTCATCATTATATGAACTGGCATGAATAAACCAGATGTCATAGTAAAAAGTACACTGTAGCGTGCTGGTTGTTTTACTTACAGTGGTCAGGGATTCGAACCACATCTTGGACATTTTCCTTATCAAAAGAAAATGCCCAGATGTCATAGTGTTGTTCCATACATATGTGCCATGCTATTTGGAAGAAAAGGCTCCTTGTCTTGTCACATAGATGTAAGATAAATTGGGGACTCGGGGTGTTATATTTGGAAAATTGTGTTTTCTCCTTTCCCTCTTAGTGAAACTTGTTTGACAAACTCCCTAGCATAACAGGAGTTAGTGTTATGGTTGGTTCTGTGTCAGTATCACGTGGAAGCAGAATGCAGTTTAGATGTTAATTCAATTATAGCTTGGTCAAAAGTTTTATTACTTGTATTATGTATATAATATTTTGGAGTCTCTTTGTCACATGGTAGTAATTGGACATATTATCTAAAATTATCTGAATAGTGTTTCCTCAAATAGGTAAAAATTCCGATTTGGGTTGATGGTATAGAAGTAACAGAGTTTGTTGGTGTTGGGGCTCGATTTGGCCCGACATTGGAATCAAAGGAGAAGCGTGCCAATCAGACAAGGCTGGCCTTTGCAGATCCTCCGGATTGTTGTAGCAAACCTAGGAATACGGTTGGTTCACATTTATTTCTCCTGTTCAAAGCATATTTGGTTGGAAACCTCAAGACAATTGTCATTTGTATAGCGAACTCAACATTTAGGTTTCTAATATGTGATAGCTCACTGGTGAGGCCATCCTGGTGCACCGAGGCAATTGCAGTTTCACTACCAAAACAAACGTTGCAGAAGATGCTGGTGCTTCAGCTATCCTCATAATAAACAACCAAACAGGTTCAAGTGCTCTTCCTAAGTATTATCTGTACTGTTTTCCATGTTCCAATATGGATTGGATCATTCTTGATGGTCTTGTGCAAACTGCAACTAGCCAACCAACAGTCACAATTTATTTGTTGAACTGCAGTCACTTTATAATTTTTGTTACAGTCAACACTATTTCCTTACTATCAAATGTCAGTGATCGTTTCTGGTGTTGACCTGGAACATCATTATAGTGTGTTGATATGCACATGCAGAGGGCTACATATAACTTTGGTTCTCTCATTGCTCTGTAGAGCTCTTCAAGATGGTTTGTGAACCTGATGAAGCTGACCTGGACATTGGTATCCCTGCTGTTATGCTCCCACAACATGCTGGCACAAGCCTGATACAGTTTCTTGGAAACAGCTCTTCTGGTGGGTCTTGTTGCATTTTATTATTTTGTAGGTATATTTGGGAAGGGTTGGAGGACACTGCTTATAGATTTATCTGCTTAGTTGGCTGACTGCATTATGTGGCTTCTGCATTGTTTGACACGATCTCTATTATTGTTGATTTGTTTCCAATACAGTGACTAAAAGATTTCCCATCTTTCAGTTTCTGTGCAGCTTTACTCTCCAAAGCGCCCAACAGTGGATGTAGCTGAAGTATTTTTATGGCTTATGGCTGTTGCTACCATATTGTGTGCTTCTTATTGGTCTGCATGGCGTGCCAGAGAAGCTGCAATTGAGCAGGACAAGCTCTTAAAAGTAAAGTCACAAACCTCTCTCTGTGTCCTTTTTTCCCCTGCTCTTTTTGCAGTGTTCTGTGCATTTTGCAATTTTGAAGCAATCAACTCACTGCATCTTTCCTTAACAGTTTGGTTGAAATATGTATCTTGATCTCGCAGGATGGCTCAAATGAATGCAATGGTACAGAGATGTCTCGTTCCGGTGTTGTGCTGGAAATCAGCATTATATCAGCACTTCTGTTCGTGGTGGTTGCATCCTGCTTCTTGATTATGCTTTACAAATTGATGTCCTCCTGGTTTATAGAGGTTCTAGTGGTTCTGTTCTCCATTGGGGGTGTTGAGGTATGTCAAACCAAAAGAAAGAGCCCTAGTTCAAGGATAGTAGTCAAAGATTTTATGCAAATAATAACGCCCTAAGTATGAAAGTGGCAAATCAGAACCTTTTCATTTTTATCTCTCAATACCTTTCATATTTGTCTCCAATTCAATTCCATCCGCAGGATGGCTCAAATGAATGCAATGGTTCTTTTCTACTAATTGCATCTTCTTGATGCCAGCAATACAACACCTTACTTCATCCAAAAAAAAATTCAATTCCATCCGCAGGTGATCCCTTTCATTAATCCAGCTGAGTTAAGAACTTTCTGGCACATTAGTCATATGTAGAGAAGACGTGAATGGATTGAATGAAGTTATGATCATTCTATCTCCATATGGACAACTTTTGAAGTGCATGCTAACACTTTTTTTGCATTGTGCTTACAGGGTCTACAAACTTGTTTGGTCGCTTTGCTATCATGGTAGGTATCTTATTGGTGTTATTCGTCTGTTATCTTCATAGCTAGAGTGATCAAATGCTCTACTAAGCAAAACCACGTTTGCACTGTTTCCAGGAGTAGTTTTTTTCAAGAAGTTTTGCAGAAAAAGTTTCTGAAAGAACTAAAGAACTAAACATCTTTTTTTTTTTTTTGTTGAGTTGATAGGTAAAATTATCCAAACATCTTCATCAAAAGATGTTTGGATAATTTTACCTATCAACTCAAAAAAATAAAGATGTTTGGGTAATTGTTTTATAGAACTTCTGTTGCCTACTGGATTTTATTAAAAAAATAAATTTCAAACTCATTTTTGACAAACTGTCCAAGCAAACACCACACAAACTAGAACAGTTTGCAAAGCTTTGCAGAAACGTTTGCATGGTCAAATGGACCTTAGAGTGAAGAGGAATAGATTGGAATATGTAGTTTCAAATGTTTGCTTAGAGGGGTAAAATATGGAGCAAAAATAAACATCTCCCCTTTTGTATTATGTGAAGGTTTGAGTGGGTTGGCTGATTTCATAACTAACCGCATATTTTCGTACTGAGCATCATCCATAGTCCAACTGAAAACAAAGGAAAACATCTCTTGTTTGATGCAAATGCTCATTAATCTTACTTTTTCAACTGGCACTCTGCACTCTTCTTTTTGGCTTCAGAAATTCAGCACGACGCTTTTACTCCAAGTAAGACCAAGAATCAATATCGATCTATAAATAGCTAGGTGTGTGTGGAAAAACCAATACAAGTTTCATCAACTTATACCATAGCATTTTAGGTCTCTTTAAAATAATATCTAGGATTCAGGCCTTAAGCGTAATTAGTTAGAGTGATCTCAAATCATTTTTAATATTGGATATGAAGCCCCAACATTACACGTTACTGCCCAATTCCTGTATTTTTTTTTGTTTTACGCCCTGTAACTCATCCTCAACCCGGCATAATATCTAGGATTCAGGGCCTTAAACGTAATTAGTTAGAGTGATCTCAAATCATTTTTAATAGTGGATATGAAGCCCTAACATTACACGTTACTGCCCAATCCCTGTATTTTTTTGTTTTACGCCCCGTAACTCATCCACAACCCGGCATGGGCAGACGATAAATCAACAATTCAAAGTGCTTTTCGTTCGTATTCTTGATAAACCAACGTTTATATATAGACGTAGGAGGATCTGTTTGGGAAGTAAGAAGCCGCTTTGTCATTTCTTCATCTGCAAATAATTCTCGATGTGAAAACACATAGCTAGGGGGCTGATCTTTTAATAGGAAAAAGAGTTGATCGGCAGGGTCCCAAAGGAATTGATTTATTTGAAAAAGACCAGAGTAATAGTTAGTAAGGCTCCAGTTGTGCATGCTTTGGTGAAAGTAACTGTGGCTTAGACCTTCACTGTACACTGTAAAATACAGAGCTGCCAAACATGCTGTTTATCCTTCTTTTCTTCTTTTATCATTCGCTATAGAGTACAGATCACCATGTACTCTTTCAGATAACCTAGGGGTGTGCTCTTTCATTGTGGTGCGTTATGATCCCTTGTCATCAATTTTGTTTGTTGTTAGTCATTGCTACTAAATTTTTATTTTCCTTAAATACTGTATAAGTTCATTTTACGTACCACGACTTTGGTTGCTAGTTGGTTCTTAGAAGTGTAGCTAACATTCATTTTATATAGTTTCAGATGGTTTGAGCGCTTTGGAGAGTCCTTCGTTAAAATTCCTTTTCTGGGGCCTGTTTCATATCTGACGCTGGCGATTTCTCCATTCTGCATAGTCTTTGCAGTTCTGTGGGTAGTTTACCGTCGTATCTCCTTTGCTTGGATAGGTCAAGATATACTCGTAAGCATTTTTACAATATTGTAATTTTCCTTCGTCTAATATCATCTCAGTTGCTTGTGTCTCTTTCGTTTCCTTCTTTTTCTCTCAGTTTCAACCCTGACCTGTTGCCTTAAGGATGACATGATATGCTTAAAAAGAGTTGACATGTACTTTTGTCGATTAAGTCAGTAGGTATGTCTTTACAGACGTGGTTGTGAGGGAAAAAATGGAAAGTCTGCTTGCTCTATTGTCAGCATATTGGTACATCTTTGCTCTTGAATTGACCTACCTATGTGCTTGGACTCTTTTCATCTTTTGTTTTCAAGAGCAATATTGGTTTGTGGGTCTTTTTCTGGGTGACCTTTTCTTGACTTGTCAGGTTCCGTTCTCTTTTTGTTCTTTTGGAACTACTGTACTGCTGAAATTTCTTGTTTTCCGGAAAATCTTTAACGAATTAAATCTAACATTTTATTCTTTTCTAGACACTTGGAAATATGTTTTTTGTTCATCCTGCAACATAGTGTTAGGCATATGTTTGTGTTGGGATATCAATTTTTATTCTTTGGTTACCACTCCTTTCAATATGTATAATTATATATCTAGACACTAGAGAAAGCTCTCAAACCCCACCCCCACCCCCACCCCCAGCCTGAAAGAGAAGAAAAGGAGAGTATCTTGAAAATTGGAAAGCTCTATTTTTGTTCATATTAGTATTGATCCAAGTTAATGGATTGACAATCTCTCTTTACTAGGGTATTGCATTGATCATCACCGTTCTCCAGATTGTGCAAGTTCCCAACCTCAAGGTAAAACAATTCATGCTGCTGGTTTTTTATTGCGTTATAGCTGGACAATTTTATGTACTGTTTTGGCTTTAGGAAAATGGTATATTCCTGGACCTTCTCCCATTACTGCTTGAAATTTTATTGTTGATGCGCAAGTTCTTCCATAATGTGGTAACCTGTTCATTTTATATCAACTGTTAAGTAGATAAGAGCTCCTCACAAACCTAAACACTGTAGAAGTTAACCTTGGACTTTGGTGGAAAATCTATTTTTTCTTTGTAAGTCATTAACTGATAAGGAAGGAGGAGAGAGTGCGGAGAAAGTTGCCGATCATCTTTGACTGACCTTTTTTATACAATAAGAAATACGTTGGATTACCACTAAGGAATCACAAATTTCCCTTCTTCACTTAAATCTTCCCTCAACCTCAAGAAGCTTACCAAATATGTACAGTTCCCAGATGGTTATGAATGTAACTCATTTTAGAGTTTAGAGCCCCTAAAAGGGTGATAAACATATCAGCGACCTGCTCCATTGATTTTGCAGAGGATGTTTAGAAAGCTGAGATGGTGGGTTATAGAATTCGTCATTTGTAGTTGCCCTCTTTTCCCTCCTCCTAACGGAACAACGCTTTATTCCTGGTTTCTCTGCAGTTTATCATGTTTATCTTTTGTCCTGCAGTCAAACAACTACAATAAAAAAGCAACAGTAAGAGCTAATAGTTTGGTTCAGGATAATCTTCTAGTCTGATGATTTATCAGTCCTTCTTAGACTTGAGTTCTTGCTGAAAAGTCCAAAGATTATCACAAGTACTGGCATTCTGACATTATCCCTTATTTTCCTTGACTTTATCAGGTGGGAACAGTTCTTCTAACCTGTGCTTTATTGTATGACCTTTTTTGGGTGTTTCTTTCCAAACCGTTGTTTCATAAGAGTGTGATGATAGTGGTAAGCTCTTTATTTGTTTGTTTGTATTCTTCTTTATGTTCGTTTGCGTACTTTTTACCCTGCTAACTACAAAGGACTACTGCTCCGGAAATATGATCCCTTTCTCCTGAATAGGTTGCACGCGGTGATAAAAGTGGAGAAGATGGCATTCCTATGCTACTGAAAATTCCACGGATGTTTGATCCTTGGGGTGGCTACAGTATCATCGGGTTTGGCGACATAATTTTACCAGGTTTACTGGTAGCATTTTCCTTAAGGTTTGACCATGGCGCTGAATGAAACTTGTATTTGCTCTCCATTAATATGGTTCCATCAAGTCCTATATTTCTTGAAGACTTCAATTTTTTTCAGTATACTATTATTCCATTCTCCAATAAGAGCCTGTTCAAAGCATTGCTCTAACACATTTGATGGAAGGAATTGACCCCTCTATTGATGCCTCTGTGAGACTCATGGTTGCATAATTAAATGCTTCCATTTCGGACACTTCTGAGAAGCAATTTAAGTAAATCTTAAGATTAACCTGGTGAAATAGTTTAGGTGCGCGCAAGTTGGCCTGGACACCACCATTATTAGAAAAAAGAAAGAAAGTTAATCTTAAGATTAAAAGGAAAGGTTGAATGTTAGGTTATCATTTAAATGGTGAATTCTTCCAAGTTCGAACAATTATAGCAGTCAAAAGCTTTGTACCTCTTTTAGATTTTTCTTTTTCCCATAATTTTTGTGCTTTGTTGCAGGTACGACTGGCTGTGTAATAAGAAACTTCGAGAAGGCTACTTCCTTTGGGCTATGTTTGCTTATGGTTTAGGTATTATGAGTTTTTCAGAGAATGGGATAAGCTTATTTATTTGACATGTTATTTTGATTGTGACCAAGTGAACACTGTGTTCTTGTTGTCGATAGAATTGTACTGTTGTTGGTGTTTTTTTATGTTTCATCTCTCTCCCTCTCCCTTCCCTTCATCTGTTCAGTCAGAAATAGCCTGGACTGTTCCACAGAATTGTGCAACTTGATCCTGGTTAAGTGATGAACTGCAGTAATGATGCTTAGTTTCTGCCCTTATTCCTACCAATAATGAATAATTCGAGAACAAATATTGACGTGTAGCAAAAATTTGAGGGGTGCTATTCTTGTTAGTGTTTGAGCTTGATATGTATCTCTTTTAACATGTCAAGGGAAGTTACTAGTTTTATGTAAACAGCCGAAATATTGTATATAATGCATTAGAAGCATCCGTTTGTACTGTTGGTCCGTGTTTTTCAAGGTTTAGAACTGGTGCTAGCTTCTGTTTGACTGTTAATTCTTTTTTTTTACAGGTTTGCTCACGACATATGTGGCTCTAAATTTGATGGATGGTCATGGTCAACCTGCGTTGCTTTACATTGTTCCATTTACACTAGGTATGCTACAAGACTGTCAAGAAGCATAAAAAGAGCTGTCGTAATGGAGCAGCCAAACCTATAACATCTTATTGTAACCATAGAGTCTACCACCGTACATTAGAATCTACCACCACAAACACACGTAGGGTGTTCCTCATGGAATAGAAATAAGAACTAAACATTGGGTCTGAGAACCTTAGTTTTCAATTTTCTGCAAATTGGATTCTGATTTCCCTTACCTTTTTAAAAAAAATAAAAGTTTAGGAATGAAAAAAGAAGAGGTATTAAGAGAGAAGAATGAGGAATACAGAGGAGAGACTACACCTTTGGTTTTGGCTCTAATACCATATAAAGAAAGAGGATATTGGACCTAATTCAACCCCAAAAGTTAGCTCATGAGGTGATTGTCCAAAATCATATGAAACGGGACAATATTTTGTAACCTTGCGGGGAAAAAAGAAATTTGAGAAAGGTAGTTAAAGATGTTACAGATGGCTTTCCTCTCCAATCTTCAAAGACAAATAGATGCACCAAAGTGCAGTATGTGTAACTGTAGCAGGCAAACAAGGAAGAACCAAAATGTATAAGTAGATATTTTCTCGGTTGTCTCACCTACATTCTCCATGCAGCCTTCCCTTTCTTCCTTGCTCTCCTTGTGGGCATTTCTTTCAGAAGTTGACCTAGAATTTCCCATATTATTATCCCTTTCCTCTTTCAATATTTTAGGTAAACAAGAAAAAGCTTTTCATTTTCTATGTCAAGTGCTCATCATTTTTAACATCTGTTATTGCTCATGTTAGGCACATTTTTGACGCTGGGAAAGCAAAGAGGTGATCTCAAGCATCTATGGACAAGAGGAGAACCAGATAGACCTTGCCCGCATGTCCGGCTTCAACCAGAGTAACTAGATAGTAGACGAGCCATCGATTGAATCACCTATAACTCTGATATCTCCAAATAGGAGCTGGGTATATAAGAGAAATTTGTACAAGAGGGTTGAATTCTGAAGATTGCAGGATACTTAAGTAGGCTGCTTTGGTGTGAACGCCAAGTAGAGACTTTATGGCTAAGCAGCAAAGCTGAGATGTAGTGCCTGTAGATTAAGTAGAATTGCAAAGACATGTGTACTGCCTGTGCACCTCACCTTGTAGTTTGACAAGCAAATCCGTCACCATCAGGCAGTAGGCGTAATAGCTTCTTCGGAGGGAAACCCGTGTGCAGTAATTTCATCTTATAGTAGGAAAGACAACTTTTGTATGATAGAACTTGCATTAGCTGACATTATGCAACTTCAAAAATACTGGATGTACTAACTTGGCGGCTATTCTTGAACAGCAGGTGTTATTTACTCATATTATGGTGTTGTTTCTATGAGTAAAAATCAGTTTATTTGACAGCTGAAGACCTACAGTTAGATTACTATTCCTAACAAGATCATCATTTGGTAAGTCTTACCCAAGTTTGAAAAGGATGATTCCTTACACTAGTGTTCAGTCTACTTTAAGGGGTCGTTTGATATGAGGTATAAGTAGATATAGTGCTGGTATAAAAATTTAATGTCATCTTAGTACTTTGTTTGGTTAGCAAATCTGGTATAAGTTATCCCGGGATTAAAATTAGTATCGGGATAACTTATACCTTGTAGGGGGTGGGATAATTAGTGCCGGGATAACTTATACTTTCTTCTTAGAAATTATGCAATTGTCATTTTTAATACTAACATACCAAATAGTGATAAAAAACAATACCAGGATAACTAATCCTAACATAACTTATCCCAGCATAACCCGTATTCAAACCAAACGATCCCTAACTCTTCTCTCTTTAGTCGAGCTTGACACCAGCTGTAATTTGTGAAACTCACATAGTTGATCCTGAGTGCAGAACGTTTTAGAGAGAGAGAGAGAGACTCAAATAGTAGTTCAACTCGAGCTACAGCTGTAATTAGACACCCCTTTTTAGAAAAATTCACAGATATATATATATATATATATAAATAAGTTTTTGAAAAAAAGAGAGCAATATCTATATGTTAAATAGAGAGATACGGATAATGTAAAGTAACCATCAACCTGGACAAGAAGCTTAGCATTAGACCCTCTACAACTCTAGATTCATTCAAAATCTGCATACAAGTTTAATAGACCAACATTCTTACGTAAAATCCTGTATATGTTACTGATAATCAATGCATTACAGCTGACACCACATAGCAAATATTATACAGGAGAAACGAACCCATGTTAAATGTACAGAGGAAACGAACCCATGATTAACAATACTAAAAATTAACAGTGTATATATCCTAGAAACAAGCACAATAATATTTTAATTATTTTTGGATCATGATAACAAAAGAAAATAAAATAAAGAAAGAATATCTTAAATCCCGAGAAACTAATATAAACTTCTGTCATTATTATTTCTCTGGATGTTGATATTCCTCTTATTAACAATTGTTGCCACGTGTAGCCAGGGGCGGAGCCAATGAAGTAGCTTCGGCTTATGCTCTATATGTGTTAAAAATCCAACTAAATAAATGTAAAAGATAGTGCTTGAATTCAGTAAATTAGACACGATGTGATAGAATTTTGAATATGAACCCATAAAGTTCCAATTTTGGATTCGTCTATAGTGTAGGTCCATTTAATATCAAGACCCAAGAGGTGGTCAACCACTTGATACACACACATGTTTTCTGTATTTTCTTTTATTGTCCTTTTCTGTAATTGGCAATCACATGTCCGAGCGAAAAGAGGAACAAATTTATAAGTCTATCAACTACACCAAGAATATTGTTTACAGTGGATATGGGGTACACTAAGAAATGAAATATGAAAAATCAAGAATATTATTTACAGTAGCTTATGAGATGGATGTGCGGATTTTGAGCTGTTTGCTCTTATGATGATTTATGATGATTTATGATGATTTAGAACAGGGACCCTCAGAAGTAACATATATCATGATGCATGTATGTAGTGTTTCCAAGTTGTCGTTTGTCGAAATGGCCCAAGGAATAACGAAGTCTGTGGTCGAAGAGCCAACGAAAGTCGTAGTCAAGGTGTCAACAAGGGTCGAGGTCGAGTATCGTTGACAGAGCAGTAATTGCTAGTTTTTAAGATATGATATTAAAGAGAATATTTCTAGTAGATATTCTCTACACTTGTACTATTAGGGTTTCTTATAAATATGTCCCATATATATAGAAAAAAAGAGACAATGGTAGGTGACATGTGATATTCATTTTGTAAAGAACACACTTTGACAAAAAGATTCGATTCTCACTTGCTAAGATATAAACATCACCTTTTCACTAAGATTCTTGTCCATAATTTTTCACTAGATGCGAGAATAATTCAAATATTCAAGGGATTTTTTATCATTCATCATTGTTAGGAAGAACATCCACTTATTCCATTTTTTCTTGGGTGACTGCCATTTATTGCTTTTCATTGTTATTAAATGCAACACTATTATTTCTGATTTGTGTAATATTTGCTACACATCACTATTACTGATCGTCCACACTTGCGTGATATTTATTGTTTCTTTAAGGACCTCATATGAGGATATTATTGTTAGCTAAGATTAACCCTTATTTACATAAATCTAATTATTTGTACCAAGATCCATATTTTTTTGGTCAAACAATTTGGCGCCGTCTGTGGGGATTTCTTAGTTAATTTTTTAGTTTCCTCTAGATCTCCAACTAACACAGGTCACTAACATCGAAAAACCCAAGATCTCCTTTTTGTGTATACAAAACCCTACATGGCAGGTTACCAAGGAGAAAGGACGAAAATAACAAGTGACTTCACAACCAACCTCATGAATGTCATCAACGAAAGCTGTGAAACGACAGATAAGGATACGACGCCCAGTGCATCCCCTAGCTGAGAGGGATCACCGCCCCCGCACTGCAGCATAACGAAACCCCGTGGTAAATGGGCCTCCACGTCAATAGAGGAAGGGACACCCCCAATTGTGAAAAAACTCTTCGAGGCATGGCTAACCGACCGCTAACAAGTGTCCTCAACAAACCCGCTTCAGGCACGACTTCAAAAACTACAAGGACTTGCACGATACAACAGAAGATGAGTAGTGCAACCGACCCCTCCCTTCAACGGCAAGTATAACTCACAATGTCACGCTCCTAAGTTGCTGCCGAAAAGGGACGTCGGCCGGTTCGTAGAGCAGTCGTACAGTGATGATGCAACCCCGCATGCCATACCAAAGACCTTCAAAATGCCGCCCTACCTCAAGATATATGACGGCACGACCGATCCTGAAGATCATGTGACCCACTACGTCACTGCCGTGTGAAAGGCATGATCTCGCCTAAGAACAAGTGTCCTCCATTTTGCTGAAGAAGTTTGGCGAGACCCTACAGGAGGATCATTAACATGGTATTCGTAGATACCATAATGCACCATAGAAACTTCCAAAGAAATGGCTGATAAGTTCGTAACCGCCCATGTCGGAATCAAGAAGGCCGAGGCAAGAGTAAACAACATATTTGTTATTAAGCAGTCCCTGGGAGAGGGACTAAGGGACTTCCTCGCCCGGTTCAACAGAGTAAGGATGAGTCTGCTAAACGTATCCGAAGGGATGGCTATCGCAGCTTTTCAGAACGGGTTGAATCGAGAGGGTTCAAGAGCAACTAGAAAATTGTTGAGTCGATTGATGAAATATCCTCCAACCACCTGGGACGAAATCCATAATGCTTATTATGCCGAGGTCCGAGTAGACAAGGACGATCTTAACAGACCAACTCACCGGCTAACCTCGGTGCAAGTCGAATCCAGAAAAGAACAAAGAGACAATACCAAAAGAGATCACTTGATTCCACGACCTAACAGGGAACAATACCAACCATATGTAAGGGCAGCCGGCGTACCCCCCCCCCCTCACCTATGAAGAAGGCTCGTCCAGACCAAGGACAGGGACTCATCCGAATGAAAGAGTTATGCCTCCATTATTATCTGCTCACAATTTCTGTGTTTCGCCTACAGAAATAGTTTACGCCCTTGAGAAACTCGAAACAAAAGTGAAGTGGCCGCCAAAGATGAGGTCAGACCCAAACACTAGAAAGTCTGACGCCCTCTATGAGTTCCATCAGGAACACGGACACAAAACAGAAGATTGCATTGCCCTCAGACAGGAAGTCGTAAACATGTTACGACAAGGGCACCTCAAAGAACTGTTAAGTGACGAGGGTAGGACCAACTTTGCCATAGGACGACGTGAACATCATGGCCCTCCAAAGCCGCCATCACCATCTCATACCATCAACATGATCATCGACGGCAGTGACGATGCCTTTGTCAACGGCGTGAAGCTCACCACCACTCACAAACTCAAGCGGTCGATCACCCGCGAACAGTATGACGAACTCGAAGAGAGTATCATCTTCGACGAGTCAAATGCCGGCGATTTGACTTTCCATCGTAATGATGCCATTGTTATTACTTTACACATTTTAGATATCGATGTCAAATGCATCATGGTGGATGATGGAAGTGGTGCATGCATTATCCATCCTCGGGTCCTTACCCAAATGATGTTCGAGGATAAGATAGTGCCGCGCTGCATCACACTAACCGGTTTTAATAATGCAGTTGAGAGAATCTCCAAGGAAATTACACTCCCCGTCTTGGCCGACAGTGTAACTCTAGAGACAACATTCCACATCATGGACCAGGCCACTGCGTACAATGCCATAGTGGGTCGACCATGGATGCATCTCATAAGAGTCGTCCCCTCCAGCCTATACCAAGTGATTAAATTCCCAACACGATATTCAGCATACGTGGGGAACAACGCACATCCCGAGAATGATACCGCATTGCCTTTGACAGCACGATCACCCAACAGAGAAAAGAAAAAGAAAAAGAGGCATAACAATCAATAGGGCTGAGGTCGGAGCAAGATGAGACAAGGGACGTCATCAAGGATCCCCACGCGATCGAAACCACTGGATCGACCATAGAAGACCTCTACCCGTTCAATTGGACCTCAATGATCATAGCAAGAAGGCCTATATCGGCTGCAAACTTCGAGAACCAGGTAAATTTCGTCAATTCTTAACAGCTAACGCAGATTTGTTTGCTTTCATCCATGTAGATATGCCGGGTATCCGAAAGAAAATTGCTACGCACAAATTAAATGTCGACCCATTCTCCCCCCAGTGAGGCAGGTCAGGCGTAAATTTAACCCCGTCAACATTGAGCAGTCCACGATGAGGTAGAAAAATTGTTAGGAAACAGTTCCATCAGGGAGTCGAAGTACCCCAAGTGGGTCGCCAACGTAGTGATGGTCAAAAAGAAAAATGTAAAATGGAAGATGTGCGTGGATTTCACATATTTGAACAAAGCATGTTCGAAGTTATTCATTCCCATTACCTCATATTGACCAACTCATCGACGCAACGGCCGGGCATGAGCTACTAAGTTTCATGGACACTTACTCGGGCTATAATCAGATCTTCATGGAAGAAGAAGATAAAAGGAGCTTACCAGTCGAAGGGAGAGCAGGCCCAAATCTCTTGAAGAAACTCGACCACTCACGGTTCCCCACGCCGTAAGGAATAAGCCGACCAACCCAGTCAGAAATGTCTTCGACCAAAGGAGCAGGCGAGATTTTAGTTGCACGAGAAAAGGACAAGAAATCAAAGCCGAAGACCAAGCACGGGAGAAAAATCAGATACCTACAAACAAGGAAATTAGGTACTTACGAGTACAATTCCAAGCCTTGGAAAAACCGTTGACGTTGGCCACCACGTCCTCGGTTCTGACGAAGAAGAAGTTGAATCAAAATCGGCGGTTGGCTTTGTCATCCATCTTCACCACCAAGCATTTGCCTCCTCGGTGGCGAAGATTCAACATCGCACCCTATAAAATCTAGGGGCGAATATGTGTATTAAATCCCGAAGTGTGAGCTCGACCTCGGCCAACGCAGCAAATTTGGTGAGCATCCTTATGAGTTTATAAACGTACGACGCAATTTGAGCTAGGCAAACGCAATAATAACGACAAAATTCCTCCGCCAACGGAAGAAGAGGGAGAGTGTAGCCGACTTGGAAGGGGTAGGCATAGAAGGCGTAGTACCAGGATGGTGGACCTGCACCGTATCCCACCCAGCTGGGATTAATTCGATGTGATTGGTAAGGCCGAACATAGCCTTAAGCTCTCCCAATTCCTTACCCGTTATCACTGACCGAAAGGCTCCAGGGTCAACATCAAGTAATTTAGAGAAATTAGATCTAGTATCAGGGTTGCGAGGAATTATCTCCTCCACCAACGGAAAGCTTCCATCCCCGACAACAGCAGAAACATTCTCCCCGTGAGGAGGAAACACCATTGCTAAAGGGATTGCATCACTTCCCTCACTAGACTCAGAAGGCATGTTAGACATGTTTTGATAAAATAAAAAGTAGTATCAAACGATGAAGAGCTAAGAATTATGAAAATCACTAGAATAGAGAGGCGAGGTTTAAAGCAAGGAAAGAGCAAGAGAGTGATATAGGGTTTCGAAACAACAGAAAACTTAGAACTTCAAAATTTCACCCAAATACCTCTATTTATAAGGATCTTCGCACCAAGACCGAAAATAGTTCATCATTACTGAGCACTGAAACCGAAGCGCCAGGTTCAATCAGATATCACACGCGAAACAAAACAATGCATCGAGAATATGCATCATAATAATGCATGATGCCATGACGTCATTGTAACTCGTGGACAGCAAAACTCCAATAAATCGCCCAGGAAAATCGAAACGTTTGAAATGAGCGACCCGCGTAGGGCCACGTTGCCAGTTCGCCGTCACCACCACAACCTGCACAGCTTGCTCAATTATTTCGACCACAATGAACAAGATCCGCTCATCGAAGCCGCCTGAAGCCGACCTCAATAAGCGGAGGGATTAACTTTATGGTCCAAGATAGTACTAAGAGAAGTATTCTCAAGTTGTCATTTGTCGAAATGGACCAAGGAACAGCGAAGTCTGTGGTCGATGAGCCAATGAGAGTCGTAGTCAAGGTGTCAACAAGGGTCGAGGTCGAGTATCGTTGACAGAGCAGTAACTACGTTTTTAAGATAGGATATTAAAGAGAATATTCTAGTGGATATTCTCTGCACTTGTACTATTAGGATTTCTTAGGAATATGTCCCATATAAATAGAAAAAAAGAGACAATGATAGGTGACATGTGATATTCATTTCGTAAGGAACACACTTTGACAAAAAGATTCGGCTCTCACTTGCTAAGATAAAAAAATCGCCTTTTCGCTGAAATTCTTGTCCTTACTTTATCACCAGATCCGAGAATAACTCAAATATTCAAGGGATTGTCTATATTCAGCATTGTGAGGAAGAATATCCACTTATTCCATCTTTTCTTGGGTGACACATTCCCTCTATTTACTTAAATGCCATTTTTTGCTATTCATTGTTGTTAAATGCAATACTATTATTTCTGATTTGTGGAATGTTTGCTACACATTACTATTACTGACCGTCCACACTTGCGTGATATTTATTGCTTCTTTAAGGACCTCATATAAGGATATTATTGTTAGATAAGATTAATCCTTATTTACATAAATCTAATTATTTGAACCAAGACCCATATTTTTTATGTCAAACAATGCGTATGCAAGAAAGAGTACCAACTCAAAAAGCAAGCAAAAGTGTAGCTTCCGTTAATTTTTAAACATTTACTATAATTCAAAAGCATTAAATTTGATGACTTATTAATGAAAAGATGAAGTACATGAAAATGTGTAATGCTTATTAAGAAAGGTCTTCATTAACAGTGTACGAACAAAATACGAATATCTCATATGATACTCATTTTCGTAATAGTTTATATATCACAAAACAGAAAGGTTGAACAATTAAACATATTAATTTTGGTTCAAACTACCAATATGTACTTGAAACAATAAGAGGAAGTATTAGATCGAAGACATTTTAAAGTTGTGGCCCTACAAATTGCAATCAACGGCAAGATGACCAATCATTACAATTGAGTTCCCAAAGCTCAAAGGCAACAATATCATGAACGGCATGTGCAACCGTTGGGTCGAATTGACATACTTTTGATTAACATTCTCCATCGTTTTGAAAAAAAGGTTGTATGGATTCGGCTGAACACAATAAATTTTTAAAAATTTAATTAAACAAGTATAAAAATTAAATTTAAAACTTAGTCACTAATATCTTATGTTGCTATCATAGAATTTACAACTCCGCCTCTGTTTAGAAACCTATATATATATATATACTCATGAGTTTAAAGATTGTAAAACGACATCCTCTCTGCTTTATTAATTTCAAGTTCCCATTCAATTATCCTTTTGCTTTTCCACTCCATGTTACTTCTTTTACAGAAGGTGAAAAGAGTAAATAGCTAGCTTCTTTTAGGGGTAAATGTTACACTTAATTGATGTTAGATGAAATTGCAAACATTAAGCTGCAATAAGATATGGATAATGGATGCAAGTATTGACAGCCTTTAACTTGAATTAAATTTTTTATTTAACCAATTTTTGAAGGATATTTACACAAGCTCACTCTCATTGCTACAGAAAAAGCAATACTATGTGGCATTGGACACTGCACCAAATGATTTTTAAATTGTGATTCAGCTTCTGACTGCATATTCAAGGCCTCTCTATGTTATTCAATTGTTTAAATTAAGGTGAAACAAGATTGGCCATCATATACAAATTTGTGAAATGGCCATTTAACGGATTAAAGCTTTATAAAAAGAAGAGAAAGGTGTGTGCAAAATGAGTATGACAGCACATCTTCCCTTTTTCCATTGTTTCCACTTTCCAGAAGCATCCTCACTATATGGGGCTCTTCATCATACTTGAGGTTGAGTATGAAAAGAAAAACTTACCTAAAATTCCAATTCATTGTTTCTTTTTTCTTTTCTGTCCATTTCTTTTTTACAGTTTACTCCACCCTTTTATTCCTTGTTTTACCAGCTAAGCATTTGCTTATATGGTGTTCCAAGTCCTGAATTTTCTCATATTGCTTGAAAGTATTTGGAAAAAACTGCATTCTTTATGCAATTATTTTTCTTTTCTACTTATGTCCTAATTAGAGTCTTTTTTTTCTCCATATGCATATCATTATATTCACATACTAGATAATTTCATCAATTAATTCAAGGATGGAACTCTGTTTAGCAAAAGAAATATATATATAAGAAAAAAGATCGACACTATTTAACTTACTTGCATTAAAAATTCTTATTAAGCGAAACATGTAGTCATATTTAATAATGAGGGTTTGCTCTAACGTAAGTTTGTATTGTGCATAAAATGTTTGAGCATGAAAATAATACATGATTTCATTGGTAGAAAATTAATTTGTTACTTCGAATACTTAGCTGACTAATTGCTATTGGTTATTTACAAATACAACCTTGTTTAGCCAATATAAGACAAAGAAATCGAAATAGGAGTATTTTTCTAAATGTTGCATTTGTCAAAAATAAACTAACATGGAATGATTCTAAATGCATAATCTTAATTAACTCTCTTAAAAAGATTCCAAAATTGTCAATTTCTCATTTATCATATACTCCTACCAGATTACAATAATGGAAAGTACAAGGGAAGAAATGCAAATTAAACAAACATGGAGAGCATAATGTAAATATGCAATATTTATCAGCAATCTTTCCCTCTCTATATAAAAAGAATCACTATCTCCACTATCATCAAAACACAAAGAAAAAGCAAAAGCTACATTCTGTTGCATTCTGTTGAAGAAAGCTAGAAGCTAAGAATGGAGGGGAAAGAAGAGGATGTGAAGGTAGGAGCAAACAAGTATTCAGAAAGGCAGCCATTAGGGACCTCAGCACAGAGCAAAGACTATAAGGAACCACCACCAGCACCATTGTTTGAGCCTGGTGAGCTCCATTCTTGGTCCTTTTGGAGAGCTGGGATTGCTGAGTTCATGGCTACTTTCTTGTTCCTTTACATCACTGTCTTGACTGTCATGGGTTACTCTAGGGCTAACAGCAAATGTAGTACTGTTGGTGTTCAAGGTATTGCTTGGGCTTTTGGTGGTATGATTTTTGCCCTTGTGTACTGTACTGCTGGCATCTCAGGTATATATATATTTCTATCTCTCTCTCTCTCTTTCTTTGCCTCCATAATTTATGTACTAAAGTTGTGGTTTTTGCTTCAAAGCTACACTTTTTCTCATGTTCATTAGTGATATTTTGCTTCAAACATGAAAACTTTTATGTATTTTCTTGATAAATGAAGTAGGAAAACCTATAAAGTTGCAGTGTTTGACAGTTACTGAGTTTCTTATTTTGAAGTAGTTCGCTGGAGTTCCATAATAGATCAAAATTGTAACAGTTTCCTTTTGGACATTTTGGAGCAGAATAGCTTTTTTAGTGGTTATCTTTTATATGCAATGTTGTTATGGGATTTTCTTAGCTATACTAATTGCATTTCCTGCTAGAACTGGATTAAACTTCTAGCAGTATATTATTGAAAGATGCCAGATCCTCGGCAGAAATGGTTTTTAGAATGTGGTTCAGTGCTATGATGTGTAAAAATATGTACAAAATCTGGTGATTTTTTGGATCTTTTCACAAAGATTAAGAAATACACCTTTTAGCATTAATTAGCAATGGAATTGACCATATTAATCTTTACTATCTCACATAAACACTCCTAACACATATTCCAACACAATTTACTCCAAGGACAATGTAGGAAAAAAATAATTAATTCATTCTTGAAATCTGGAAAAATCACTTATTTTGGACCACAAGAAAAAGACCAAAAAATCACTTATTTTAGACCGGAGGGAGTAGTAAATCTCCACAATTTTCGCACTTCTCTTGTAGCTTCGTATTCCTAGATTCTTTGCTATTACATGCTGTGCTTTTGTTTCCGTTATCTTATTTCCTTGTTACTGTTTGTTTATTGTGTCCTTTTCACTATTCTTGAGCCGAGTTTTCTATCAGAAACAGCCTTTCTGCCTTCATAAGGTAAGGGTAAGGCCTGCGTACACATTATTCTCCCCAGACCCCACGTGTGGGATTTCACTGGGTTTGTTGTAGTATGGTAAAAATGGTATCTAACCTGCTTTCACATGTTAAAAACTACACTGATAGTGTTAGAAATCTTTACAGTATATAACTTAAATTCTTTTGATTTTGTTTTTTGTGCCCTGACCTTGAGAAATTCTTGATTTTGATCAGGTGGACACATTAACCCTGCTGTGACATTTGGTCTGTTTCTGGCAAGGAAATTGTCCCTAACCAGGGCAGTTTTCTACATTGTGATGCAATGCCTTGGTGCAATATGTGGTGCTGGTGTTGTCAAAGGGTTCCAGCCATCTTTGTATCAGGTTAAGGGTGGAGGTGCCAATGTTGTGAATCATGGTTACACCAAAGGAGATGGCCTTGGTGCTGAGATTGTTGGCACTTTTGTTCTTGTCTACACTGTCTTCTCTGCTACTGATGCCAAAAGAAATGCAAGAGACTCTCATGTCCCAGTGAGTACTTGCTTGACTTCTCATTTGTACTTTACGTTTTACTGTTGAGCTATTTAATGTGTGTGTATAGATTCTAACTCATGGTTGTGTTTTACAGATTTTGGCACCACTCCCAATTGGATTTGCAGTGTTCTTGGTTCACTTGGCCACCATCCCAATCACAGGAACTGGCATTAATCCTGCTAGAAGCCTAGGTGCTGCCATTATCTACAACAGAGATCAAGCATGGGATGACCATGTAAGTTATCTTTTATGCATGAATGGATTTTGTATGAGGACAATCAGTAGGATGCACCCCCTATCCTTGAATTCAATTGTATATTAAATTGAATAATCTTTTAAAAAATGGACCCAAACTTGAGGATATATGAAAATGAGGATTCATGCAACCGACCCCAATAACTTGAAATTGAGTTTAGTTGTTCTATACTTCCTCCATTTCAGTTTAGATGATATAGTTTGACTCGGCATGAAGTTTAAAGGAAAAAAAAAGAAACATTTGAAATATGTGGTATTAAAAGCTTAAGGAGCAAAAGCTTTGTGGGGTTATGACATTTTTGTGGCTATAAAAGTTTCTCGTTAAGGGTATAGTGGATAAAATAAAAAGTTTAAAGTTAAATTGTTTCCAAATATAAAAATGTATCATTTATTTTGAAATGGACTAATAAGTAAAATATGTCATTTAAATTGAAACAGAGGGAGTAGTTATTACTAAAGCCGTGCCACTTATCATAGTAATAGTGAATATGTTAATGAAACAAAAAAAAAAAAGAGGTGATCTCTTCTGGGCTGATTAAGCTTTGGTGAGCAAAATCATCTTGTACCTCTTTGTTAGTGGGAGGTAGTTGGTATCTCATAAAATATTCAAAGTTCTCACTTGGACATATAGTGAATATAATGTTAGCACCCATTATCTTAAAATCTTAGATCCGCTTCTCTTTTGAAGAGCAATTTTTTAATTTTTTTTTTTATGAGTAACTAGAATTTTCTGTTTTTTCCTGGTTTTGAATAAATGCAGTGGATTTTCTGGGTGGGACCATTCATTGGAGCTGCACTTGCTGCCTTATACCACCAGGTTATCATAAGAGCCATTCCATTCAAGAGTGGAAACTGAGAAACACCTTGGCTTAATTATGGGCTATGGCTATTTCTTGTTTCTATATTTGGTTACTTTGCTATGATTGACAATGATGTTCTATGTTGATTATGTACAAAAGCTGTTGTATTGCTTTATTTTCGTACTATTTGGTTTTGAATTGAACTTATTTATTTTGGCATCTGTTCAGTGTTATTGCCTTATTATATCTGCTACCCTTTTTGTTTAGAGCTCAACTTCGAGGCGCTCATTATGTCAATAATATTTTCATAATCAGAACATTTATAAAAAGTTACAAGAAAATCTTTGTGATAAATATTAGCAAAAATGATATTTTACTTGCTAATTTTGCACCGTCAAGTATATAGAACTTAAATGGGATTTTTACATAAATAGCCGGTCATATTCATTGTTTAAATAGCCTCTATTTGTCTGGAAAAATCAGTTTCACACTTAACCTTTACCGGTATCTCATTACCTCCCTATATTTGTCCCAAGTGAATTTAATACCATCCTGTAAAGCGTAATATCATTTTTATAGTGCGAGGTGCTCCACATGCGCATGCCACGGCAGCGCCACATCAGCATCATGTGGCGCTGATCATTTACACATTTTTCTTTTTTCTTTTTCTTCGATACCCACTGCCAAACCTCCATTAAAGCTAAAATTTATGGCTTTCAAATTGGTTCCAACTAAAATTCAAAGAAAATCTCATCAATTCACGAACCCATTCATTCAAGCATAGAATCCTAGGCCTAAACTTAAGTTTACAGTTCAAAATTAAAACCTTGGGTGCTTTTCAATGGAGGACATTAATTGACGGAAGAAAAAATGTATTCTAGAAATCAATTTGATAACAACAAAAATTAAAAGAATTGGTGATGAAGAAAAAGGGTTGGGGTGTGAAGACGAAGAAAGATAACGAAGACAAGAAAATTGGTTTTTAAGAGAGGTGGATGTAAAATTGGAGAAGAAGGAAGTGAGTGTTTAGATGGGGAAGGGGGGAAGGGTGTGTGTGTGTGTTCCAGAAAGCCTGTTCTTGAAAAAAAAATGATTTTTTAAAATTTAAGACTAATAAAACGCGCCTTTTTTATTTATATGTTATATTTTTGTCACATCAGCTTTTGAGTAGGTATTAAATTCACTTTGAACAAGTATAGGGAAGTATTGAACGACCGGAAAGGTTAAGTATGAAACTGATTTTTTCAGACTAGTACATGATGCATTCTATGTATTTCCCTTTACTTTTTCTATCCATATATATAGATTATACATTGATTATACACACTTATACACATATAATACACAAATTATGCATATATTATACCACCATTGACTATGTTTAATTTAAACGATTGGATGGACAACTATTTGGGTCAATTCTTCTAACTTAAATTTACTCCTTTCTTTATCATGTAGCACAGATTTCAAATGTTTAAAAAAAAGAGATTTTTACATTCCTATGCCACATAGGAAACCTTATTACCCTCAATGTTTAAGGTTTGACTTAATTACACTTAGTATACCAAATTACCAATCCTATATCATAATTAATTAAGGGTATAATTAATTGTACATTTTTTACTCCTTAATTAAAGGAATCTGCACGTTTCTCTCTCCTAACCCCTCAGTCCCACCCACGTTTTACCCATACCCACGTTCTTTTTACCATTTTCCATCTTCTGAAACCAAATTCTTCCTCTAAATTCACAGAAAATTGAAGAAACCCTTCAACAAAGTTGGTTCCCCATTTTACTCCAGTTGAAGTTCATCAATGAAGAACAACAAAGCTCATCAATATTGAAGTCAAATCTTCAAAGTTCATACACACATTTACCTTTAGCTTCAAATTTTCTCAATGAAGAAGAACAAACCTTCAAAGAGACAAGAGAGCAGCAATTCTACCATTGACAGCCATTAAAAAGCTTTGAAGCTTTGAATTCAAATTTGGGTTTTCAAAAATCATTATTTATTTTGATTGGGTGTTGTTGAAAATAATTGGGAATATGTTTTGAAGTTTATATCTCAATTTTGAGGGGGTTTTGGTGAAGATTAGACTTGGTTTTGACTGAAATTCAGATTGAAACTCGAAGAAGAAGAAGAAGAAGAAGAAGAAGAAGAAGAAGAAGAAGAAGAAGACGACGACATATTGCAGAATTGTAGATAAATTGTAGATAAATTATAGAAAAATTTATAGATAAATTGTAGATAAATTGTAGACTGTTTTTCGCAGAAGATTTTGTAGAAGTTTTAGTCGTTTTGGATTTGTGAAAACAGAAAACAATGCATCTACAATCAGAATATAAAAAATCTACAATTTATCTACAAAATATCTACAAACTGGATACATTGAATTTTAATATCCCAATTCCCATTTCAATTGTAGCATAATTGGCATTTTCGACATAATTGCTTTTTTGCAGAAGATTTGTAGAAGTTTTAGTCGTTTTTGATTTGTGAAAACAGAAAACAAAGCATCTACAATTAGAATACAAATAATCTACAATTTATATACAAACTGGGTACATTAAATTTTTATATCCCAATTCCCATCCAATTGTAGCATAATTGTGATTTTTGACATAATTATATTTTTTCAGAAGATTTGTAGAAGTTTTAGCCGTTTTTTATTTGTGAAAACAGAAAATAAAGCATCTACAATCAGAATACAAATAATCTACAATTTATCTACAATTTCTGCAATATGTCTTCTTCTTCTTCTTCTTCGAGTTCAATCTGAATTTCAGTCAAAACCAAGTCTAATCTTCGCCAAAACCCCTCAAAATTGAGATATAAACTCCAAACCATATTCCCGATTATTTTCAACAACACCCAATCCAAACAAATAATGATTTTTGAAAACCCAAATTTGAATTCAAAGCTTTCAAGCTTTTTAATGGCTATCAATGGTGGTAAATATCTGGAAGAATATTTACTTCCATAATTGTAGCGCGCCTAAATAGGAATATCTGGAAGAATATGATTTGATCTGATTTACGCCAAATCTTTTTAGAATATTCTGTTCCTCAATTTTAGCTCGACAAATTAGGAAGATTCAGCTACTATTAATTAGTATTTAATGATTGGTATAATAACTGTAGAAAGAATATAAAAGAAAGTAGTTTTTTTTAAGATTTGGCTATATAATGCCAATTGTTTGGGGTTACCTTTGCCAAACCTAATATAAGGATAAAAAATTGCCAATTTCTGTTATGTGTTGTTATAGAATGCCAATTTTTCTTATTTAAATTATGTTGGCAAAGGCAACACCAAAAAATTGTCGTATAGCAAAATTTAGTAAAACCTACTTCCTATTTATTCTCTCTCTATAACCCCCCCCCCCTCTACATATAACCTATGTCTCTTTTTCTTTTCCCTCTCTCTTTCTCTACTTATATTTCTTTCTTCTATCTCTCCTCTTTCTCGCTCATGGTTTAGCGAAAATTATTGTAAATTATGCATAAAAATCAGTGGGATGAAAAGATAATGTTGATCTCATATTAGAGAAAATCAGAAGCGAAAACTAAGAGAGAAAATAGGAAAAATAGAGTTCAACTTTATTTTTCTTCTCTCCTTTTTGTTGGAATGATCGAGTGGGTTGTGATTGAAATTGGTTGAAAACATATAGACGAGGCTATATACAAAATTTGAGAAAGATTAGGAGTAATTTAGACCGGTTTCAGATAAAAAATCATACCTAAAATTCCAATTGCGACATGTGTATATTACATTGTATATAACACATATTTTTATGGATATACACATGAATACATGAGATATCACTGATGTACATGGAGACTATACACGGAATACAATGGGAATATACAGGTGGAGTCGTCTTGAAACTTGAGTATTCAGTCTGAAATATGTTATACAAAGAAGGAAAATAAAAATTTTGATATATACATTATTATTATTATTATCTAATACACTGTAATATAAAAATAATATAATTATTATCTAATACACTATATATATA
>NC_031989.1:13681522-13712754 GCF_001879085.1 Nicotiana attenuata
TGCGAATCTGAGCAGATGAAGTAATTAAGGGGGCTAAGACCATTATTTGGTTCAGAATGAGGTGATAGTTTTTGCCAGAAGTATAGACCCAATGAATGGTTGGTTTGGCAGTGTCATGAATTCATACAGATCTCATCCGTCGTGTCGGTATTGGAAGAATTTGAACAAGACCTATGTAGGTCATGCAGAGCATGGGATGTGTAATGATTCTCTTTGGCTCTAGACATCAATTGAGCATGGTTGTCGATTTCAAGCATAGTGACTAGAGGTGTTCCAGGTGGAAGTAGTATTTAGATAGGATCGCGCATTGCAACAAAGACGTGTGGAAACATGACCTTGCGGGTCAAACTTGTGTGTTCTATTCTATGATGTGAGACAGGGTCTCAGCCTTGTGTTGTGGCAGTTTTGATGAGCTTGAGGTACCGCTCTTTCGTTTGAGTCATTTTCATGATTTGAGTATGTTCAGACCGTTTCTTATTGGTACGCGTATTATGCAAGTTGTGGCTTAGGCCGGTATTGAGGTGTCATATCACCAGAGTGGTGTGTTGGATTTGAGGATCGTTGGGGTCACTAATGAATACGAACGGATTCGATTTCAGTATGTTGGAAGGGTAATGTCGAGCTTCGACTCAGAAAAATTTGATGTAGTATTTGCCAAAGGAGAAGTGGTTTCATGAATGGTTGATCTGAGAAATGGTGATGGCTTACTGCACGTTTTAGTTAACAGTTGCAGTATATGTAAAGGTGTTGGAATGAGACTTTGGCTAATAAGAGATTTCTATAGGTACTTGGTTGTTGTGGGCAGTTGCTGTGAATGGGAGTTATCGTTGCGTGTGGTTGAGTTATTGGTATATCATATAATTGCACCCGAGGTTGCAGGCATGGTCTATTACAGCTGGTATAGGCTTATTTTGAATATAGATGTGAGGTTCTTATCTTGTGTATGATTTCGGAAAGTGCAGGGTGGTTCTATGGTTTATGGACTAGATGGATTGTGAAAATTTCAGCTATGTTGTGTTATCGGGCCTATGCGAGATAGGGTGACGTGGGATCACCCCGATTATATGCACGGTAAAGTTATTCAGCTGTTGGTTGGCTTCTAGAACAACTCTGGGTACGCTCGAGGACGAGTGTTTGTTTAAGTTGGGGAGGATATGACGACCCGACCCGTCGTCACGTGAGTTACCGCCCCGTTTCCCCAATGTTATGCTCCTTCATATTTCATTATCAGTATTTGATGTGTTAGAGTTGGTTTGGAATGGTTTTGATAAGAAATGAGACACTTAGTCTCTTTAAGGAAGGCTTGTTTTGGAAAAGTCAACCGGATGTTGACCTATGAGTTAGAGGGCTCGGATGTGGATTCCGACGATTCGGTTAGCTTCGGGGGATGATTTGTGACTTAGGAGTGTGATCGGAAGTAATTTTGGAGGTCCGGTGTAGAACTAGGCTTGAATTGGCGAAGTTAGTATTTTGGCGAATTCCGGCGGATAGGTGAGATATTGATCCGAGGGTCGGAATGAGATTCCGAGAGTTTCAGTAGCTTCGTTAGGTGATGTTGGATGTGTGTGCAAAATTTCAGGTCATTCGGAGGTGTTTTGGTTGGGTTTTTGATCGAATGCGTGTTTCGGAAGTTTTAGAAGAACTTATGCTTGAATTCGATGAGAAATGATGGTTTTAGTGTTGTTTGAGGTGTTTTGATGATGGGAGCAAGTTAGAATAAGGTATTGGATCATGTTGGTGTCTTTGGTTGAGGTCCCGGGGGCCTCGGGGTGATTTCGGATGGCTAACGGGATGAAATTTTAAGTTGGAGATTGCAGGTTCATATCTGATATCTGGTATTTTCGCTTCTGCGGAAACGGACCGCAGAAGCGGTTCCGCAGAAGCGTGAGGAGGGTCGCAAAAGTGGCTTATGGCCTAGTAGGGTAGTTTCGCAGAAGCGGAACTTTTTCCGCTTAAGCGAGTCCGCAGAAGCGGACAGGCGAACGCAGAAGCGGTTTTTGTGCTGGAGAGTTAGTTCTGCAGAAGCGGACATTATGTCGCAGAAGCGGCCTTGGATTTTAAATGAAATTCCGTAGAAGCGGAAAAATTACCGCAGATGCGGTAGTCGCAGAAGCGACAAAGGACCGCAGAAGCGGAAATAACTGATCAGAAAGGGTTTTAATTCCCTTCGCGAAATATTTACAGAATACATATATCAACTTCGGACTTGGGGTGTTCTTGAGCGATTTTGAAGAGGAAATTCAAGGACTTCGATCAGGTAAGCATTCTTGGACTTAGAACACAATTTTATCATGCAAATACATGAAATTAGGCTGAAAACTTAAGGAAATAAGGTCAAAAATGGTGGTTTAGGGCTTGAAAATAAGAATTCGAAGGGTCGTTTGGACTCGGATTGTGGTAAATTCGATATGTATAGACTCGTGGCGAGACGAGGAATCCGGTGATGTCAATTTTGTAAATTTTAGAGACGTGGGCCCGGTGCTCGGGTTTTGCCAACTTCGTGATTTTCGATGTTTTTCGAGTCTTTTCGATTGGGTTATATTCCCTTAGCATATTGTGACGTATTCGTTGTGGTTTTGGTCAGATTCGACGCACGAAGAGGTGAATTCGAAAGGCAAGGGCATAGCAAGCTAGGACCTTGGCCGGCTTGAGGTTAGTAATAAATGTAAATGCTGTGTTGAGGGTTTGAAACCCCGAATTTGCACAACGTAGTGCTATGTGAGGTGACTTGCACGCCGGATAACGGGCGTGGGGTAGAGCACCGTTGGGGATTGTGACTTGGTCCGTCCCGCTTAATAAAATTACTACCTAATTGTTTGTAGTTTTGTGATATCCTTATAAAAATGGATTAATTGTCATAATTGGGCTTCGTGCCAACTACTTGAATCCTTCAGGGATTATTTTTACTGGTTTCTTACCATATTTATAGATATTGAACTCAGTCCTGGTGTTTGACACATATTTTGTAAACACAGCCATTTTTCTTAAAGCAAAAACTAAATTAATATTTTTAAATAAAGTTTGGGCTGAATATTTTTATACTATTATACCGAAAGGCTTATGTGATTTTGGACTGATTATTGGATCGGGCTGCACGCCGCAGTAGTATTATAATGATATTGATATGAGGCCAAGGGCCTGTTTGATGCCACGAGATGGCTTATTATTGCGCTTGGGTCGTAAGGGGCCCCTCCCGGAGTCTGCACACCCCCAGTGAGCGCCGTCGACGTTAAATAAATGGAGCGGGCTGCACGGCCGCAGCGGGGTACTGGAGGTACCGGTTTATGTGTTGCATTGCATACTTGATTGCCATTTACTTATATATCTGCTGTGATATTCTATAATTATTTTCATTAGTTTATTGAGTTGATATTATCTAGATTGAGCTGCTGTAATTATAGCTTCCTTTGTGCCTGTCCAGGATTTCTTACTCTCAACCCTTATTTATGTTTATTACTTTCTGGGTTGGAAGTACTCACAATACTCCCTGCACCTTGTGTGCAGATCCAGGTACACCACAGGGTGAGTGAGGATTTGTTAGCTGAGCAGCAGGATCTGGGAGTATCGAGGTAGCTGCATGGCGTTCGCAGCCTTGATCTCTCCCATCTATCTTTATCCTTTTATTCGCATTTTCTTTCCTAGACAGATTTGTGATTAGGTGAATATTCTGTATTAGAGGCTCATGTTCGTGACACCAGATTCTGTGGGCTGACTAGTATTTTATTTTGGGGTTTTCGAATACTAGAGATTATTTCAGAGATTTCGCACTTAAATTTGGTATTTTATTAGTGAATATTTATTTATCTATCTAGATTGATTGGCTAAGGTTGTGTACATGGTCGGGCTTGTCTAGCAGTGTGTTGGACGCCATCACGACCGGGGTGGGGTCGTGACAAGGTGGTATCAGAGCTTAGGTTACTTGGTCTCGCGAGTCATGAGTCGGTTTAGTAGAGTCTCGTGGATCGGTACGGAGACGTCTGTACTTATCCTCGAGAGGCTGCAGAACCTTTAGGAAAACTTCACATTCTTGAATTCTTATCGTGCGTTCTTGATTCAGCTTGAAAAGAAACTCTTGAAATTCATTCGACGTGTTTGTACGCGCGCGTGAGCGCTCTGTAACAGATGTGCCTAAATAGCTTGTGATGCCCTGATCGAGGGGTGAGACGTGATCCTTGTGAGTTGATGTCGGGCCAGTTGGGTGGACTTGAGGCCGGATTTTGCTTATGGCTTGAGCACCAAGATGCTGATTATGTGAGCTGTGTTTTTGAACTTATACTTTCGGTATTGTCCCCATTAGTGAGAATGATAGTTGGGTAGCTATGTGATGAGTACGTTAGCACTACGAGAGGTATCTATATGACTTGGAAGTGGCGAGGAAGGCCTGCTGGATGATAGAAGAACTATTAGGTGTTTGAATTTCCATCGTGATTCGAGGTATAGCTCCGAGTTATGGGCGTGTGAAGAATCTTTTCAAGATCCTAGTTGGGAGTGAAGTAAGTTGCATGTTACGGTATGAGTTCAGACTCAGGAAGACGAAGTACTGTGTAATGTGTATAATGGTGGAAGACATACAGAAATGTTATATTGAGGCGAAAACAGGTGGGTTATCTCCTGCGGAGTGTTCTAAAGTGGTGTGATCCTTATGTGTATGTTAGGATATCTCATTTACAAGTGAAGAAAATGTGTTGAAATCTAAATTGGTCGCTTAGGGAGTGGGTGTATCTGTCGCGAAGGTGAAGGTGAGAATTGCAGAAGAGTTAAATCCTAATTGATCTATGATTTCACAAGCCTATAGAGGATTTGAGTTAATCTCACTATGATATCATGACAACAATAGAGTACATGCGTAGGATTTATTGAGTGCGTTTTGATCTATGGTTTCGAGCCAAGTTGGGGAGTTTGCTATTGATTAAGNCCGGGGTTGGGGTCGTGACATATATATATATATATATATGGATATACAGATAAAAAAACTAGAAAAATAATTTAGAAAAATTAGGGAGATTTTTCGGATGCAATTGAAGGAAATGGAACCTAATTTCTAGGATGATGGTTGCTATGAGAGAGAGAGAGAGAGAGAGAGAGAGAGAGAGAGAGAGAGATTTTTAAATACTTTTGCTATTTTTAAGGAAAATAATTTTGATTGAGCTTATTTTTAGGATGGTGGTTGAACACTAGAAGAGAGATAACGTATGCCAAATGCTAAATATAGGTTTTATAATACTAATTGTTGGACCTAGTTATCATGCCATGCCAAATTCCCAATTATTTATATAGCCACACAAGTTCAATATCACCATTTATTTATCATACAAGTTGAACTCAAACTCTAAGAAAATTTTGTATTTTTGATGAAAATGTGCTGCCAGATTGATTATAAGATCAAATCTGAGGTTTACTAGTTAATTTGCTCGTTTTAAACAAGTTCAATGAATTTATATGTTTTAAACTCAACCATGAACCTTATTAAATATTCAAGTTGCACTCAAGTTGGATCATCTTGACTTATGTAAAACTTGAATTGAATTTGAAAAAAAGAGGAACACGTTAAGAAAATCAATTTATGCGAATCATGGTATATAACTACGAGAAAGGTTGAACCAAATATAAAATTGCATTATAAGGTCTCTATTTCTTTTTTTTTTTTTTTGTTTCCCACCCGGTATTCGGTACTCGAATAGGAGCCCGATTATATTTGGATTCGCGCCGCGTAAGGCCCTATTCGGGAGGAAGCACTCCCTACCAAGGATTTTTCCATACCCAAGGCTCGAACCCGAGACCTCTGGTTAAGGAAAGAGCAGCTCCATCCGCTGCACCATATCCTTTGGTAGTTTATAAGGTCTCAATTGAACGTATTGCATAACATGAAACCTATTAGGCTTAAAGTTTCACGAAGAGTAACAAAAGTCCACGCACCTCCAAATTCCAATTCACACTAAAGAGTAAAATTCCTTGTATTCCAAACCCCAATGGAACAACAAAGAATTTGCAAAACCACTAGGAGTTGTTGGAAAAATTGGATTATGGAGAATAAAATTAGCTTGAGGCGTATCAGGAACACTGTCCTTAAGAATATTTCGTCTACATCATGATGAATAAAATTAGGCGTATTTTCCAGGATTCAACAAGCTCTTCTAGTTATTAAACTGGGAACGGAACTAGCAGAAAACTCAAGAATGAAACCCAGCATATTAGGAGGAAAACATGGCTCAGAAAATTATATTAGAAAGTATACTAGAAAGTGTATTAGAAAGTGTGTCTTTAGCTCTCAAAAGACTATGTTTATATAGGTGTTGCTCCAACGGCTAGATAACGGCTAGTAACGGCTAGTTTGACTCAATTAAATGTAATATAATTTACTAACTATAAGTAGGATGTAAATAATATTTCAAAGGTTTTTCAAACCAAGATGGACATTACCTTTTGAGATATCACTAATTTTACAACAATCCTCACATATAAATAGTATATAAAGAAAGAAAGAGAGTATAATTTGATGGGTTTCGGGTATAATGAAATTCATGGTGCCTTATAGACTATGAACCAGATATAAGTTAAAATAAGATTTAACTTACAGAATAATTGGTGAAGTTAATAACTTCTATGAACCAAAAATTCTTGTTGTAAGCTAGAGACCTTATTCATCATATTACACCCCTACAATTTCTGTTGTTATCGCGGTTTTATGCTAATAGGTCATGCGCGCGCCTGGTTTTCATGAGTGCTCTAGAAATTTTACCACAAATTTCATAGGAGCGTCCCCATTCCCCACTCATATAGGTCCTCCATCAAGTGTATTCTGCAGCACAATACACCGCCTACAATAGGCTATGGATTATTGGATTAAAAGTTTAATAACACAACCTCTCATTCCTTGCAGTCTTGCACTATCTACACACACCATAGGAAGAGACATAATTTAATAGTGCACATTTGATCAACTAATGACTTGTTATTACTCATATGAACCTACTTCATGGGATCTCCAATCACATAGGTTGGGTTACCATCATTGTTGATACATCTCAAATTGGCAAAAGTCTCAACCCCTTGATGTTTCACTTATAAGTCAAAGGATCGGCCAAATCCTCTTTTGACTACACATAATATGTATAAAATTTTATCTCTAAGCAATTGCTTTATAAATTATGTCTCAAGAGAAAGTGTTTACTCTTCCCTTTGAAAGATTTATTTTTCTTACAATGGCTATTGCGCCTTGGCAATCACAATTCATCGACACAAATATTGTCGGCTTAATTACTAGTGGAATATTCACCAAGAGGTTGCTTAATCGGCCTCATTGCCAGGGAATTTCAGTACCGTAACACCCATCAAAAGGTGATCACACAATCAACGGTGAGTTTTTCACATCTGAATCAGAGATTCACTATTATCATTGTATCCTTCTAATACAATGAAAAATTCACATACAGAATACTAACTCATAGTATTTCTCGAGTAAGGCATAAAATCATCTCAATTGAAATGAAACTTGACTTCTATACAAGTGACTTTTGAAACATCTTTCAACACATATATGAATTTTATTTTATTTTGATATCTTCCATATTCAAATACCAAAATTAAATTTTCTTAACATAGAAGCAATTTTAACTTCTACTGAAATATCTCAAATTAATATAAAACATGTCATAATTCAGTAATTTCTTCACCCAAATTACTAAGAGACTCAAAGCAAGATAATTTTTCAAAGCCAGAATTATAATATATTTTTTATCTTCCAATATAAATTTTTACCACAAAATATCTCAATTTCGTAAGGCTTTATTATAACATTAATAAACAGTTTTTCCTTCTTAGGATCGGGCTATATAACTCTGGACACTATGATCCCCCACATTTTCGAAAATTTCAGGTTAATGAGATAACCTTTTCACAACTCATAAAGAGTTCTACTTTATAAATAACAACATAATAATATAGATTCACCCAATAAGTCACAAGAACACGAAGGTCTTGTCTATCTATTATTACTATCAAACTAATACGGAGGAGACCCGCAATGATCTAGGAACACATATACTCAAGCTGAATTTCTAGAAATCATGTCTCACTAATTAAGATAATTTGGTAGATACAAATTATTTGTAAAGATTAATGCGAATTCATCAAAATTCAAGATCTAAAAAAACTATTAAATATATTATGAAATGCTTTAGCAAATATATGTAAAGTATTCAAATATGTTGAGAAACCATATATGATATCAATATAATAATATTTGTTCATCTATCATCTATTACTCTCGAGATTTCAGAAATGATATTCTCCATAGGAATAGTATAAGATTAGCTTGGGGTGTGTCAAGGACACTGTCCTTAAGGATATTTCGCCCACATCGTGATAAATAAAATTAGGTGTATCCCCCAAGATTCAACAAGCTCTTCCAGTTATTAAACTGGGAACAGAACTAGCAAAAAACCCAAGAAAAAAACCCAGCACATTAGGAGGAAAACATGATTCAGAAAATTATATTAGAAAGTGTATTAGAAAGTGTGTCTTTAGCTCTCCAAAGACCATATTTATATAGGTGTTGCTCCAACGGTTAGATAACAGCTAGTAACGGCTAGTTTGACTGTATTAAATATAATATAATTTACTAACTAATAAGTAGGATGTAAATAATATTTCAAAAAAATTTCAAACCAAAATGGATATTACCTTTTGTGATATCACTAATTTTACAACAGGAGTAAAAGCTTTAGTCATTTACAATTGCAGCCTTCCAAAATTGGACCAATCTATAAATGTACCGTGCAGTTACTTTAAATTTAAATGTTAAATGCTTTGTGCCTCATTGTAGTCGACAGTAGTCTATTTCTTCCCCTTAACTGCCTTTTCCACTGGACCAACTAATTAATAATTTCGGACATCGGCACCTAAATAGTTTTTAAGTGTCAAATGTCAACTAACATTAAGGTCCAAGCAGGGTAAAAATTTACTTGCATCGAGTATTTATATTAAACCAATAGATACATGGCATGAGACTTGTATATGGACTTCAATCATTTAACTATGGTAAATTATATAAATTCTCATCTAATTAAATTAATTAACCATGGTGAATTAATATAATTTGGTGTAAACACCCGATATGGATAAGGTGATAGCTCATATGCCGAAACATGGGGCAATTCAAGATTTATTTCGTGTGGATGAGTCCGCATAAATCCATCACTGAAAGGGCTAAATCCACCTCCCGGAACCATGGACACAACATTTAGAGCATGTTTGAAAAAGCCACCTAGGAACTGAATTTGAGTGTTATTGGGTATAATTATATAGTTTGACATGTTTGACTGACCAAGTAATTACTTGGTCAGCATGGAATTGGGTGTAATTGCACTCTCTAATTTTCAAGGGAAAGGTAAGAATTGGTGGTAATTATACTGTGTAATTACAAGGTTGCTTTATAATTTTTTTTCTTTTTCTTTTTATTTTATTTTTTTCTTTATAACTTTTTATTTTCATTATTTAATTTGTTATTTTATTTTTAGTTTTTATTTTCTTTTTAAAATATAAAATATATTTTTTCTTTGTACATTATTTATTTTTTATTTTTCTACCTTTACTTCTTGTGATTCCATGTAATTGCTTATAATTTATTTCTTATTTGTTTTATTTTCTTCATTTAGCGTAACTGCGTTATTATTTTAGTTTTTGAAACACCTCCTAATATTAGAAATAATGAGTCTTTAACAAACTTGGCCTGTAATGAGTGATGCAATTTAAAGTAGAATTTCGATGTTGAATGTGGTTATAAACTTATTATGTTTCCTAATCTTAATTTGTATTGGAACATACTATTATATCATGTTAAAATTTGACATATGTTAAACTAATTTTTTTTTTTTTGGATTTTGAAATTGTGTTATATTCATGGTTCCAATTTACTTGTTTTAACAGCATTGGCTCACATAGCATGCTGCATTTTTAGATAGAAATAATAAATTAGTTTTGTCAAACATTTGAATAATGTTATGACATTATATTTATAAATAAAATTTATTTTATCAAACATGCATTCCATGACAAAACGTGTGTTTTTAGTTTTTGTTAGTAACTAAACTAAATATTATTAATTTAAAAAAAATATAAATTATATTTACGATATTAGTTATAAATATATGATTATTATTAATATATATTCACGAAAAATATACATCTTAAATACCAAATCTAATATATTTTGTACTTATAAAAAAATATTTATAGGAATATATCTATTATATTAACTTTTAATTTTTTATAATTACTTCTGTTTGCAACAAATTATATGTGATACAAAAATAAATTGCAACCACAATATAAATATGAAGAAACGTAATTTTAATGATAAAATAATGCGGGTACAATTCTGTTTGTTCCGTTAGAAAGTAAACTTAGAGACCTACAACGCATATGAATTTTATAGCAAAACTCTTTTTGGGCTGTCAACAGAATTTTTTTTGAAGTTGGCCTAACCGCAGTAAACTTTCCGATTCGCGTACTTTCAGCGAAAAATAATGTATCTTGAGATAGGGGGATCGGAATTAAAATCCGTTTGCTCTGTTAGAAAGTACACTCAGAGGCTTATAACTCATACAATTTTCATAGCAAAACTCCTTTTGGGTTGTCAACAGAATTTTTTTTGAAATTGGCCTAACCGCAGTAAACTTTTCGATTCGCGTACTTTCAGCGAAAAACAATGTATCTTGAGATAGGGAATCGGAATTGAAATCCGTTTGTTCTGTTAGAAAGTACACTCAGAGGATTACAACTCATACGATTTTCATAGCAGAACTCCTTTTAGATTGGTCGAGATAGTACTTTGAAGTCGCTCCTGATGTCTGCCTTGCTGCTTTTCAGCTTTGCGCACTTTTGTAGAAAACTTCATATCTCGAGAATGGAGACTCCAAATTGCAATCCGTTTACGCTGTTAGAAAGTAAACTCATAGAGCTTCAATACATATGAATTTCGTGGCAGAACTCCTTCCGAGCTAGAAATAGAAAATTCTCAAAATCCACCTAGCTGCAGTAACTTTCAGATTCGTGTAGTTTCGACAAAAAAAAAATCATATCTTGAGCTAGAGGCCTCCAAATTGCAAGCGTTTTGTGTTCTTACGAACTAGATATCCAAATCTACAACATATAAAGTGTTAGGAGCAGAATGTCTTCAAGATGGACTGCAGTAGTTTTCCAAAGTTGATCTCGTCTTCTGTCGAGCTTGCTTTCCAGCTCTACGCTCTCTGAGTTGTCCTACAAATATTTTTTTTTTCTTTCTTGATTACGCTAAAAAATTAATGCCACGCGCATAAGTGATCATAATTCAGCTGAATAGTCACATCACTTATGCTACATCACTTCCACATCAGCATAGAACCTGGAGTTAGCAGCCTTGGTGGAAGTTGAACCGGAGTTGATTTTCTTTGAAGCCATTTTAGCGTTCTTGGATTTTGATTGTTGGAGAGAAGAGATGAGAGGCAAAGATAGTCCCACTGGTCGTGCCAATTTGTTTGCAACAAATTATATGTGATACAAAAATAAATTGCAACCACAATATAAATACGAAGAAACGTAATTTTATTGATAAAATGATGCGGGTACAATTCTGTTTGTTCCCTTGATTCTTCCTCCGAATTGTTATCCGTAATTCGAGGGCCTTAGCGGCATATTTCTCGAACGTTGGATAATATGCATCTCCTTGATGTATTTGATTATCAAGAAGCATGTAGAAGCACTCCATTTGGATCTTGAATGTTGCTAGAACTTTGAATAAGACATATTTGACATGTCTTTGATCTATTAATGAATATCCCAAGAGTTTTATGGAATTTAGGAGATGTCATATTTGATCTCTTTGTGCATATTCCGAGAGTTTATGGAATTGCTGAGATGATCTCCATATTTTTGAGATGCCTCTTCAAAGGGAATATGTGACCCTTTTTATAGCTTTGATTGAGGTTAGGGTAGAGTAACTTCCAAGAAACCCTAATAGACTCCTAGGATTTCAAGAGTCCTGTAGTATCTTTAATTTAGGATTTGGCTTGATCCCTTAAAATTTCGATGTCTACAAATTCCCTTTACTTCAAGGTTTGTCGGGTGTAGACTTAACGAGCCACAAAGACGAAGCTTGAAGTACATGTAGAGCCAACAATCTTATGTTGAGACTCTTGCTTGATACTGCAGGCGATAGTTGTACTTCTGGCAATTCTCGGGATGCAGTTGAACTTTTGAATAGAAGGAAATTTCTATTCCTTACGCCAATAAAATAGAGACTTGCTAATAAACCTTTCAGCTTAAGCCACGTGAGATTATCATGCCATGCAATGTTATTTTAATCTCCCTTCTTTGCTTTTGCATTTGCCTTTTCTGTTTCCGAGTAGAATTGAAATTTGTCTTTTGACATGCTCTTGTAAACAAAAACGTTGTCCCAGCTCCAAAGGAAATTAGGATCCCGCCTCTTTCTCAATATCTTGTAATTTAAGTCGTTTACGTAACTAACTCTTTGGCAGAATCCAAGTTGAAAACAGAGTATACATCCCACATTTCAGACACTGTACAAAGACAGAGTATGATGTACTACTATATTTGCACTTCGTGAATTCTTGTGCAACATATAGTTATAAGTGCAATTAAAAAATCAAGAAAGCAATTTTTCCTAGGACATTCCAGTAAATTGGACTCATCATCATTGAAAGGCGGAAGCTTTCCAAACACGAGCAGTAGAAACTAACCGCCCTTGTCCAATGATGTTGCGATGCTTTAAATCTGCTACACCAAGTTTTCACTTCTATACACTGGCAGGAATCATTCATTGACTTCATATTCTCCTTACACGGGGCATGCCAATTTGTTTGCAACAAATTATATGTGATACAAAAATAAATTGCAATCACAATATAAATATGAAGAAACGTAATCTTATTGATAAAATGATGCGGGTACAATTCTGTTTGTTCCCTTGATTCTTCCTCTGAAGTGTTATCCGTAATTCGAGGGCCTTAGCGGCATATTTCTCGAATGTTGGATAATATGCATCTCCTTGATGTATTTGATTATCAAGAAGCATGTAGCAACACTCCATTTGGATCTTGAATGTTGCTAGAACTTTGAATTATAAGACATATTTGACATGTCTTTGATCTCTTAATGAATATCCCAAGAGTTTTATGGAATTCCGGAGATGTCATATTTGATCTCTTTGTGCATATTCCGAGAGTTTATGGAATTGCTGAGATGATCTCCATATTTTTGAGATGCCTCTTCAAAGAGAATATGTGACCCTTTTTATAGCTTTCATTTAGGGTTAGGGTAGAATAACTTCCAAGAAACCCTAATAGACTCCTAGGATTTCAAGAGTCCTGTAGTATCTTTAATTTTGGATTTGGCTTGATCCCTTAAAATTTCGATGTCTACAACATCATTTAAATTTAATCTAACTGTGTAATTATATTTGTGCAACCAAACAGTATGCTTGTAATTATACTATAATTACGTTATGACAAACAAACATGTCGTTATAATTACTATATTAAGTAATTGCTACGTTGACCCTAATAATTACACCAATTCCAATTACTGGATGACTTTCTAAACGGACCCAGGATAATTATTCGTTATCTTATATATATATATATATATATATATATATATATATATCCGATTCTGACACATGAATTATTAATATAATGCAGTAAAACTGCGCATCAACTGACAAATAATTTTGAAGCCGTCTTTTTTATTATATCATTTTTCTGTGAAGAAGTTTAAAGAAAGACGAGATTAAAGAAAATTATGAATAAGAAAAGAGGAGGATGAGAACTAAAGTGGATTAGTGGAGGAGGCAAATGGCATATATGTGGAAGTTGGTGGAGGTGGGAAGCTGCTGCATCCATATAATATAGAGAGTATCCAAACTCAAAAACCCAAATATATGTTTGGGGGTTGGAGCATCTAATAACGTTTTTTTTTGTTTTTCACTCAGTATTCGCATTGAAATTCAATTAAATACGGATTTGTACGGGAAAATTTCATATTTAGAGTATAGAATTGCTCCTAAAAGGACAATCTATATATTATTAAAAGGAGAGGAAAAAGCGCTCTCCTTAAGCTAAGTGGCAGCCTAAAAAAATGCCACATGGAATAATTGGTTACTAATTAGTTATTTAGTTTATAATTAGTTATTGGTTACTTATTATTGAATTTAAATACATATCAAAAAAGAAAATAATAAAATACAATAAAAAACTACCATATATATTAATTGGTTACTTTATTTGGATTAATAAATATAGATATCTTATAATTAAATATAATAAAAAAACGAAAAAATATATATAAAAAATAACTACCCATTCAAATTGGGTGGGAGTAGTTTCAAGTTTGAGTTTTTAAATTATTTTTAAATAAAAAACGAAATTAAAAAAAATAATGAATTACCAATTCAAATTGGGGTTTTAAAATTATTTTAAAATAAAAAAATGAAAAATCTATTTATATATAATATACATATAAAAAACGAAAATGATAAAATAAAATAAAAACTAACATATATATATATATATATATGTATTAATTGGTTACTTTATTTAGATTTAGTAAATATAGATATCTTATAATTAAATATAATAAAAAAACAACAAAAAATAAGTATATAAAAAATAACTACCCATTCAAATTGGGTGGGAGTAAAGTTTGAGTTTTTAAATTATTTTAAAATAAAAATCAAAAAGAAAAATTAACCTATAAAAAAAAAGAAAAAAGAGAAGAAAAATTGCCCATTCAAATCGAGAAGTAGTTTCAAGTTGGAGTTTTAAAATAATTTTAAATTAAAAAACAAATTAAAAAAATAATGAATTGCCAGTTCAAATTGGGGAGTAGTTTCAAATTGGAGTTTTAAAATTATTTTAAATTAAAAAAAACGAAAAATCTATTTATATATACATATAAAAAACGAAAATAATAAAATAAAATAAAAAACTACCATATATNTCGAGCGAGGTCGAACTCCTTTCTTGGCGAAGGCCGATGGCCGTAGGGGTGTTATTTCGAAGCAAGGTCGAAATTATAACCCGTTGTGAGTTCGAGCGAGGTCGAACTTCTCTCTTGGCGAAGGCCAATGGATGTAGGGGTGTTATTTCGAAGCAAGGTTGAAATTATAACCCGTTGTGAGTTTGAGCGAGGTTGAACTTCTCTCTCGGCGAAGGCCGATGGCCGAGGGGTGTTATTTCGAGCAAGGTCCAAATTATAACCCGTTGTGAGTTCGATCAAGGTCGAACTTCTCTCTTGGCGAAGGCCGATGGCCGTGGGGGTGTTATTTCGAGCAAGGTCGAAATTATAACCCGTTGTGTTATTTCCGTTGGGGGACATTACTCGTCGCCGTGTTGTATATGCGTGCATCGCGGCAAGCTCTGGTCCGCCTAATTTCGCTTTCATTTGGAGAGTACTGTGTGTTTCCTGGGTGAGTCCCAGCTTGCTCAATTTTGCTTTCATTGGAGAATGTCACATGCTTTATGGGCGGGTCCCAGTTCGCTCAAATTTGCTTTCATTGGAGATTGTTGGTCAAACAATTTTTTAGTTAATCAGTTGTTCTGTACCGATTCGTTTCTGTTGTTTGTGATTACGCTGCGGTTTAGTGGGTTCTGCTCGGTCATTACTTGCGAGGTGGTATGCTACGGAACCATTCCCTGGGGTGTTTTGAAGACGTTAGTCCCTTACTCGCGTACCCCCGTGAGTGCTCACATTCCTGTTTTGAATCAACAAAGAGTCCCGAGACCGGCGAGGCGAGCTTTGTGGAGAAGGGATCAGAGTGTGAACATCTTGTGAGTCCCCTTGGAGTTCGACGGTTTCCTTGGTTTCCCTGGTTTCCCTGGTTTCCTTGGGTGTTGTCGTTANTATTTATATAGAATAGGATAATCAAATAATTGTGATAGTTCCAAATGTAACATCAAAAAATTAACAAAGTGACAAATATTTTTTTAATATTGACCGCGTATCGCGCAGGTACGACTACTAGTTTTATACTTAAAGCTCAAACCCGAAACTTTTGATTGGATGATAGAGTATTTAATATTCTATCTTAATTCTTATTGGTGGTGCATCTAATAAATTACTCGTACAATAGTCAATTAATGAGAGCAACACGAAAACATGGTTGGGGTCCCAACTTCCTGGTTTGATAATCTATTGCTGCCCAACTACTTCAAAATTTTCCTTTTCTCCATTGAATTAGACTTCATGTTTATGTCTCTCACCCCAAATTTTAGAGTCTGTTTGGAAAGCCACTTAGGAATTGAATTTGGGTGTAATTGAGTGTAATTACACAGTTATTGATTTCCCCACTAGCTAGTTCATCTTGTGATCTTGCTAATTAATTTGGACCTCATCTGGATGTCAACACGGTGGGACTTCCAAAATTAAATTTGTTTTTAATTTGATCTATATTTATTATTTGAGACCAACAATTCATCATTCTCATTAAAAAAAAAAAAGACATTATTTTACGCCGTATATAATGAAGCTCAAAAGAAACAATATTTTTTTCCTTTCACCAAGTCTAAGCTTCAAATCCCTTTTGGTTCTTCGCTTCATCCGTTTGTATCTACACTAATAGCATAAATTGATTTTTTATACATTATTATTTAATCTGAAAACCAACCAGTATAGCAACTATATATCTAAGCTAATGTAAAATAGTCAATTAAGTAATTTGTTATAAAGCACCTCCACCCACAATCGTTAGGTCTTGGGTTTGAGTCACGCTAGAGGGGAAGTGTGGAAACACTATAGATTCTCCTAAATTGGAGGGATTTAAAAAAAAAAAATTTGTTATAACGGGTTAGGCTACGTTTTGATAGAATAACTGTAAACTACCAGATGCATTTTCCTTCCCATCTTTTTTTTTTTTAATTTCTCACCCGACGTCCGGTACTCATGTTATAGCTCTACTAAAGTCTGATTCGTATGAATATCTCACATGGAGGGGGTAAAACACTTCTAACAATGGCGAATTTTCCCCTCCCATCCAACTGTATTGCAGTAGAGCGCTTCAGTTAATATAAGGATGTTAAAATAGGATGACTAAAATAGGCACAAAAAGACTAAAAAGTCTAATATATATAATATGGTTATAGAAGAAGATTGGAACAAGTAAGCTTATGTCTAATAAATAGCTAGCCAACTACAAATACAAACACCAACCTGACCTACTTATTGAACTTCCATGTGTTCATAAAGGCACCAATGGAAACCAGGAAAATAATAAAGTTTCAATCCAGTAGCTGGCATGTTGATATAACTAACTACTACTTTCAAGTTTACAAGGATAAACTGAATGAGGAATAAGTTTTATATATGAAGACTATATATGGTTTCTTGTTGTAATGGTAAATAAATTGATATGCCTACGTTTCTTGTTAAAATGGGTAATGCATATTTTTTTAAGTAATTGGTTCTGCCCCCCTTATGTTTTCCTCAGCTATATTATTTAAAACAATTGAATGCTTTCTAGTTTGAAAAATAAAGAACTAGTTAAAATATTCCTTTATTGTGATGTTTTATTACACTGACTTTTCATTATTACTAAGGACGCATAAGGCAATAATATCATTAGAAAATTTATGATTTTGTATTAATTTTGCACCACCAATCTTTATATATTTCCCTAAAACTATATGAAATAAAATATTGAATATCAATTTTATACATTTTTTTTTATCTACTCAATATAAATAATTTTCGGCACGAGTTAAAAATGAAAACCCTAAAATTAAAGATAGTCTGAGGAGTCTAAGTATGCTAAAGATTAACATCACTAACTTTAACTGATAAAAGAGGGGATAGGCGTCTGATGTTTCTCTATAAGAATGGGAGGTTTACATGTTTTTACTTTTTACAAAGCAGAGGATAGATCTTGATAATTAAAACATTTATTCAAGAAAAATACTGCTCCTGTGCTTCGGATTACTACTATAAGTTCATTGGCCAAAAAGATCAAGTACATATATAATTTTTCCCAAAAATAATAAATGGCCACCGACCTGACAGCTTTGCAATTAATAGCATGAATAAATAGAAAGAAGTAATGTTGATAATGAAATTGAAGGACATAAAAAGTCTAGTTGGTTGAGAAGTGAGTCAAGATTAGTCCCAAATCTGAATAAGAAATTTCTGATATGATTGACATGCAAAGATGGAAAGAAAAAGAATATATTAATATTTACGTCAAACTAATAAATTCATTACACATTTCTTTTACATTTAATCACTGGTTAAAGATTATTTGATGTAGCTATCTAACGTCAGTAAATTTTTTCAGAGCAAATCCAATTTGCTTGTTTTTTCTTTGCACTTTAATATAATTTGATGTAAATATTGAGAGTCAGTAATATTTTTCTAAATAAGAATACAGTTACTTTCTTTCACATTTCGTATCGATCATTTCCTTACCGTCCCTCCTAATTTAGTAAAGTTTTGTTAATCAAGGCAAATCAAGCATGATTACTTCCCAAAATATGTAAACACATTGGGTCTGATTTCAAGTTTCCAACAAACTAAAAATAGTTCAAATCATTAATCAATTAACATTCAACAAAAAGAGTATTTATACAAATTTAAAAATTCTTGGTATAAATATCATCTCTGAGTGGGAAAAGATATAAACTTAATTTTTAAATTATTTAAAAAGAATTCACAAAAGAAAAAAACATCATGGAGTAAATAATTTCGAATCCGATAATTCTCATATATCGGTGAGAAAGTCAAAAGGCAAATTTGATCCTTATCTTCACGAAAAATGCAAAAGGTAATACCAAACACCAAACCAACAAATTTTTATCAATTGTAGCATTAAATTCCTCACCCTCCCCACACGCTAAACTCAAGGGTCTTTCTTGTCTTTTCACTAACCTCCATCCGAAAATTCCCAACTGTAAAAACCATCCTAAGGACTTTTACGTAACTTCACACTCAACCACTTTCATTTAAAACCAGACCTTCCCTCTCCTCACCCTCCATTCTTACAAACCAAAAAACCTCCCATCTTTCTCTCTGGAGTTTTAACAAAATGTCAGTTCCAAAACCCAAGAAATCCTTCCCGTCGGTGACGACATATGATACCACCGCCGTGAACCACCATTCCGTCGCGGCGGATCTCGACGGAACCCTCTTAATATCCCGTTCATCTTTCCCTTACTTTATGCTAGTCGCTATCGAAGCCGGCAGCTTTCTCCGGGGACTAATACTTCTCCTTTCTTTCCCTCTCATAGCCATCGCATACGTATTCGTATCCGAAGCATTAGCCATACAAATGCTCATTTACATCTCTTTCGCTGGCCTTAAAATCCGAGATATCGAGCTCGCTTCACGGGCTGTTCTCCCGAGATTTTATGCCTCAGACGTGAGAAAAGAGAGTTATGAGGTGTTTGATAAATGTAAAAGGAAAGTTGTGGTTACTGCTAATCCAACTATTATGGTTGAGCCATTTGTGAAAGATTTTTTGGGAGGAGATAAAGTTCTTGGAACAGAGATTGAGGTGAATCCGAAGACTAAGAGAGCTACTGGGTTTGTGAAGAGTCCTGGGATTTTGGTTGGGAAATGGAAGAAATTGTCAATTTTGAAGGAGTTTGGAGAAGAAATGCCTGATATTGGAATGGGTGATCGTGAGTCTGATCATGATTTCATGTCCATTTGCAAGGTAAATAATGATTACAAATTTAGTTGCTACTCGATCAGTACTCTGTTTTATTTTATATAATAACATGATTAATATTTGGAGAGTCAATCAGCTTTTTCTTTGATCACAATTTAATAACTACTATAAAAAATGTAATTTTGGCGTAATTGGTAAAGTTGCTGTCATATGACCAGGCATAAAAAATTTTGACGTAATTTTGGCGTTATTTTCACGGGTTTGAGTCGTGAAAATAACTTCTTGCAAAAATGTAAGGTAATGTTGCTGACAATAGACCTTTATTGTTCGATCCTTTCCCCCGGCCCGGCGCATAACGGGAGCTTAGTGTATCGGGCTGTCTTCAGTTTCCTTGAAAGAAAAATCTAAAATCCTTATTCTTTGATTAATGTGAACTTATTTGCATTAACTTTTAGATTGATATACTGAAATTCTCTATAAGTGTGAATCTTAGAAACACCGAGAGAGTGTTAATGAAGCTTTTGTCTCATATATGGGAAATCTAACAATATTTAAATCTTTGACGTTTAGATTTTCCAATTTATTCTTTTAGCAAATTGTATTTTAATATTAACAAGTGTTATGAGAGCTTGTTCAACTAGTGCATGACGTTGTTAACCAAACATATCTAATTTAGTGGCCACAGTTGTACGTTAAACTTGTGATACTATTGTTGTTTATATTATATTCTCAAGTAGGTGGCGTGAAGAATTCTTATCGATCTGATAATATTTCTTAAAATGGACCTTATCTTTGATTTCTTGTAAGAATCAACAAAGAGAAGAATAATACCTCCAATCGACACTGATTTACTTACAACTTTATAATTCAATAAATTAAATAACTATGTGGGTAATTGGTTACATGCCATTTAATGTGGTGGTTGAGATAAACATGTGAAAGTAAATTGTGAGGGGCCTAAAGCAATTACTCTCCTACCTGCCACTTTGCAGAATTCCAGTGGTCCTTCACTCTGAGTTGTGCGTCAATATGACTTTAGATTTGATATACATGTGAATAAAAGTAGTAGTAATGAAGGACTCGATAATTTGTTTGGTCATTTATGTATTGTTAGTAGTTGGTTTTTCTTTATTGAATAATAAATGCATGAAACCTCAACGTTACACCAATATTTCATTTGAACTTTGTGTTATGTATCCTTTCTAATGAATCATATTAACAGAAGCGGACCAAGGGTTTAAAGATCGAGGGTGTACTTTTGGATTGAATTAAAATTTGCTTTGTATATAGGGTGCCCACTAATATTATCTTACTATTTTCTAAAGACATACACATGCATACATAGAATTTTTACCGAACTTTACGGGTGCCCGTGATCCCTCTTCGTATAGCATAGGTCCGCCTCTGATCATGTACCACGTCCGAACCCAAGATCCCAGTCTCTTTGAATTCGAACCAACTAATAGGTGACCTACGTTGTGTTTATACTAACATAAATATGTTAAACAGGAAGGTTATATGGTTCTCCCTAGCAAATCAGCAGAACCAGTTCCACTCGATCGCTTAAAAAGCAGATTGATCTTCCATGATGGCCGTTTGGTTCAGCGCCCAACTCCACTCAATGCCTTAATCACCTATATGTGGCTGCCATTCGGATTTGCTCTCGCTATATTCCGTGTATACTTCAATCTCCCTCTCCCAGAGCGCATTGTTCGTTATACATATGCATTGGTTGGGATCAAGCTTGAGATCAAAGGCCCTCGACCATCTCCACCATCACCAGGAACCCCTGGAAACCTCTACGTGTGTAATCATCGTTCAGCTCTTGATCCTATTATTGTTGCTATAGCACTCGGGAGGAAAGTCTCCACTGTCACGTACAGTGTGAGCAAGCTCTCTAGATTCTTGTCACCAATTCCAGCAGTTGCTTTGACACGTGATCGTGAAGCTGATGCTGCGATGATTAAGAATTTGCTCGAGAAGGGTGATCTAGTGGTGTGTCCTGAGGGAACTACTTGTCGCGAGCCGTTTTTGCTGAGGTTCAGTGCTTTGTTCGCAGAATTAAGCGATAGGATTGTGCCTGTAGCAGTGGACTCTAAGCAAAACATGTTCTATGGTACAACTGTCCGCGGGGTTAAGTTTTGGGATCCATACTTCTTTTTCATGAACCCTAGGCCAAAATATGAAGTGAAATTTCTTGAACCATTGCCAAAGGAAATGACTTGCAAGGGTGGAAAATCATCGATAGAGGTAGCCAACCATGTCCAGAAAGTGTTAGGTGGTGTTCTTGGTTTTGAGTGCACTCAGTTGACAAGGAAGGATAAGTATATGTTGCTTGGTGGAAATGATGGCAAAGTGGAGTCCATGTACTCTAAGAAATCCTGAATTACATTTCATTTGGGGGGAGGTATTATATAGCTAATGGATTTGGGGGGGTTTTTGCCAGTAAAATTGTGTTCAACATTTAATAGAACTCTGCTGTTGAAGGGGTTTGTTTTTACATGATTCGTTACTGTATTCGTATTCAACAGACAATATTAATTGAAATCAAATCTGTGCTTAGACTAACTTTTCTGTGTTTTTCCTCCTTCGCTCTTCTTGTTTTTAGACTCAACTGCAATTTCAGGACTACTAAAATACATTTTATTTGTTGTTCAACAACAAAATATTTAATATAACTTGCAAGGTAGATCTCGAAATTTTGTTTGTTTCTCTTTTGGGGGTCCAAGTATTAGCTGTTGATTCTCTGTATTTTCTCCACTTTTAGCATTATTAATCTTTGAGAACTTAAAAGTCCTAATCATCCTTGACCACATGGATTTTGCTTCAGGGCATTAAAATCACCTCCAGCTGAAAGCAGCTAAGTTCAGATTTCATCCAATAATGTTCAACGTATAAAGTTTTGGAATATTTGGTCCGAGTGAAAGAGCAAAAGAATGTTCTGCTTCAGATGCAGTTTTGTCTCCTTATTTCCTTTAGAGCAAGAGCACAATAGAAGTAACCATAAACTTAAGCTTTCTAAAGAACTAAGGCTGAATCAATCGCAAGCTATACTATAGAATGAGAACTCCATTGTTTATTTTTGTTTTACCTTTTTGATTAGGAAAGGGAAAAAATATCGATTAAGCAAACATTTCCATTGGAATAAAAGCAAATCACTCGTGATTTGATAGTTAAATTTTCTGCTAATGCATGTTAATTGGGCAGTGGAAGGAGGGATGATTAACTAATTGACGTTAGTTTGAGTCATCCATACTAAGAATTGATTGATGTTGAATTAAGGGTTCATTAGAGGCGTTCGATGACTACGTTAACAACTTGTTTGGATGGTTGTTATGTATCATTCCATAATGTATTGTATTGTATTGTTCGATGAATCTATTGTTTGGATAGATGGTTATTTGCTGTCGTTTGATGATGTCATATACCAACAATACAAAGAATAAACTTGCTACACTACTAAGAGCCCGTTTGGACATATATTTTTTCACTTTTTTTCGAAAATTTGCCACTTTTTTCCGAAAAACTCCAAAAAGCTATTTTTCAAAATTTTCGCTCAGATCACTCACAAAAATTCAAAAACAACTCAAAATTATATTTATGCCCAAACACAACACTAATTTTCAAATACCATTTTCGCTTGAAAAAATATTTCATTTTTTTTTGGAATTTTACAATTCTTACGTCCAAACGCCCACTAAGAAATATACGATACAATGTAGAATTACTATATAAAAAAATAGGGTAAAAGATAATATATAATTATTTATAATAAGGAAGGGCAAGATAAAAAGGAAAAAGTAAGGTAACGACGCCACCACACTAAAATCCGTCGTTACATAATATGACAATTTTCGTCATTACGTAATGACAAATTAAACGATACGATACAATAAAATTAAAATAACAATCAAAACAAAATAATGTACTTAAAATATAAATACGATACAATACAGTTTTATGTGACAACCCTCATTTTCTTCAGGGTACAATGATACATATGCGTCACCGAGGAACCAAGAGTTTGGTGGTGAAAATGGACGATAAGGCTAATCGCCGCTTCTGTGAAAGCTACTTCTACGTACGGACATCGCACCTTGTGGCGGACTCAACGGGGTTTCCAGAGACGTGGAACTTCACTCGTAATTTTCCTTTGCTTATTTTTGTGATTCCTCTTACGGCGGCCGTCGATCGTTCTCCTTTAGGCGATACTGTTAAGGACTTGTTTTTCATTTTTACTGCCGAGAGACTACCTCCCCCGCTAGTTGACGATATTCGCGAGTGGGTGAGTGCAATTCTCCCCCATACAATGGGGATTCGTGAGTGGGCATCCTTCCCCGAGAAATGTAGGCGTAAGCCTCTCACTGGTGAGTCCGCCCCCCGCAGTCTTTCCCTTTATTCTTTGTCTTATGGTTTAATCTTGTCGTTATATGATTGTTTTTCTTTGTTGACAGGGAGGGTACGGAGGACGAGGGCTTCTCCGCTCGCATTCCGTCAGCCGGTGCCACTTGCCCGACCTACGTCGAGAGTCGCTGCCCGGCATGCGCCGAGAGCTGCTATCCAACCCACGCCGGCGGCCAAAACCGTTGAAACAAAGTCCACTCCTCGGCCAGAGACTCCGGTTCCTACTGTCCGTTCAACAAGCGAATCTTCCCGCACCGGTAGTGGGGAGGCCCCGTCGAAGAGGCGACGTGTGGTGTTGGAAGTGACTCCTCAGGCTGAGACATCTGCGAGGAGTGATCCTGCCTTGGTGGTGCCTAAAATTAGCGATGATGCCAACTCGGTCGCAGAGGCTACGCCCGTTATAAGTGATCAACAGGTTGGTGCGGCGGAGAGACGGAGTCCCGAGGCTGCCATTGCTGTTTCTGGTGGCCCTTCGACATCCAGGCCGAACCGTAATTCTTCCTCGGCCGAAGAGAGAGGAAAGGGCATTATGGTTGATGACTACGAGTCTGAATCCGACATCGATCCCGACGACGTTAGGATGTTTGAGGAGGGTTTTACCCGAATTGTGGTGAAAGCGTCACAGCACCCATCCCGAATATTAAAAATTTCATCGGACCTCAATCTCCTGCGGGACACGGTGGATTTTGTGCCGCAATTTGACCTTCTATGCTCTGCCGCAGAAAGCGCAGCTCTTCAGGGTGTCAGTGACGCTGAATTGTCACGCGGCGTGGCCGCGATGGGTCTAAGGGTAAGTTCCCTGATTTGGTGATATTGTTATTTTTGCTTTGTGATCTCGATCTTTACCGACTCATTTCTCCTCTTTGTTGTTAGTCTTATATGATGGAGATCGAGAGTGCTCGTAGGGCCGAGACTCGGGCCGTGATTTTCCTGAAGATGCTTGAGAAGTATCGGCGGTGTCGCAACAGATGCCGCGAGATGCATGAGCGGCTCAGGGGAGTACTGGTGCCCAATCCATTGGGGAAGAGTTAGAGATAAGGGATCAGGAGCTGATGCAGTCTATCCAAAGATGCAGTGAGCTCGAGGAGTTGCTCCGTGTCAAAGATGAGGAACTTGAGGTGGGCAAGAGGGTTGCTACAGAGTGCGTGGACCTTCAGGCGAATGTATTGTCTTTGCAGGCCGAACTCGAGCAGAATGCCACCAGAGTTGAAGCTTTGAGTGCAGAGTGGAGGAGGAAGTTGGCCGAGCTAGAAAAGAAAGTGGCCGAAATGGAGAGTGCCGAGGATTCTCGGTCATCAGCCTTGGCAAGGGCGGCGGCGTTGGAGGATACCATCCGCATCCTTAAGTCTGAGCAGGAATCTGAGAGGGCTACGGCCACGCTGAGGGAGGTGTGGCTTGAGGAGCATATTGGTGAAATCAACCAGGAGGCTTCGAGCCTAGGAGACCGGGTCGTGACACTCGAGGCCGAGAAGGAACAACTATTGACCCGGATCGATTCTGCCTCGGCCGCGGTCCCACGCTGCTGTATGAGTTATGGGTCCACGATGAGGCCCAACGAGATATTTACAAGGGTTTGTTGGAGGCGGGGATTGTCCTAGAGGCCACCTTTGAAGTTGCTCGGGCAATGGCACGCGAGGCTCGTACTGCCTGTGGGTACGACCCTGTGACTTTGGAAGCCGGGGGGACACGGAGATCGGGGGTGAGCTCCCTTCTGATGATGATGATGGCGTTAGGCGAACGACGATGGAGATGATGCGGAGTGAAGCTTTTGTTGCATCTTATGTACTTAGTTTTTTTGTGTTGTTTTTTCGTTGTTTACTTTTATCTTTCCTTAGGAGCCCGTTTCAGCCCTATGTAAGGCGCGACTGCCACACGTGTACGTTTGAATAAAGTGGTTGTTTCGTCTTCATTTGAGTATCTTTTGATTTTCATTGTGATGAGTCCCTGACTCTTTTGATTTCGAGTTCGGACTTGCGGGTTTAAGCAAGGTCGGCTTCCGATTTGCCAACTTAGGCCGAGCCAATCTTAATTCGGACGGGGTCAAGTTAACATTCGTCAAGAGGTCAAGAGTATAACCCGTTGTAATTTTGAACGAGGTCGAGTTTTCCTTTTGACGAAGGCTGATGGCCGTAGGTGTGTTATTTCGAGCAAGGTCGGAATTATAACCTGTTGAGTTTGAGCGAGGTTGAACTTCTTTCTTGGCGAAGGCCGATGGCCGTAGGGGTGTTATTTCGAACAAGGTCAAAATTATAACCCGTTGTGAGTTCGAGCAAGGTCGAACTTCTCTCTTGGCGAAGGCCGATCGACGTAGGGGTGTTATTTCAAGCAAGGTCAAAATAATAACCCGTTGTGAGTTCGAGCGAGGTCGAACTCCTTTCTTGGCGAAGGCTGGTGGCCGTAGGGGTGTTATTTCGAAGCAAGATCAAAATTATAACCCGTTGGAGTTCGAGCTAGGTCGAACTTCTCTCTTGGCGGAGGCCGATGGCCGTAGGGTTGTTATTTGAGCAAGGTCAAAATTATAACCCGTTGTGAGTTCGAGCGAGGTCGAACTCCTTTCTTGGCGAAGGCCGATGGCCGTAGGGGTGTTATTTCAAAGCAAGGTCAAAATTATAACACGTTGCGAGTTCGAGCGAGGTCGAACTTCTCTGTTGGCGGAGGCCGATGGCCGTAGGGGTGTTATTTCGAGCAAGGTCAAAATTATAACCCGTTGTGAGTTCGAGCGAGGTCGAACTCCTTTCTTGGCGAAGGCCGATGGCCGTAGGGGTGTTATTTCGAAGCAAGGTCGAAATTATAACCCGTTGTGAGTTCGAGCGAGGTCGAACTTCTCTCTTGGCGAAGGCCAATGGATGTAGGGGTGTTATTTCGAAGCAAGGTTGAAATTATAACCCGTTGTGAGTTTGAGCGAGGTTGAACTTCTCTCTCGGCGAAGGCCGATGGCCGAGGGGTGTTATTTCGAGCAAGGTCCAAATTATAACCCGTTGTGAGTTCGATCAAGGTCGAACTTCTCTCTTGGCGAAGGCCGATGGCCGTGGGGGTGTTATTTCGAGCAAGGTCGAAATTATAACCCGTTGTGTTATTTCCGTTGGGGGACATTACTCGTCGCCGTGTTGTATATGCGTGCATCGCGGCAAGCTCTGGTCCGCCTAATTTCGCTTTCATTTGGAGAGTACTGTGTGTTTCCTGGGTGAGTCCCAGCTTGCTCAATTTTGCTTTCATTGGAGAATGTCACATGCTTTATGGGCGGGTCCCAGTTCGCTCAAATTTGCTTTCATTGGAGATTGTTGGTCAAACAATTTTTTAGTTAATCAGTTGTTCTGTACCGATTCGTTTCTGTTGTTTGTGATTACGCTGCGGTTTAGTGGGTTCTGCTCGGTCATTACTTGCGAGGTGGTATGCTACGGAACCATTCCCTGGGGTGTTTTGAAGACGTTAGTCCCTTACTCGCGTACCCCCGTGAGTGCTCACATTCCTGTTTTGAATCAACAAAAGAGTGAAGATAAACCAAAATGAAATTACCTCGACCTAATGAGCCGATGAAGGGAAGAATGGCGTTGGAGGGTTACTTGCTCCGCCTAGTGCTCGCATAGTGGCTGTTGATTCAGCAGCCGCATTAAGTTCTGCCATTTAATTGCATCTAGACTTCTTGTGAGTTGGGTTTACCTCTCCCGTTGGGACATCGAGGCCGGGTCCCAGTATTTTCGATATGTGTACATAATAAGGGAAACATGTCATGCTTTGTTTATAGAACATCTAGCACGCGTGATACGAAAATAATGCGGGATGTGTCTGACCTCCTAAGGGGTCATGTAGTGGGTTATCATCCCTTCCTTAGGGGTAGATACAAGGCGAACACGTCGCGTGGGATCGTGGTTATGTCTAGCATATAGTGACCATGGTCCTACTTAAATCGTACATGTGACTCGCTGAACCCATCGTTACGGGGAGGCAGGGGTCTCGTATAGACGTCGGTTATGATTTTTATTTCATATAGGGATCTGAACTAGATTGATACGGTTATTTTCAAGGACTTTGATAATAGGCTAGATTCATGTAATTTGGCGACTTTTTTATGCCTAGCTTGACTATGTTTCACTGTTATAGGATAGTTAAATGATGATAAATTGGCTCTAATTGTGAAGTTCATGTTTTGCAGGAGCGAGTTGCGTGTATGAGGACATAGAACTGTAATTGGAGCTAAATTGAAGCAAGGGAAGCCCCTCAGAGCTGAGTACGTTGGAAAAAGAGAGAAAGAAGAGCTGAAATAATGACCAGGACTAGCGCGCCCACTAGCGCGACCGCGCTAGCCCAAGAGTTCGAGGTAGAATGTTATGCCATATGCGCGGTCACTAGCGCGCCCATGAGCGCGACCGCGCTAGTCCAGTTCCGAAAAATAAAGTTCAGGGGTAAACTTGGAAGTTCGGGGGTAATTCCACTTAACCTATAAAAGGTCCAGCTCGCCCAAAGGAACATTATCAAGGTTTTTATAGCTTAGTTGAAGGCAAGGAGAGGCAAGAGGCAAGGAGCATAATTCAACATCGAGTTCTTCCTTTCTTCCTTTTGTATTTTACCATTTGTGATGAATTTGGCTTTTGTTATGATGAACACTAGTATGAGTAGCTAAATATTTAGTCTGAGGTTTTGATGGAACCTATTGAAGGATGAACTTCTTGATATGTTAATATAGTTTGCCCGGTTTATTCTCTATTTGTTCAACTATGTTCTTATTGTAGTTAATTGATAGGATCCTCAATTAGATGTGCCTATTTAGTATGTATTACTCGGGAGAGAGTGCATATTTAGGTAATTGTTGAACAACACCACTCCCAGAGTATATGAGGGATCAATAACCGAGGGTTTAAAGGCGGGATTAGGGATAACGATGCCTTGGGTGCAATCTTAAGTGAGCTGTAATAAAAACCAGCTAGCGTAACTCGGGAGAGTGCATCTAATAAATTGTCGTGATTACTCGGGAGAGATTTACGGTAATAAGAATTCTCATGATTGATAGAGACGGTTAGGAAAATCTATATGAAACATAACATGAAGGGATTCCATCAATAGGAAAATCATAACCTTAGATCCTTCTCTTAATTGTTACAACTTAATCATAGTTAGTCTTTGTTTATTTAATTGCAGTCAGTTATAGTTAGTAAAAATATCCTCAATTGTTATTCAAAACGTTTGGGAAGTTGATTACGTAGAATTTAGTGAATCTAACAATAGTAATNAAGTTGCTGATCATCTATCACGACTTGAGGGAGCTGAAAACTCAGTTGAGGTTGAGGATATTCTTGAAACCTTTCCGGACGAGCAACTGCTCGCTACAAGTCTTGAGGAAGTGCCATGGCATGCAGACTTTGCAAATTACCTGGCATGCGGTATATTTCCCTATGACCTTTCCTCTGTACAAAAGAAAAAGTTTTATCGTGACTGCCACATGTATTATTGGGATGAACCTTATCTGTTTTGAATATGTGTTGACAATATGATCCGAAGGTGTGTCCCCGAGATAGAACAATCTTCTGTTTTGCAGGCATGTCACGCATCGGCATATGGAGGGCATTTTGAAGAAGTCAGGACGGCTGCGAAAGTGCTAGAGGCCGGGTTCTTCTGGCCAACAGTGTTTAAGGACGCACATCAATGGGTGGAGGGCTGTAATGAATGTCAGCGAATCGGGAACATTTTCCGTCGCCATGAGATGCCCATGAACCCAATTCAAGTGGTTGAAGTGTTCGATGTCTGGGGGATTGACTTCATGGGCCCCTTTGTCAGCTCCTTTGGCAATAAGTACATGCTTGTTGCTGTAAATTACGTGTCCAAATGGGTAGAAGCTGCAGCATTTCCCACCAATGATGCAAGAGTGGTGGTGGGATTTTTGAAGAAGAATATATTCACCCATTTTGGGACCCTGAGAGCTATTATCAGTGACGGAGGCACCCACTTCTGTATTCGAGCCTTCGAGAAGTTGCTAGCGAAGTGCGCCACAAGGTGGCAACACCATATCATCCTCAGACCAGTGGACAGGTGGAAGTGTCTAATAGAGAGATAAAGAGTGTATTGACCAAGACCGTAAACGCCATAAGAACTGATTGGGCGAAAAAGCTAGATGATGCACTCTGGGCCTATAGAACTGCTTTTAAAACACCAATTGGTATGTCTATATGTTGGTGTTCGGGAAGGCCTGCCACTTGCCAGTGGAGCTTGAACATAGAGCTTGGTGGGCAATGAAACAGCTGAATCTAGACATTGAGGATGCGGGCACAACGAGAATCACAGAATTGCATGAGCTCGACGAGTTTCAATATCTTGCTTTTGAGAGCACAAGGTTGTACAAGGAAAGAATGAAGAGGTTGCACGACAAGAACATTGTGGAGCGGAATTTCAACCCCGGGGGCACGGTATTGATCTATAACTCAAGATTAAGGCTATTTCCGGGTAAGATCAAGTCACGATGGTCTGGACCATTTCGAGTGGTCGAAGTATTCCCTTCAGGGGCTGTGGAGATTGCCTCAGAGAAAGACTGTCATACATATAGAGTCAATGGCCAGAGATTGAAACTATATGTGGGCATGAATGAACCAAAGGAAGTATCAGAGCTCCACCTGACTGAACCTCAGAGGTCGAGCGAGCCTTAAATGCGCTTGTCTGCGTCGTGCCGCGACGTTAAATCAGGCGCTGCATGGAAGGCAACCCATTGGTTTGTTGTAATCATCGTGCCACGACATTAACTATGGCGCTGGTTGGGAGGCAACCAAATGATAGTAGTAGTTGTTAATTTTGAGTTTGGGGAAGTACTAACCAATGCAGGTGAGCTTGGGCAGGTGACAAGTCCATTGGAAGCGGAAAGAACAGGTGAAAAATATAAAAAAAAATCGTGCCCAGGAGCGCACCCGCACTACCCACCGCGCTACAGGCCGCGCATATGGGCAAGTATTCTGCCTCAGCTCCAAAACACAAGCGCGACCGCGCTAGTGGCCGCGCATATGGCCAAGTATTTTGCCTGGACTAGTGCGGCCGGGCTCGTACCGCGCTACGACCGCGCTAGTCCCGCCCAACTGAAGCGTATTTTTTTTCCTTTAACTTAAAATTAGTTTTTTTTTCTTTATTTTAATTTTTTTATGATAATTGTTTTTCCTTTGTTCTATTTTTTGTTCCCCCCCCCCCATCTAATTCATTC
>NC_031989.1:13712774-13761065 GCF_001879085.1 Nicotiana attenuata
TCATTCCCCCCCTCCCCCCTCTTCAACCCCAATTCCCCCAACACAAACGAACCCTAACCCCTTCTTCTTCCAAATTCCTTCTTCTTCAAATCCCCAAACCACCTTCCCCAAGCTTCAAGTCACATTCTCCCCTACTCTTCTTCACTTCTCCTCACATTCTCTCACTACAGGTATGACTTCTTTGTGCCATTTTTCTCTTTTTTTTTTCAGAATTTCGTTTTTATTGTTACATTTATGTAGTTTTTTTTCTTCTTTTATTTTCTTAGTAGAAATTGTAGCATATGGTTTAGTGAGTGTGGGTGGTAAGATTGGTGGAGTTGTAGCTTGATTGAGTAGGTGATTTTGGGAACGTTGTGGTGATATTGGGGTTGTAACATGTTTGAAATGGGGTGTGAGTATATATTGCACACAAGGTGTTTGTGTAAATGCCTCAGTGAATGTAATTGTGCAATTGTGACCAATTGTGCATGTGAAGTCTGAGTAACCGCATTATGTCACAATTTTGTTTTGGGCTGTGCTAACGTTATTCTATTTTCCAGGTACTACGGCTCCATCTAGGAAACGCCACACCACAGGTGCCTCTTCTAGCAATCAAGCTGGATCGTCCAGGGCGCGCGTGTCAGCTCCTGTTCGTCCATTTGATAGTAGCAGGTTTGTATCTGCCAAGGCTCAGGACCGCTTTGCGAACAAGGCCTCTAAAAAGCCGATACCGGAAAGGGGCATTGATATAGGATCGGTCCAGCTGGGCTGCCCTCATATGTATACTGAGCAGGTAAGGCGGGGGTTACAAACCTTCATTGATGAGCCGGGCGAGGGGAATGTGATGGTTGTCCGCGAGTTTTACGCCAATGTGAAAGAACATGTGAATGGCGTCGTAACTGTGCGCAGAAAGGCGGTGGATGCCTCTGTGGAGGCTATACGGAGGATGTACCAGCTGCCCCTTCCTGTGGATCCTTATGAAGACGGATATGAAATGTATGGCAGGTCACACATGCAGTGGGCGATGTTTTTCGAAACAATCCGTGTACCCGGAAAGGAAGTTATATGGATGAAGTATGGTCAGAAGTTTCACTCTGCGACGCTAACCTTTGAAGGGAAGTGCTGGTTATATGTTATTAACAACCGCCTGATCCCATCCTCCAACACCACGGAGGTGGGTCCTCGAGCAGCTCTGATTTGGTGCTTTATGACTGGCCACAACTTTGACGTGGCCAAGGTGATTCATGAGGAGATGTTCATTCGTTGTCCGGTGAAAAGGTATGAGTTCTTTTTCCCTTCCTTGGTTACTAAACTATGTCGGCTGGGTGCCGGAAAATCTGGATGTAGATGGGAGAGTGCCAAGAGACCACAAGTTCTGAGCTGACAAGGTCACTACTGGTAAGGAGTCGGTGGCAGCAGGTGGTGATGCTAGTGGTGATTCTGATGACTCTGAAGATGCGGAGGCTGAGCATGAGGATGTGGAGGCCCAGCCACAGGCCCATGAGCAAATTGCAGCAGCTGCAGCACCATTTGGGACTGCAGCACCATCTGGAGCTGCTCGGAGTACCCGGTTCACAGCTTTGGAGCAGGAGGTGGCTGGCTAGCGTACCTCGGTCGCTGACTTGGGTACACGTATTGACGCGGTGGCTGCCCAGCAAGTGAAATCGGAGAAGAAAATCTTGGGCTGGCTGAAAGCTCTGGGTCGTGCTTGCAATTTGAACTCAGACACGATCTCCGATCAAGAGTGATATTTTAGGGAAGTTCCTTTACCTCACTGTTATTTATTTTGTGTGCCATGAGGACATGGCTTCCTTTTAAGTATGGGGTGGGGGATACTTCAGTGTATGTATGTATATGTAACAATTTGACTGTTTTGTTTCTTCTTGATTGTTTTTTTGGTGTTTTGAGTAATAGTTACATTAGGTAAGCTTAAGGTAGGTAAGTTGACTTGTCCCGGAGACGGATCTTTTTCGAACGGGTTCTTGAGAGTCTAAGTTGACGTATAAAAAATAAAAAATAAACAGGAATATGTTGGACTCTTCTTGATGACGGATCGTCTAGACAGTTTTCTTGATGGAAGTAAGTCTAAAGAAAATACCAAAAAAAATTGTTTTTGTTTTTTTGTTTTAGGTAGTGTAGTAACTCCCCCTTGGTTTTTCTTTGGGCCACGGTTCTTTTCCAATGGTTTATCTTGAACCGGGTGTAGTTAGTTTTTAGTTAGTATTGATAGGCTACGAGCTGAAATAAAAAGAGAAACCCTTGGCGTTGATACACCTGAACACAGTAGACACTAGAGTGTAACGCTTAATCTCAGTGGTTGATTCTTGCTAAGGTGCCTTAAATTGTATCTTTGTAACTGACTTGATTACTCAAACGAGAGTGTCTTGATAAGCCAATCTGGAGTGAGTCATATGCCATGTGTGTGTGAATTGTAATGTATTATATGTTTTACATTTGATGCCTAGAACTTGCCCCGTGTGTTTGCAAAGTGAAATAGTAGCTTCATTCAGTCTTAGAAGTGATATAGGCATTTCGTTATTAAGCCAGATATATAAAGTAGACCCACCTAAATGTAATACATCATAGTCAACCCCGTTGAGCTTATAAGTCTGTTTCTTTGGCAACCACATTGCGAACCTTACCCAATTATTTGAATGGTCATCTGTTTGAACCCCTTTACCTCCCATAAGCATTGAATGGTATTGAAATATGCAAAAGCTAAAGTGTGGGGTGGTGGTTTGGTTTTTGAGTGGAACCGATGAAATAGAGAAAGGTGCAGTTCTTGGAAAAGTAAAAGAATAAGCACCACTTAAAAAAAAAGAGAATGAGTAAATGTAGTGGTTGATAAGTGGTAACTTGATACAATTGCACCTAATGGAGTGGGATGTTAAAAATAAAAATGTGGTGGAATGTCTGGTTAACATAAGTATGATTTTGAAGGTTAATGTGATTGTATTAAAAGTGCTTAGGGAGGTTAGTCACTATATTCAAATATATCCGACCCGTCCCTTAGCCTACATTACAACCAAGTGAAGTCCTAATTGATCTTAGACTGAATGGACTCGATTAGTAGAGTAGTACACTACGGGCAAGCCTATGGTGCGTCTTTGTGGCATGTGAATGTTCTTTTTGAGAGTGAGCAAATTTTATCTATCTAAGTTCCTAATTGTTCTTAATATTAATATTTGTGGAACTACTCTCTTATGTGATGTGAGGGCATGTGACGAAGGAAAGGTAAGTCTTGACTTCTGTGTAGAGTAATTTGAGTAAGTACGAATATTGCATGGCATGTGAGAGTCGACTTTTGAGGCAAATATCGTTCACTACTAGGCGTAACTTTGGTGATTTGTTCTTCGTGTGATACGTTAGGGGAAAAGGCTTAGTTAAAGAACCTTTATAGAGTATGGTGGATTGCTCGAGGACTAGCAATGATTTAAGTGTGGGGTGTTGATAATAGGCTAGATTCATGTAATTTGGCAACTGTTTATGCCTAGCTTGACTATGTTTCACTGTTATAGGATAGTTAAATGATGATAAATTGGCTCTAATTGTGAAGTTCATGTTTTGCAGGAGCGAGTTGCGTGTATGAGGACTCAGAACTGTAATTGGAGCTAAATTGAAGCAAGGGAAGCCCCTCGGAGCTGAGTACGTTGGAAAAAGAGAGAAAGGAGAGCTGAAATAATGACCTAGACTAGCGCGACCACGCTAGCCCAGGAGTTTGAGGCAGAATGTTATGCCATATGCATGGTCACTAGCGCGCCCATGAGCGTGACCGCGCTAGTCCAGTTCCGAAAAATAAAGTTCAGGGGTAAACTTTGAAGTTCGGGGGTAATTCCACTTAACCTATAAAAGGTCCAGCTCGCCCAAATGAACATTACCAAGGTTTTTATAGCTTAGTTGAAGGCAAGAAGAGGCAAGGAGGATAATTCAACATCGAGTTCTTCCTTTCTTCCTTTTGTATTTTACCATTTGTGATGAATTTGGCTTTTGTTATGATGAACACTAGTATGAGTAGCTAAATATTTAGTCTGAGGTTTTGATGGAACCTATTGAAGGATGAACTTCTTGATATGTTAATATAGTTTGCCCGGTTTATTCTCTATTTGTTCAACTATGTTCTTATTGTAGTTAATTGATAGGATCCTCAATTAGCTGTACCTATTTAGTATGTATTACTCGGGAGAGAGTGCATATTTAGGTAATTGTTGAACAACACCACTCCCAGAGTATATGAGGGATCAATAACCGATGGTTTAAAGGCGGGATTAGTGATAACGAAGCCTTGGGTGCAATCTTAAGTGAGCTGTAATTAAAACCAGCTAGCATAACTCGGGAGAGTGCATCTAATAAATTATCGTGATTACTCGGGAAAGATTTACGGTAATAAGAGTGCTCATGATTGATAGGGACGGTTAGGCAAATCTATATGAAACATAACACGAAGGGATTCCATCAATAGGGGAAATCATAACCTTAGATCCTTCTCTTAATTGTTACAACTTAATCATAGTTAGTCTTTGTTTATTTAATTGCAGTCAGTTATAGTTAGTAACAATATCCTCAATCGTTATTCAAAACGTTTGGGAAGTTGATTACGTAGAATTTGGTGAATCTAACAATAGTAATTGATGGGTTAATTCCTTGTGGGTTCGGCTCTGGGCTCATTACTCAGATTATATTTGCAACGTCCGCTTAGTCCTTTTTATAAGGCATAGTTGGGCGTGATCAGACTTATCTACCCTTTTCAAGTAGGCTTTGCCACAGAAGTGGTGAGGTTGTGACAGCCTGAAAGTAATACTTGACTGGTTCTAGATCTAAAGGAAACTAAAGAATTTTAGCTAAGAAATCCCCACAGACGGCGCCAAATTGTTTGTCCAAAAAGTGTTAAACTCTTTGATAAAACCAATTGATAATGAGACAAAAGGTAAATCTTAGCTAAATATAATCAACTTTAGACTTAGACATGATGGGAACTAAAGTCAAAGGGACCGAGTTTATACAATGTTTTTAAGAAAGATTGCAAGATGTACAATACAAACAACAACTTACATCTTTGATATATTCTTCCATATTTGTATAAGCAAAGAGGATAAGGGAGGGATCTCGTTGATAACTACAGGATTCAGCATTATTGATTCATCGATGGGGGATGCCAAGATCTATGATCAAAAATCTGGACTCCTTCCTTTTTCTCTCAGGAGTTTTCTCTTCCTCCCCTCTTCTTCTGCTTTTTCCTCTTTATATACTGTCTATTTCTCCTTTTACTCATTGGTTCTTAACCAGCATTCCTCCTCATGAATGCACCCTTCCTCACTCGCCCCAATGTTACGTTCTACAGTGTGAGCCTTCTGATGACCCTATCTCGGCCTCGGCCGTGATACTCGTCGCCATTACGTCTCGTAGGCACCACCATGGTTGGGTCGACTTCTTACCATTCCTATTGATAACCATTTGGTCAATTTTGACCCATACAACAACAACGTGGAATGAATGGAATAATAGAGAGTTGTAGGATCCTTGGATCTCGCGAATATAGAACCAAAAATATAGATTCGAACCCAGTAATCAATGAATGAGACAAGTTTGTATATTCTCAAGTCAACTCTTTACATGAAGTATCTTTTTCGCAGCCCCCCTTTTTGTTCTCTATCTCTTCCTATTTATAAGGGACATTTCCCAAAAACCTTATAAAGTACAAAGCAAGGAATATCCTAAGGAATATTCCTTGTGTCTAAATTTGAACTTAGGCTACAGTTGCCTCCGTATCACAGCTACCCGTCTTTGGCACAAAACATTTTAAAAGCAAACCTTAGTCGTCATACCATGGTCGACCCCGTCCTTTATCTTAATTATACTTTATTATCGATACGCTAAATTTTTACCTATACAGTTAGTCCCTCCGCTTGTTGAGGTCGTGGTCGTGCATGCCCTCAACAAGCGGACCAGATTTGCCTTCGTTTCGAAAGAATTTGGTCATTGATAGTAGGGTCGACCCAGATGGAGAGAACGACGAGAGAGCGACGCAACTGGAGGAGTCGCGCTTGGTGTGGCTACTATGGAGTGACGTCATAGCCACACGTATCATCATTACGTATCTTTCCGAGACAATGTCTGCGTGCCAGTCACTTCGGTTCTGGTGTCATTTGACAATCCTTTGCTTTGATTCTCGCGCCACTCAGCCCTATAAATAGACAAGGATTTCGTTTTTCAGGAGTTTTCACCCTCCCTTCTCTTGCATGAACATTATTCCCTTTTGACCTTCTTTACCAGTGTCTGCTCTTTGCTTTCACAATTCCATATCTCCCATTCTTGTCCAGTTTTTACCTTCTTTTCAGGTTTAGTAGTATATCTTTTATTGTCAAAATATTGCAGACCCTTCGGATTCACGATGAAATTTCTGATGCCACTCCTTATCGGTGGTCCCTCCTTCCGCTGGTTACGATCTCATGCTTGAGGAGGATGAGAGTTTTCCCACAGTGGAGGAGATAGTTCCCAGGAACCCCTTATCTAGAAACGATTTTCCCAAAAAACCTGCTCTTGCTCCTATTCAGGTGATTTCCGAGACCGGACCGTCTCGTATAGCTGAGCTCTGATATACATATCGCATCCCTTCCCACGTCGAGATAGTGCCGGCTGGTGGCGACATCGTGGAGGTCCATTGACCTGGATATTGTGCCTTCTATGTCTACCCTTTCTTAATTGGCTATACTATCCCACTCCTTCCGCTGGCGAAAGAATTTTGTCAGTTTTATAATGTCTGTCCGGCACAACTATCTCCGTATTTGTATAAAGCTTTACTGATGCTGACGAAGTATGCAGAATTGGCTGCTTATGAGGTCGACGTCAACCACTTACTACACTTATTCTCACTAAGTTTTTACAGAGGTACTATGATACATCTGCGACATCGTATGACCAGAGTGCTGATAGTCGGAATGGACAACAGGACGAATCGGAAGTTTTGGCACAAGTACTTTTTTATCAAAATCGAATATTTGGTGGCGGACCCGACAGGGTTTCCCGAGCAGTGAAACCATAATCGTAAGTGTTTTGGCATACGCTTGGTCTTTTTTCGTCCTTTCATTTTCCGCTCATTTGTGGCTTTTTTGTTTTGTTTTTTTAACGGAGAGGCGTGCACCCTCCCCTATCTTTGGTATTGAAGACTGGGTGGCTCGCGTGTTGCCCCACATGGCGGGTATTCGTGATTGGGCGATTTTCTAGAAACGCTTTGGACCGAAGGTCCCGTCTAGTAAGTGTTATTTTTGCTTCAGCCTTCTGTTGTTTGTCATTTGTTTGTTGATACGACTTCCTTATGATGCCAGGTCGACGGGCTTCAAAAAGGAAAGCTCCAGTGCCGGTGTTTCGCCAGGCTATTGCATCGGCCGGAATGCAATCTACTTTGGCTGAGTCCGTCTGTACTCTGTAGAGGTCATACTCAATCTCTGTCAATGAGGGATCCCCCTCCTCAAAGTGTTGCTGCACGGGATGAGATCTCCTCCCGGACTAACTACCATCTCGTAGACGAATTGTCTAATGGAGAGGAGTCACCGTCGAGAAAGAGGCGAAGAGTGGAACTTGGGAAGGCCGCCCTCACCGGTACTGAGCCAAAGAGAATCATTGCTCAAGAGGAGGTGACTGCATGTGTGCCAGGCGTAGGGGCCATTTTTATGGCAGATGCTATTAAGGAGGGGAGGTCTTTTAGGGCCAGGGGGTACATGGAGGCGAGGAGCCTGTACGGACCGCAGAAGGCGGTGCGTCATCAGCGGCCGGAGGAGAAGAAGTGGTACCTGCGGGAGACGATGGCTCTGGTTCAGACATCAACCTCGATGAGATACGGGCCTTCTTGGACAGGAACACTCGCGTAGAGGTGAGGATGAAGGTCCTAACAGGCACATAATCATTCCTGTGGGTTATAACCTTTTGGCTAACTCAAAGCGGGTGGTGTCGTCCTTTTCCCCCTTATGCACGGATTCTAAGAATACGACACTACAGACGATGAGCGATGCCGAGCTGTCACTGAGTATCTCCGGCATGGCTTTGCGAGTAAGTGCATCTCCCTTTTCTTCTTTTTTTGTTTGGGATTTGCCTCGCCTGCATAATCTGTTTGTGCTGACTTCTTTCTTTCACATGCTAGACTCTAATCATGGGAATTGAGCATGACCGGCGGGAGGAGCGGAGGACGGCCCTTTTTAAGAGGATGACTTCCAAGTACAAAGAGTACCGTACTAAGCACCGAACGTTGGCCGATGTCTTTAACCAAGATAGCGAGTTTCAGCTATTTTGTGAAGGGATCAAATAGAAAGAGGAGAAGTTGGCGAGGAAAGTTGAAGAGTTGAAGGAGCGGGATGATGAGCTAATGAAAGCCATAGGTCGCTGCAGCGAGCTCGAGGCGGCTCTTAAGGCCAAAGACGATGAGCTCAAAGTGAGCAAAGGGGTGATGGCAGAGAATGCCGACCTTCAAGCGCGGGTGGCTTCCTTAACTGCTGAACTTGAGCGGAGGGAAACGGAGGCTATCGCTCTGAGGGGAGAGTTGAGCATCAAAGTCGAGGAATTGACCCGTGCCGAAAAAGATAGAGTGGCCGCCGTGGCTGAAGCAACGACCTTAGATGACGCCCTCCGTGTTTGTAGGTTTGAGCGGGATAATGAAGTGGAGACGTCGGCGCTCAAGGTGGCGAGGTTGGAAGAGCGGATTCAAGATCTGGAGGCGGAGTTGTCTGGATTGAATAAGCAGGTTGTTGCTTTGAAGGCTGAGGAAGTGCGACGGCAGTCGCAACCATCTACGTCTCATACCTCTGTCGACCTCGTCGTGTCACAGGAGCTATATGAGATGTGGGTTCACGTCGAGGCTCAACTTGATGTGTATAAGTCCCTGACGGCTGATAAGAGAGTTTCTGATGCAAAACTCGAGGGTGTCCGCGTTAAAGCGCGTGCGACCCGTGAAGCTTGTGGTTATGCCCCCGGTACGCCTGGCGGGGATGATGTTGATGATGATCCGGACATGCTCGCCTCTGATTCTCGGTATAATGATGAGTACGCCAATGGGGATGACGCGGCGTAAAGCCGTTGTATTTATTTTGTTTTGTCGTTCTATTTTTGTGAGGGCACCTCTGGGCCCTTTGTAAATAGTATTGTAATTATGACAGTTGTAATGGAATGATTACCTTTTTGCTTCATGTTTCCAGATTGTCGTTATATTTTCTATGTTTTCTATATGGTGAAGTTCCTGACTTTTCGGTCGCTTGTGTGTAGTGACTTGGCGTAGTTGATCGTAGATCTTGAAGTAATTCAAGTGAGGTCGAATGTGGAGTGATTCGAGCGGGGTCGAATGTAAAGTGATTCGAGCGGGGTCGAATGATTAAATGATTCGAGTAAGGTCGAATGTAGGACGATTCGAGCGGGGTCGAATGTTTAAATGATTCGAGCAAGGACGAATGTAAAATGATTCGAGCGAGGTCGAATGTAGAACGATTCGAGCAAGGTCGAATGTAGAACGATTTGAGCGGGGTCGAATGTTTAAATGATTCGAGCAAGGTCGAATGTAAAACGATTCAAGCGAGGTAGAATGTAGAACGATTCGAGCGAGGTCGAATGTAGAACGATTCGAGCGAAGTTGAATGTTTAAATGATTCGAGCAAGGTCGAATGTAGAATGATTCGAACAAGGTCGAATGTAAGACGATGGCGAGTAAGACTGTTGCTTTATTTCATTCGTTGGGGAATACCTTGGTGGGGAGTAAAAAAAATGCTCCTTTATTCATTCATTGGAGAATACCTTGGTGGAGAGTAAAAAATGTTGCTTTATTTCTTTCATTGGAGAATATTACATATGTCCGTTTCCTACATATATTGGAAAAGTTTCTATGTATCCAGTCCCTTCATCGTTCGGCCTAGAGAAGCAATCGGCAGGCGGGGCGATGAATTGTACTTGAACTTCGAGACGTCCCCTTTGTCGCCTCATTAAAAACCTCTCCGAGAAAACCCAATTGGGACAAAACTCGAATGAGGGAAAAAGAGTACGCGGAGGGCGTCTGTTCTCAGAAGTTGAAGTATTTGAGATGGGCGATAATCAAATTGTTTTGTAGTAGTTTTCCCGGCATAGTTTCTAGTTGAAAAGATCCTTTGCTTGCTGTTGTCGTGATCTTATACGGCCCGTCCCAATTGGTTCCTAATTTGCCTTCTTTTGGATCTTTTCTCGCTTGTGTTTTAGCTTTGAGTACATAGTCTCCGACTTTGAGTGGTCGTACTTTGGCTCTTTTGTTGTAGCACCGTTCTGCTTGTTGCTTTGGGCTACCATCCTTACGTAAGCCATGTCTCTTCGCTCCTCTACTTCGTCGAGGTCCTATTTTCTATTTTTGTCGTTGCTCGGCCCACTTTTATTGGAGTATCTCAGACTGGCTCGCCGACCTCAACCGGTATCATCGCATCAGTCCCATAGACTAGTGAGTATGTCATTTTTCTTGTGCTTGTTTTCGGCGTGGTGCGGTACGCCCACAATACCTCTGGGAGTAATTCCGCCAATAGTCCCTTGGCATCTTCAAGTTTTTTCTTCAAGATATTTAGTATTGTTTTGTTGGAGGATTCGGCCTGCCCGTTTCCGGCTGGGTGGTATGGCGTGGAGAGTATTTGCTTGATGTGCCATTTTTCGAAAAACTCGGTGGTCATTTTTTCGGTGAACTGTGGTCCATTATCACAGCTGATTTCTTTGGGGATGCCGAAGCGGCATATGATGTTTGTCCATATGAATGTGATAACTTCCTGTTTGCGTATTTGGGTGAACGCACCTGCTTCTACCCATTTGGAGAAATAGTGAATTACAACCAAAAGGAAACGTACATTACCTCGCCCTGTCGGGAGTGGTTGACGCTGTCCATTCCCCATTTAATGAACGGCCTTAGCGATGTGACAGAATGGAGATGCTCGCTCGCTTGGTGTATCATAGGGGCATATTTCTCGCACCGTTCGCATTTCCTGACATAATCGGCGGCTTCCTTTTTCATTGCGGGCCAAAAATATCCCGCTCGAATGAGGCATGTGATGAGGGCCCGATTGCCGGTATGGGCACCGCAGTGGCCTTCGTGCATTTCTTCGAGTATGCGCCTTGTTTGATTCGGCTCTAGGCATTTCGCTAAGGGGCCTCCGAACGTCCTTCTGTATAACTTGTGGTTTATGAGGCTGTATTCGGCCGCTTGCATTCAAAGTTTTTTGGCTTCTTTTTTGTCCGCTAGAAGCGTTCCTTCCTGCAAGTATATTATAATACGGTTGCGCCAGTCCCAAGTCAAATTTACAGAGTGTACCTCAAGTTGGTCTATTAATGAATGCAGGAGGGTGACCACATTTTCCTTTGTGATGTTCTTGGTGGCCTCTGCTAATTTGGCGAGGCCGTCTGCTTCGATGTTTTGTGCTCGAGGTATCTGGTCGAGTCGGCATGCATCGAATTCCGGTAGCAATTTATAAATTTTTGCCTGGTACTGTTGAAGCCTCTACTATTTGATTTGGAAAGCTCCTGTGACTTGGTTGACGACAAGTTGTGAGTCGCATCTAAGGATGACTCGGCGTGCTCCGTATTTGAGAGCTAGTTTCAATCCTGCAATTATGGCCTCATACTCGATCTCATTGTTAGTTATATCAGGGCACCATATTGACTGGAGAATAACTTTGCCTGTTGGGACTTCGAGTACGAGTCCCAGTCCAGATCTTGACGCGTTGGACGCGACATCGGTGTATAGGACCCATAGGTCGGGCAGATCGGACGAGGTCTGTGAAATTTCCTTTTCGACCTCTGCTATTACTTTGGCACTGAAATCGACGATGAAGTCGGTGAGTACCTGCGATTTTATCGCTGTTCGTGGCTGATATGGCCAAGCTTCCTGACAGTTCGGGTCTGTGCTGGATCCTTCTCAAGGGAAAGGTTGTTACCACCGATATGGAGTGACATCGAAAATAGGGTCTGAGCTTTCGTGAAGCTACGACCAAGGCCAAGGCTAATTTCTCGAAGTGAGGGTACCTCGTTTCAGCGTCGGCTAGAGTTTTGCTAATGTAATAGATTGGAGATTGCGTACCTTTATCCTCGCGGACAAACACTGCGCTTACTGCGACTTCTAACACGGCCAGATATACAAGGAGGCGCTCACCGGGTTCTGCTTTGGCGAGTAGCGGGGGAGATGATAAGTATGCCTTTAGCTCTCTCAAGGCTTCGATGCATTCTGCATTCCATTAGAGCCCGTTGTCCTTTTTGAGCACGTTGAAGAATTTGTGGAACATGTCGGAAGATCGCGAGATGAACCTTGACAGGGCAGCTATTCGACCTGTTAGTTTCTGCACCTATTTTTTGCTGGTTAACGCTTCAGATATTCCCCCAATGGCTTTGATTTGGTCGGAATTGACCTCGATGCCTCTTTGTGATACCAAGAATCTGAGGAATTTGCCTGAAGTTATGCCGAAGGCGTATTTTTCGGGGTTCAGCTTCATACTGTACTGCCTCAGTATTTCGAAAGCTTCTTTCAGTTGGTCAATATGATCTTCCTTCCTTTTTGATTTGACCAACATGTCGTCTATGTAAACCTCCATGGTTTTACCGAGCTGGTTCTTAAACATTTTGGTTACTAGTCTTTGATAAGTCGCTCCTGTGTTCTTCAGGCCGAATGGCATGACTCGATAGCAGTACGTTCCTTGATGGGTGATGAAAGTAGTCTTCTCTTGGTCTTCTTCCTCCATGAGGATTTGGTTGTAGCCTGAGTAGGCGTCCAGAAAACTCAACAACTCGTGCCCTGCCTTTGCGTCAATGAGCTGGTCGATATGCGACAGAGGAAAATAGTCTTTTGGGCAGGCCTTATTTATGTCCGTGAAATCTACGCACATCCGCCATTTCCCTTTTTTTTTTTACCATGACTACATTGGCGACCCATTGATGATATTTTGATTCTCTGATGGAGCCGCTAGAAAGTAGTTTGTCCACTTCTTCGCTTACGACCTCGTTGATTGCGGCATTAAATTTTCTTCTCACTTGGCGTACTGGGGGGTAGAATGGATCAACGTTCAATCTGTGTGTGGCCACGTCTTTCGGAGTCCCTGGCATATCTGCGTGGGGAAAGGCTAACAGATTGGCATTATTGGTTAAAAATTCATGAAATTTACCTGGCTCGGAGAGCTTGTGGCCTATATAGGCCTTTTTGTTGCTGTCGCTATTATCCAGTCGTACGGGATCGAGATCCTCTATTGTCGATCCTGCAGCCTCTACGATGTCGGGGTCCCTAATAACGTCTTTTCGATTATTGGGTTCAGACCCCGACTTCGTTAATTACTATGCTTCTGGGCTTGTTCCTTTTAGCTGTTGAGTGAATGTGCAATCTTGAGCGATGTGGTAGCATTCTTGGGCTGTGTGTTGTTCGCCTCGGATGCTGGATATTCCCTACGGGGTAGGGAATTTGATTACTTGGTATAGACTGGACGGGATGGCCCTTATGGCATGTATCCATGGTTGTCCGATGATTGAGTTGTAAGCTGTATCCGGGTTCATGACGTGGCACGTTGTTTCCAAGGTGATACCTCCGGCTAGGACGGTCAGTGTTATTTCTCCTGAAGTCCGTTCGACTGTATTGTTAAAGCCCGTTAGTGTTATGCAGCGTGGTACTATCCTTTCCTTGAGTCGCATTTGTGCGAGTACTCGAGGATGGATAATACACGCGCCTTCCGTCGTCTACCATTATTCTTTTAACATCAATATCTTAAATACGTAAGGTAATGACATGACAAGAGCATCGGAATGAGGAAAAATCATACCATTGGTATCTGACTTATCGAAGATGTACTTTCTTCGAGGTCATCATACTGATCGTGGGTGATTGACCGCTTCAGCTTGTGTGTGGTGGTAAATTTTATGTGGTTGACTGCTGCTTCTTCGCCTCCACAGATGATCATTTGAATGGTGCGTGCAAGAGAGGGCAGCTTTGGAGGCCCCTGGTGTTGTTCCCATCCGCGACCAAAGTTGGCTCGTCCTCGATCACTCATTAGCTCCTTCAAGTGTTCTTGGTTCAGCATGTTAACCACTTCTTGCTGCAGGACTATGCAGTCCTCGGTCTTGTGGCACCGTTCCTGGTGAAATTCACAAAGGACGTTCGACTTTCGGGTACTGGGATCGGACTTCATTTTTTGTGGCCATTTCACCTTTGTGCCAAGCTTCTCTAGCGCGTACACTACTTCTGAAGGAGAAACACAGAAATTGTGAGCGGATAAGAGTGGGGACATACCTCTTTCATTTCGCTGAGTCCCTGTGTGCGGCTTGGACGGCCCTTCCATAAGTCGAGGGCATGGTGGAATGGTGGTTCTGACATAGGGCTGATGCCTATCTCGGTTGAGGCGTGTTCCAAGATGATCTCTTCGACTGTTGTTACGACGGTCTTTCCTTGGGTCTATCTGGATTGATGTTAAACGTTGGGTTGGACCGTTAAGGTCGTCATCATATGCTCTCACCTCGGCACAGTTGGCATTGTGGATTTCTTCCCAAGTGGTGGGAGGGTATTCCATGATCCTGCTCAACACCTTCCTGGTTGCTCTTGACCCCTTCTGTTCAACCCGTTTTAGAAGGCTGTTATCGCCATCCCTTCAGATACGTTTGGTAAGCTCATTCTCACCCTGTTAAACCGAGCGAGGAAGTCCCTGAGTCCCTCGCTTGGCGATTGCCTAACGGCGAATATGTCGTTCACTCTGGCCTTCGCTTTCTTAGCTCCGGCATGGGCGCTGACGAACTTATCAGCCATTTCTTCAAACGTTGTTATGGACCGTGATGGTAGTTGTGAGTACCGGGTTAGGGCTCCTCCAGTCAGGGTTCCGCCAAGCTTTTTTAGTAGCACTGATGGTACTTGCTCCTTTGATAGATCATTTCCCTTTACTGCCGTGACATAGTGAACGATGTAGTCCTCTAGGTCTATGGTACCATCGTATATTTTTAAATACGGTGGTATTTTGAAAGTCTTGGGTATGGCATGTGGGGCTGCCTCCTCACTGTACGGTTGTTCAATGAATCGACCGACGTCTCATTGTGGTAGCAGTTTTGGAGCCCCGGTATCTTATCGACCCTTTCTTGATGTTCTCCCATCTGGTCGCGGAGTGCCTTATTTTCGTTTTTCATTTCTTTCATTTTCTTTAAAATGGGTGCCAGTGCGTTATTGCCTGCATCAACAGTGATGTGAGTGTTACCTGCTGGGAGAGTTGGTTGCTCATCGGTGATCGTCATGACATCTGCCGGTGTGACATTCCGGTTCGCTTTTTGAACAGGCTTGTCAAGGATGTCATTGAGGGTACTTGTCAACCACTCCTCCGACAGTTCCTTCACTGCCGGTGGTGCTTCCTCAGCTGTGGATGTGGAAGCTCCTCTTTCGCGTGAAGCGGTTACACTTTCATTAGGAGGAGGTGAATCACTCTGCTTGGGCGTAACGCTTGGCGTCACATTCTCATTGTCTCCTGTGCCATCCTCGTTGATGGTGTTCATAATGTTTGTAGTGACACATGCTATTGCTTTCTGTCTTGTATCTCCTTTTCCTGTCATTGTTAATTTGTGCAAAGCGATGAAAAGATGGCTATCCTTTTTTATGATCTAGAAGAAACTAAAATTTTAACTAAAAGTCCCCACAGACGGCGCCAAATTGTTTGACCAAAAAATGTTAAACTCTTTGATTAAACCAATTAATAATGATAAGAAGGGTGAATCTTAGTTAAGGATAACAAATTCTAGACCCGATGCTAAATGAAGTGTGCAGAACAGGAGATGTCAATAAATATGCTTGAACTGATTAAATGCTCATAAATGCGACAACATAACTATGCAATGAATATAGATTAATGTTATTAGCACAACAAGAAGGATTTACTTCCCCAGTATTGTGAGATCCAAACAATTCTTTCTCCTGACAACAACGTGGAATGAATGAAATAATAGAGAGTTGTAGGATCCTTGGATCTCGCGAATATAGAACCAAAAATATAGATTTGAACCCAGTAATCAATGAATGAGACAAGTTTGTATATTCTCAGGTGAACTCTTTACATGAAGTATCTTTTTCAAAGCCCCTTTTTTGTTCTCTTTCTCTAAGGGACATTTCCCAAAAACCCTATAAAGTACAAAGCAAGAATATTCCTTGTGTCTAAATTTGAACTTAGGCTACCGTTGCCTCCGTATCACAGCTGCCCGTCTTTGGCACAAAATATTTTAAAAGCAAACCTCAGTTGCCATACTATAGTCGACCCCATCCTTTATCTTAATTATACTTTATTATCGATACGCCAAATTTTGACCTATACAATAATCATCCCGTCATGGCACATTTAATTATTTGAAATTGAAAAAATCATTGTCAAATCGTGAAATCGCGTCATCACCGTATTGTAGTAAACCTATGCGCAAAAATCATTGGCACATTTAACTTTGATATGTATGCAAAGAGGAGTGGATCAGAAATAGCCACAACAAAAAATGTACTCCCAAGATTCTATTCCTCTATGTGACTCACCGATCAATGGCTTTTCGGTAAAAGCGATAGCCCACAGCTTTCGTCGTGATATCCGAACTACCCTTAACATCACACCATATTTTCATCTATTCCCACTCTTAAATGATATTTAGTCTAATTAAAACAGAGGGGTATTAAAGAGATTGTAGCTTCTCCGCACGGATAACCTCTCAAATCGCAGCGGATGAAATGCCACGTGTCATATTCTCAGCCCTCTGTTGCTTTGGGTTATATCGACGCCCACTGAGATTTTTATTTTTCCCGCTTTTCAGAAGAAAAAAAACAGAAAATATAAATGCCAATTTTCCACTGAAATTCGGATGAAGAACATCACTCCTACTGTTATCTTCTTTCTCTGCGCAGATTTTAGAGAGAGAAATTCAGTTTTTTTCCTTAAAACGGAGAGCTAGTTTGTGTGAACGCAGAGAGTGTTAGCTGACGGAAAACGTAGTCGCCGGTGACAATGGCAATCGGTGCCGTTGTTTCTAACCGGAATTTCGGTTGTTTCGTCGGTTCAGGTAAACAATTCACCATTGTTAACTCGTGCTTTAAACTTTCGCTACCCAAGTGTTTCTACTTAGCTGTTTAGCTGCTTAATTTCAGTGTACAGGAAGTTACGGATTTTGAGAAATAGTGAAGAAGTATTGGATCCATGCAGCAAATTTGATTGCATGTCTATTGATTTTGTGAATGTAGTTTTTTCCATGATTAGAAATATTTAATTTTTTCTTTTTTTGCTGAAAGTACTTTTTTTTTGTGTGTGTGTGTGTGTGCTGAAAGTACTGTTTTGCCTCAATACTTGAGTTAACGTCTAGATGTTATACTGGTATCTAAAGGAATCGTTTGCATGCAAATGGATACTCTATGTTGATTTCTAAAAACTGATTTAACTAAGACAAAGCTTAATTAGTCACGGCTCGAAGATGTGTACTAGTGACTGTTTGTTTTTTTATCTCATTAAAAATTATTAGAGAATCATTTTGGTATTTCGTGCCTAGACTATAAACATAAAAGAAGTCCTATTTTATCAAGATAACGTTCGCAGTATAAAATCTCCTGTTCTCTTTGATGTTAAAATCTCTTGCACAATTTCGAAAGGAATATCCTTTACCACAGGCTATGGTGAAGTGATTGAAATTTTGATAAATAGTTGTTAACCCGACAAACTAAGAGAATCTTGACTTCAAAAATGGGTACATATGCAAGTTAACTCATGATTTGACTCAATTAATTGGAGAGATATATGTGAATATTACAAATGCAGGGAATCTTGTGATTCCTGTTGGTCACCGCAATGCTGTAAGAAACTAAGTTGGTCTCCGGGAAAAGCGAGTAGTTCTTGAAAAGTAAAGAGCAGCAGGTCTTCTTTCTTTTTCTCTTTCGCTTCACTTGTTGTTTTTGGGGAACACTCTGAATAGTGAAATGCATTAAAGATCAGAATGTTAGTCAGCACTTGTAGCTGCCAAAACTAAATTTTACACTTCACTGAAGCCTTTTCCTGATTTTCTTCATCTACTTGATCTACTCAGTTCTTAGTATCTTGCATCTTCGTGGTGCCTTGGATAATAATTCAATGAACTGACTATGTCAACAGGCAGAGAGCAGCGTATTAGCCGTGGAGAGCGATTGGGTTGTGCTGCTTTGCAGTATGTTCAGAGGAATATGTTATACAATGAGCGGTGTCTCTCAAGGAGTGGCTTGTCGTACTCCGGTTGCATTTATAGGTCATATTCCCAATCTACTGGACCTTTGGATGGTAAATCTTTTGGATCAAAATCACCATTTTATGTTGAAGTCATTCAACCTAACCGGTTTAGTGAAAGTTCTCATGTCACCAATCCTAGGCGAAGAACCAGAAGATGGGAATGTTATCTTTCCTCTGCTGACTCAGGTAACAGTTGGGTTCAACCAAGGAAGCTGGATAAGCTTGCTTTCATTGATGGACAAAAGCAGCAGAAAAAGCATGCTGCGGTAAATAGAACCCAAGCTGACTATAAATCTAATGAGTATGACATAACTGGAGCTTTGGAGTCTCTTGTGTCATCGGAAGGGGCAAGTGAAGCAATTTTGGTGGAAGAAGTTGAGCAATCAAAACCCTGGTGGGAGCAATTTCCAAGACGTTGGATTGTTGTACTGCTGTGTTTTGCTGCATTTTTGTTATGCAACATGGATCGTGTGAGCAATTCATCCCGCTTTTATCTTGCTACTTAGATTTCCATTCTGATCTTATGACCCCTCCTAAGATGGACATTATCATGCCTTTTTGGGATGTTTGAATGTCTGTGTTCATTGCTTAATTTTTTTCTTAAAAAAGTACACCTAAGCATAGGTGTATTCAGACACATGCCAAACTTTATGGCTACCGCATTAACTATTTTATATCCTATTTTTTCAATAATCACCATCAAAATTTGTTTACAAACATGATTGTAAGAATAGCTACCTTGCCTTCAAGCTTTTAATTGCAGATTAAGTCACAAAAGTTGTTTAAGTTTTTCCTTTTTAAAAATAAGAGAAATTATGTTTAAGTTCTTGAGATCTTAAGCTGAATGAAAACGAGTTTCTTCCTTCCATTCTTTTTCCATTCATCTGTTTGATATTATTGGGTACAAGACCGTATGTGATCATTTATTACTGCACTAACTCAGCTTCCACTTTGGTTTTAGGTGAACATGAGCATTGCAATTCTTCCGATGTCAAAGGAATTTAACTGGAACAGCGCCACGGTTGGTCTCATCCAGTCTTCCTTCTTCTGGGGATATCTTCTCACTCAGGTTTTCTTCGTTTTAACACTATCTTGGTCTCTTCTAGTGCATGAACTCTTTCCTATTCCAGTTTTAGTATTTCATCATTCTGTTGTATTAAGGATGCAGTTTTCATGTACTCTCACCATGTCCCAACATAAGGTTTTATCTATTATTAATTTCTAAGCTAGCCTTAGAACTCTATTCTAGGTAGCCAGTGAAGAGGCGCAAACACATAGGAGAATCAATTCAGTTTCTGATATTCTATTCTCATGTGCTAGATAAACCAATATCTTATTTTTGTTTACGTGTTCTATATGCAGATTGTTGGAGGGATATGGGCGGATAAACTTGGTGGGAAGGTAGTGCTTGGCTTCGGAGTTGTCTGGTGGTCGATTGCAACTGTTTTAACTCCTATTGCCGCCAGAATGGGACTTCCATTCTTACTTGTCGTGCGTGCCTTAATGGGTATTGGGGAGGTTAGTCTCTATATCGTATTCCCAATTTCTTCCAAAATCCTCTACGCAGCTGATTTTCCAAGCGTTTTAAGTTGTCGTTAGACCAGTAAGTAGCCTGAAATTGTTCTGGTTACAGACATTGTAATACAAACCAGTTGTTTCATGCTTAGCTATAGTAAACATAGTGGATTTAAGAAGATACTTTGTGGATCAATTTTTGGGGCCTCATCGTACACTCTGATTCTTTTGTACCACAACTGTAGTTGGTAAGGAGTTAATCAATTATCGCATGCATAGTCTCTTGTTCTGACTATGTAAGTTCTCGTCAGGGTGTCGCGATGCCTGCCATGAATAATATGCTTTCAAAGTGGATTCCTGTCTCAGAAAGAAGCAGATCTCTTGCCCTAGTGTATAGTGGAATGTATCTTGGTTCTGTTACAGGATTAGCTTTCTCTCCTATTTTGATCCAGAAGTTCGGATGGCCATCAGTGTTCTATTCCTTTGGTTCTCTTGGAAGCATCTGGTTTGCACTGTGGTTGACCAAGGTGAGTTTGTCTGCTTTTTCTGTATCTTTGACTTCTGTTATTTTATAGTCTTCCAAATTTTCATGACTTGTTATCATTATTTCTCCCTTTTCACAGTTTTGCTTATGATAAGAGAACCTTTGTGCTTCTAGTTGTGAAGTTCTAACAAAGCAACAGAGTTATTAGTTTTCAGCTTCTGCGATCATCGTTTAGACCTAAAACTTAGGTGCATCAGTTTCTTGTCAATGGATCAAAGATGTCTGGTTTGTTATTTCCTTTCCATGATTTTTCATGGTTGAAACATCATTCCATGGTATAGTTTTAGCTACACTAATTAGTGGGTTCTGGTGAAAAGGGTGAGCTCTTGGAGTCCAGTTCTGTCTGGTTTATTTTTTCTGTGCTATGATATTTGAGTCCTACATGACTAGTACTCATTTGTTATACGTTGTCTATTTTGTTTTCCAGGCATATAGCTCTCCAAAAGATGATCCAGGGCTTAGTGCGCAGGAAAAGAGGCTGATCATGGGTGGCAGCGTCTCTAAGGAACCTGTCTCTAACATCCCATGGAAACTAATTTTATCAAAGGCACCTGTCTGGGCCCTCATTATCTCCCATTTCTGTCATAACTGGGGAACATTTATTCTACTGACATGGATGCCTACATACTATAGTCAGGTATGTCTGGTACTGATGTCTGGCGCCATCCTTCTTGGAGTAAATTCTTCTCTTTACATTTTGTCATCCTGGAAAATGGAGAACAAAAGAATAAATAAAACTTTATTTTTTGTCTTTGTCCAAGTGGGATATTATTTGATTAATGCACCGTTTCCTGGAGACTAGCTGAACCGTAGAGCTCAGAGATTCTATTAGCGATACAGGATGCCGTATGGTTTTACGCCTCTGATTTCAGTCCTAGCAGGACAGGAAAACTGCACCCGATTACCTGATCCATTATGCACAGTCCGTTTTTATATTTTAAATTGATTTTTCCGATTAACTGCCCAATTCCTTTAAAACTCTACTCAAGTTTATAATCATTAGAAGAGAAAGAAGAAACGTTTAATCAAACTCCAAATGGATCTCGAATATAAACTTTAACATATTCAAGAAGCAACTCTTGAGATTATGCATGTACAGCTTTATTAATTATGCTGTCTTGGACTTCTTGAAGTAATTACAAATCCCAGGTACACTTGATACTTCAATTTATCTCACCTTCTCCTCTCTTCTGTTTCCTCTGATTTCCTTGGCAATTTACCATTAATAAAAATAATGAAATTTCACCAGGAATAACAGTACAGATTGGTAAAGATAGACTCTATCTTAACATGCATGGTTCTAGGAGTTAATCTAAACATCTGAGCCTGGAAGCCGAAGATCTGGAATGGTTGCTTGACATAATAATTTGTGTTCATTTCGGATTGGTCTCAGCTAGTCTTCTGACATTCCATTTGTTTTGTGCATCTGTTTCGTTTCTTTTTCCGTTCTTCTGTGGAGTGTGGTGTGGCTGCCCTCGAGATTCCTTGTCAAGATAATATAAATCTCAAGATAACTTTAAGCACTTTGTGAGCCATCTTATCAGTCAATTAATCAACTATGCCTCAATCTCAAATTAGCTGGGTTGGCTAATCCATTCCGCTTGGTTAGTTATGCAAGTCTATTTTCTTGGCTTCTAATATCAATATTTCTCCTGGCATCATGAAATATTTGTCTTGCTATCATTGATGACTCTCTTAGATGTTCAGAATCTTCAAGGCTCTAGAATTTGTAACCATAATGCTGAATCTGAAGTAATGATCTTGTGAAAATTTCAGTTATTCATATTCCAACTTGAATTTGGATATTGGTTCGTTTTCTCATACCTTTAGTGCTTGCCTTACTAGCTCTAGTGGATCTTGACATTTCTCTGTATTCTGTGGGTTGAATTTATGAGGTTTCGGGTTAAACTATCTGAAGTGACTCAATGCTCATGGATTTTTTGAAAACAGTACCGTATTTAGAAGAAACTTTACTGTGCAAGCTAATTAAGGTCTTTCTCTCCAATCTTTTTATCTCTTCAGGTTTTAAAGTTCAACCTCACCGAATCAGGACTACTCTGTGTATTGCCATGGCTGACCATGGCCGTATTTGCAAATGTAGGTGGTTGGATTGCCGATACACTTGTGAGCAAAGGATTCTCCATAACATCAGTTCGTAAGGCAAGGGCTTCATAGAACTCTTGTATAAAGTTTTATACTTGTTATAGCGTTATAGTTTAATCATCTAATGATGAGCTTTACTTGAATTTATTTCGTTTCTAATATATAACTACCTAAGTAAATTTGCAGATTATGCAATCTATTGGTTTTCTGGGCCCTGCTTTTTTTCTTTCACAATTAAGCCATGTGAGGACTCCTGCATTAGCAGTGCTATGCATGGCATGCAGTCAGGTTGGTGCCATAGGATAATGGAATGACATACTTTTGGGAGATTTTTGAAGTTTGTTGATTAAATATTTTGATTTTTTGGAAGGGATCGGATGCATTCTCTCAGTCTGGCCTCTACTCTAATCACCAAGACATTGGACCACGTTACGCTGTAAGCACCTCTACTGCATATAAAAGCTTTATATGTTGATTGACATGTCTAGAATTGTTTGTCCTACTTTTTTCCCGGTTAGTAGGTAACTGCGGTCCCAGGATGCAACTCTTGGACTTTATCTTGTCCCCGTTAGGGAATTTCTTGTCTGGACACTGTTAACTATATTTATATGAATTACTAATCATGAAAGAAATTTTACATCGTGTTAGCTTGTTGGTTGATGGCTGTAAATCTCTGCTACCGCTTGTCTCGACCAATTATTTATTGCACAGAACAGTTGGACATTTCATAGCTTGTTTTTGAAATTTAGATGTTTGAAAAATTTGTATACATCTCCTCCCGCAGGGAGTGTTGTTGGGATTATCTAATACTGCTGGAGTGCTAGCTGGTGTCTTCGGTACAGCTGCAACTGGATACATACTACAAAAAGGTATTTATGTTATATATTTTCTTATCAGCTTGGTTGTTCTGAATGAGAATGTTGGTTTTGAGTTTATTCATGACATTCCTGTATTTTCCTTCTGCAGGATCTTGGGATGATGTATTTAAGGTGGCTGTTATATTATACATCATAGGTACATTAGTCTGGAATTTCTTCTCAACTGGAGAGAGAATCCTCGAGTAGATAATAAAGGCTGCACCAAGGAAGCCTAGTGTAACTTAAGAAATCAGAAAAAGTGCAAATCCATCGGATACCTGGAAACGAATTTTACTACAAGCATAATTTCCAGTTATGAGAACAAGGTGCTAATGCCCCCAGGCTTATACCTAGAAGTCCCCTGCAATGAGGTCCTAAAACAATTTTCGGAAAGTTTCTCCTTAAAGGTGCTCTTTACTTGCATAAAACATTGAACCATGCTTAGCAGAAAGCTATCTGGGTAATTTGACCTGTAAATTTACTGGCATGGATTTTCCATAGAACACCTGATATGAAGTCTGGACATTTTTTTAGCGTAGTATTTTCCTTCAACCTTGATACTGTTTGCTAGTCTTGTTGTATGGACGCGTTATTATGGTTCCATTATACATGTTTAATACTTCTCAGGATACTGATCTGACACTTAGCGATGAACTCTAAAATTTTTACGAAACTTAGATATAATAAAGTACCAAATGTAATACCTAGATTTGGTTTTGGTCTGGCCAAATTCTATGCACTCAGCTTAAATTTCACAGAGATAAGAGAACAGAGCTGGCTTAAGAAACGCCCTTCAGTGCTACGTGTGATGTGGATTCTTTCATATGAATATTAGATCCCCTTGCCTCATCAATCAAATACTCCTGTAGACAATAAATTTGCGTCGAGAAAATAAAATCAAGACCGAAAATATCGCAACAATCGTAGTATTTTATTTCGAGTATTTGAGTGTTACAATCTCTATGAATCCTCTGATTCTTCTTTTCAACAGTAAATAAATTCAAGGGCCTTTGAGCTTGATCTTGAATATGTAGTTGTTTCCACGAACGATGATCTTGTTCTTGAGCTTTAGCTTGATTGCTTGAACTTGACCTTGATTTGTTGTTCGTTCTTGAGCTTGAACTTGATTTCTTGAACTTGAACTTGATTGCTTGAAGCTTGAAACTTGTAGAGAAATTTGCAGCGTTTGATCCACGAGCTCTCTCTCTTGCTTCTTGTTATAACTTCTGGTCCTTTTCTGAGTTATGAAGACCCCTATTTATAGTTGTGGGAGGGAAGAGTTATGATAAGAACAAACTCTTTTCGACCAATCAAATTGAAATGTGACATGGCCGCATTTGATTGGCCAGAACATGTCACTTGCACACGTGGCGCGATTTAATTGGCCTTTCAGTGTGACTGGGCATGCCTTGTCATTTTGACATGTGGCATGGTCCTATTGGCTCTTCCGCTTGACTTGGCGCGCCACGTCATTTGACACGTGGCACCAAACTGGGCCTCTAGGAAGATGACATCTTGGGCTTAATGAAGTGGGCCATCACTTTAGCCCAATTAAACGGGCTAGCCCAATGGATTAAGACTTATTTATTTAATCCATACATATTGAACTTATATAATTAATTCAATTATATTAGCGCCTATATTTATTTGGACTAGTATATTTAAAATATAATCCAAATTATTTATTGGATTTAAATCCAATAAATTTTACATGCTTACAACTCCAACTGAGTATTTAAAGAGAGACGTTTAGTTTCTGGTCTGAACACCAGGATATGCATCAGCAGACAGGATTTTGCAAAGTCCTGGAAAAGAAATAGAGTTGAAATTACAAAGAACAACAGAAGATGAGGCTATAAAACCATGATATTGGAATATAATAAAAAGCTAAGGGCCCGTTTCCGAAAAACAAAACATGAAGAATTAACCCAAATCACTGCTCACCTAATTTCTTAAAGAGAAATTTTCATAAAGCACTATCTTTTAGTAGTAATTAGCTATCTATAGATATCATTTTGCTATATTACGGATTATAGATACCTTTTCTGTGGTTATAAGATGTATTTGATGTATTTAAGCTATTGTATTCATGAATACAGTAGCAAAAATAGGCGTGAATCAGGGAAGTCCAGCTAATCAGTTGTTGTATTCGAGTGTATTCGACTGTATTCATGGCGTGAAACATGGGATTACAGCTGGACAGATTATTGTATTCGACAGTATTCACGGCGTAAAACAGGGGATTACACTGTTTTTAAACGGAAAGTGAATCAATTAACATAATAGACTCCTAATATAACTCAACAAACTCAATTATAACACACAAAATTTGTATTTCCAGTTATAAAAAAGATTCTAAACCGAAAAATACCCCAAAAACATAGCAATCTTCAGAGAAATTATATAATACATCTGAATACATAAATTATATTAATTAAAAAAATATATGAATACATTCATGACATATAGCAAAACAGTGAATACAATGAAAATACATAGAATACAGCGGGATACATTAAAATACAATGAAAAAAAAGACAGTGAATACAATGAAATACATAAAATACAGCGAGATACATTGAATTACAATGACAAAAAACACAATAAATACATGAAAATACATTGAAATATATTAACAGAAAATCAAGTTGCTCAGCCCCAAACTCCGTCGTCTTTGTTCAAGAACAAACCCTAATTTCCGGCGAATCCGCCGTCGAGCAAAAACCCTGAACCACTGGGGCTGCAACTCTAACAATAACGTTCCTTTTCACCTTCTTCTTTTCCCTTTTAATTAGCCTCTTCTTTATTCCCCAGTTCATTGGCGACATAATAAATAACTCTATGAAGGAAATTTCCTCCACCAGCCATGAGATTGCACCAACTATCAACAATTAAGAAACAACAACAATAACAACAACAACAGCCCAGTAGAATCCCACAAGTGGGGTCTGGGGAGGATAGTCAACAATTAAGAAAGTGAAGCAATAAATAAACAACTACAGTTTTTTATTAAGAAATATCGAAAAGGTGAGCAAACGGAACGGACGAGATTGATGAAACCCTAACTTCCTCATTGCTTAAACCAAGTGGGTCGTAGTCTCCTTTTCCTGCTCTTGATTTTCCTATTGCAAAATTAGCACCAGCACCCCAATTGATTTTAATAGCTTCAGGGAATGGGGGAAAGAGAATGGCATGTATCAAAGTAGAGAGAGAAAGAAAATAGAATAGCGTATTTAGTGGCTTAGGGATAAGATGTAACCTAAATTAGATATTTTGCTATAAACATTAAAAGGTATCTATAGAATATAATTTTTTTAAATGGTATTTATTTAAAATAAATAAGGTGTTAACCTTTGCTACAGGAGGTAAAAATTCCTTTCTAGACTAAAAATAGCCAGTGGATGTGTAACACATGTAAAATTCATGTATAATATATACATGTAACTGTATATAATCAATGTATAATCTATATATATCGGCTAAAAAAAGTAAATAGTGAATCTGACCGACTATTTCTGTAACAACCCCTTGAAACATCGCCTAGACTTTAAAATCTTGCGTTTTCTTGGAAATCGATTCCAGGTAATATGAGACTTGCCATTTCAACGAATTTCACCTTCAAATGAGAGAAAGATTTGTGACAGCTAGAGTTCAACTCCTAGTTGCAAATGTCACTAATTCTGGAAAAAGGAAATTGAATTAAGCAATTCAGTTAGGTTAGTTAACAATTTGATTGTAACCGATCTTCCAAAACTAATCTCAACCTAAGAAAGGGCTTTACAGAAAAGCTTTAGGTCCCATTTATGCTTGATCAATGGTCCAGCTTTCTAATTTTGCTATTGAGCATTAAGCATTTAAAATGAATTGTGGGACAGGAGGTCAGAAACAAAGAAACAAAACAAACACCATTAGTTATTCAAAAATAATAACAAGATACAAAAGAATTAACATACCAGACAAAAGTGAGACTGTGAAAAAATCTAGAAATACAAAAGAATTAACATACCAGACAAAAGTGAGACTGTGAAAAGATCTAGAAATACAAAAGAATTAACATACCAGACAAAAGTGAGACTGTGAAAAAAAGTAGAAATACAAAAGAATTCTATGGGGAATAACAAAACAACGTAAAAGGAACAAATAAAGGGGTCAGCTTTACTATAGAATAATTAAAAGAAGAAAAGTAGTGCAGCTAGTACTTGTACAACTTATTACTACTAAATTATTGAGTAATCTCCCTCCTCTTCAACCTCAAAATCATTCCTGTTGTACCATCTACCACCCAAAAAAAAGTTTTTCCCACAATGAATGAGATGTACCTTAAAAATCATGAATATACCACCATTTCTCCTTTATGACAAAAGCTGCCATAATTGAGCATTCATGTGAGAATTATAACCACCATAAGCAAATATAATTGAACTATAGCTTCCTTGCAATCAATATTTGCCGACACCATTCTTTAAACCACCTCAACCACCCTCCTACCCCTCTCCCCATTATGAACATTCATGTTTGTCCCCATGCAAATTTTGGACTAATTGGACCTCTCTTTCCTTCTTTACACTAGCCACTAATGGTGTGAGATCTCGTGGACGAAGATTAACTTTAAGGCCGTCTTTCATGAACAAAGTCAACGACATTTTTTGCTCCACCTTATGGCCGGGAGCCACCGTTAGCCGGTGGCGGAGCAACACTGCTGCCGCCACCGACTTCATTTGTAAGTATGCCAAGTCCTTCCCGAGACATATCCTTGGACCAGCATTAAAAGCCACAAACTTGTATTGTTCATGCATTACGAACTTCTTACCATCTGGGGTTAGCCACCTTTCTGGCTTGAATTCTAAGCAATCCTCGCCCCATGTAGTTTTCATTCTTCCAGCTGAATATATAGAATATGTTATTGATGAACCTGCCGGAACAAATGTTCCGTCCGGCAGCACGTCGTCGACCACCACATGCTTTGAGTCCTCCGGCACCGACGGATAAAGCCGGAGAGTTTCAGATAATGCAGCTTTCAAGTAGGTTAATTGATCAACTTCCTCGAAAGCTAACGGCTCGTCGAGCCATGATGACGTGTCACTGCCACGTGTCTCAATCAAGACCGTGCATATTTCGTGTAAGATCTTTTGTTCAACTACTGGATTTTGTATGACCAACCAGAAAAACCAACTCAATGCGACCGATGACGTGTCACGTCCAGCTAGGATGAAATTGAGTGCCACGTGTTGCAAGAACTTGTCCGTGTAGGATTCCTTCTTCTTCATGAACCTTGATAACAAGTCATCATGAGGGTTTCCATCTTTTTGCTGACTCATCAACTCAAGCTTACGTGTATTGATGATGTCAGACATATATTTGTCCAGCTGTACAAGGCTTCGGTTCAAGCTGACTTCCATTCCTAGCCCAAGCCATTTCTTCAGCTTCCATATAACTTCTGGCAATATGAACCGCTGCAGCGACGCCTCCGTGGCTCGGTCAAAAGCCGAAGCGAAGGTATTCTCCGGCAAGCCGGGTGCCAATGTTTGCGGGTCCTTGCCAAAAGCCAAGCCGCAAATGTTGTCAAAAGTGAGCCTAAGTAAAAGATCTTGTAAATCAACCGGCTTGTTTTCAAGCTGAGCCATCTTAAGAATTGGACAGAACCTAAGCTGAATGGCTCGGTTGACCCATCGAGCCATGGCTTGGCGTAGGGTCCGAGTCGTGAACTCAAGTGCTGCCGTCTTCCTTTGAAACAGCCACGTGTCACCATCAGAGTTAAAAATCCCTTGGCCAAGCAGCTCGTGGAAAACGGCTTGCCAAGTCGGACCCTTCGGGTAGTTCTCGAATCGGGTCTTCAAAATATGCTCCAAGTTCTTCGGGTCGCACGTGACAGTCACGAGACCTTGCTTCCGGGCCAAGAATGGGATAGCACATATGCATGTCTGGTACGTGCCACCACACGCGCGGAGGTTGTCCACAATCCAATCATGCATACGCTCCGAGTTCTCGATCAAGCCCGGTAAGCTGCCCAATAAGGGCCAGACACGTGGACCCTTGAGAGATCTTGAGATGAAAGTGAACCATAGAAGATAACAAGTTATGGCAGTAAACAAAAGCAAAGCTATGGCAATGTCCATGTTTTGAGAGAATGAAGAATATAACTTAAGAAGAAGAAAAATGGCCAGTAGTACTACTCAGTGGAGTAGACAGTACTATGAGATGTAACAAAAGAAAAGGAGAATAAAAGGGAATTTATAGGGGAGGAAAATAATAGTAGTTGAAGTAGAATTGAGGAGCAATAACTAAGAGCCAGACTGTTTCTTGGATTTCACCATCTAATTTTTTTTCTTTCTGGCAAACACAATAAATGCATATAAAAAAAACAATATTTAAGATTTGTAGCAAAAGGACATCAAGTAAAACCACTATAGCCTAAACTTAACAGTGGGCAATAAAAAGGAAAAATACAAATAGAGGATGGTGGGGGGTGGGGGGGTAGGGGGTTGGGATGAAAAGCTCCCCAACTAATTCTGCAGAGAAAAGGAGCTGCTCTTTAAATTCAAGCATTGAATGAAGGAAGCTAAAGGGTGGTGAAATGAAGTAAATGAGATTAGTTGAGAAAGTAGTAGTGCAGAAAGAGAAAAACAGATAAAAGGGAAGTGAGAAAGGATTGGAAAGTTTGTACTTATGGAGAAGTATTATGTGCTTTTGTTTTGTTTTTTGGTTGCAAAAATTTGGTTAAGAATTAGTATAACAACCCATAAATGGAACATGGGGATGTGATCATGCAGCTAGTTAAGGGTTCGGTGAACGAACTGCCACCAACAAATTTATGGCTAAGTACTTCACGTTACGTGACTCTATCAACCTTTTTTATTGCCTTCCTTTTTTTTTATGTTTATCCCTTTTACCAGTAGAATTAATATTTTGATAATGAGTTTAACTTCTATATACTTGCAACAATAACAATGACCCAGTAAAATTTCATAAGTGGGGTCTGGGGAGGGTAAAGTGTACGCAGACCTTACCTCTACCCCGAAATTGTTTCTGATAGACCCTCGGCTCAAAAAGAACTTCTATATATACTTGCATTATCACATTTACTCAAAGATATTTATAAGTGCAACTATTCATAAAAAGTGGGATACAACAACAACAACAACCCAGTAAAGTCTCATCAGTGAGGTCTGGTGGAAAGTAGAGTGTACTACCCCTACCCCGGAGGGGCTACTCGCAAACTATCAATGTATATAAATTAAACCGTAGATAATTAATATTGAAAATATAGTAAGTTTAAGTTTTGTGCTTAACTAAAAAAAATTTACACTATCAGATTAAGATGAGCTACAACAACATGTGGCTATTTATATGGGCAAAGATTACTTTTAGCCCGCGGCCAAAATTATTTATATTCATTAGCCGCAAAAGTATATAAAATTATATATTTCCTGTATATAACATTCATAAATATATATATNCACATGTCCGATGTGCTATACACTGTGATACAAATAATACAATATTTTTATTGTGATATACATTGATATAAAGGCAGAAATATATATATATATATATATATATATACAAAGAATATTCATTCTTTCAGCTATTATTTTGAAAGCGGCTATACAATATCAATTTTCCTACTTATACTTATCCTAATTTGGCAAATTAAAAATACTTGCGACCGGTTAACATACACGGAAGGAGTAAAAAATTTAACACTGTCAGTAACTATAATAAATGAAAATAAAATTTATTATAATGGCAGGAGTTGACTTTGACTCTCTTGAATGTAGGATGATACAGAGGGGCAAAAGTCAACTACCATATATAGACAGCCATGGTTTTCTGGAATGAAAACAAAAGTCTAAGTAAACAGGTTTTTCGAACAGTACAAAATTACGAAACCTTAGCCGATTGATTGGGAAATCGAGCCTTTCTCTTACAAATGCAATAAGCCAAGATAGATCTACAGGCATCAAATGCTACTTCAGGTCAACGCCCAATTTCTTCTTTTAAACCTTTTTTTTTTAATGACAAACAATTGAGTAGCATATCTTAATTTGGATAAATCACACCACCAAATTCCTTACTAGTTTTTCAGCAAAATTTTCTAAGATTGGTGCAACTGTCTACTAATAATTTAGGTGATAAACTAAATATCCTTGAGAACCTTCTAATGCTAATAGAGACTACATAAACTAAATATCCTTGAGAACCTTCTAATGCTAATAGACTATAAAGAAATATTAAGTACATTCTTATACATACAGAAGCACACACTTAGCTTAGCTAGAGACGGATCCAAATTTAAGCTATATGGTTTCAACCTTTAAGGTTTTTAATATTCAACTCATGCAATTTTTTTAAATTTTGGGTTCACACTTCAAACCTACTATTTGTTGTAATTTGATACATTTTTACACATAAATTTAGTAGGGATTCAGATGAACCCGGCAACACAGCCCCTACACTTTGCAGCAGTCTATGTTACAGGTATATATGAGTAATCGTACAAATACGTGAAAAAAATTCCTAATTTTTTAATGTATGTAAAGAACCTGAGAAATTCTTAATGTAGTTTTTTGGTACATTGAGAAAAGAACTGATCAATGTAACTTAGGCTATAGTTCCTTTACCAATCAGGAAACGTCAACAAGAAACAAATCCAATTATACAAAGGTTAGCACTTTGTTTACTCCGTCAAAAATCTTACTGTTACTACTACTAAAATTTCATTTGCCATGAGAAGAGGAACTGCCATATCTTAAGACAAGCCGAGTGAATTGACAGAATTGAGTCTTCTTGTCACTTATCGCCAGGGACAATTAGAAATAATACTTCTCCCTCGTACATAGGTCTCTAATGCTGGTACTTAATAATAATGAAGTAATACATGCACAAACTATCTTTTGTTTACGATAAATAAAAGAGTTTAGACAAAAAGGGAGAACCCTAATATGCAAGCTACAGAGCGAGCACTATAGAGAAAGCAATTTGCATCAAGAAAGCCCATCCAATCATCTACACAAACGGAATTTGCTACGTGATACAAAATATATATAAGGGAAAACAAAAAAAGGTTCTTGATCTGAGTCATTGAGTTTTCCTGTCCCTCAAAGGACCTCCTAGCATTCCTTCCGAATTAGGACTACTTATGCAGCATGATCACACTCTCCCCTGATCTATTCTGCGAGTTTCTCTTAAACTTCTAGCTTTTCTTAAGACACCACAAACTATCCTCGGTATCACCCAGGAAATGCCAGAGGGAACAGCATATAGTGTGTAATAAGAAAGTATCAAGAAATACCGAGTCCCATGGAACCGTCCCCACAATGAAAAAAAGTGAAAACATCCCCTTTTCTTAGGAACTCTTTTTAGTCCATAGAGCAGCATGAGAGAAACCTTATATTCCAAAATCAACAGTGTATTTTTAAGATTCACATTGAACAAACCAGAGAAAGTAGTACCTAGCAATTTCCAGACGTCCTTGCACCTTCTTGATGTCAACAGTGTAGTCAAGAGTTGTGCGCACCTCAACTATTCTTCTAGAGAAGTATTCAAAAATGGAAATATCGGGTTGCCATCAAGGGGGTTAGTTTGGAAGACCACAAAAGTACCTTCCGGCAAAATATCCGTGCTTCATGATTCTATAGCACCAGTTACAGCAGGTGTAAGTGATCATGTTTAGGAAATAAAAAGATTTCAAAGAGAATCGAACTCGAATCATTTAATGCTGGTAAAGTAATGGACTAGCTAGATTCTTATACAGGAAAACTCACAGAAAGCAAATAATCACTTGCTTATTGTCATATGTTCAATGTTAGTCAATTATTTCGATGGATTAAAATATTTAATTGTCCTTCATGGAGTCCACCCAATCAACTTCCACTTAGCCTCTCGCCACTCAGTATACAAAAAAGCGTGATAGACATAACTAGAATCTTAGTCGTACATTCACCCTGCCACAAGGGTTTGTTAGGTGACATCACCTTGTTGGCTGCATCATATTGCTCTTGCTTGACATGCAAAATCATATTAACATGAGTGGCTTCATTACACGAATGGAACATCCTGTATATCATCCTCTGTATAAATACTTTGACAGGGGAAATTTTAGACTCTTTGCGACCTGCAGAATTTGAGAAACAAAATAAACCACAATGGGAAAGGAAGAACAGCTTCTGAAAGTATGGCCATTTTTACTTAAACAATTATGGAAACAGATTTTGAAAGGTTACCTTAAGAGCCATATCTTCGGAAACCATAGATCGATACCGATTAGCGCCTTCCAAGGGGCAACTTCCTCCTTTGCTGATAAAATTAGCATTACACAGACTTGATAATTCCAAAAGAACATCAGACAATAGTCCGTTAGTCCAACTCTCTCCTTCCAATCCACCATCTTCTTGTGCTTCTTCATCAGGTAAGCATTCTTCAACTGATACAATACACTGAAATATGGCTAATAATCTTTCCAAGGGGAACGTTCCTGGTCCCTTCAAGAGCAATTCCTGTTCTGCAGTTTCTTTTTTCTCCATCGACTTCTCCGAGCTCCTGAAAACAGAGATCATATCTTTAGACGTGTAAGGGCAAATGAAGTCAGATAATCAAAGGCAACTAAAATATGATTCACAACAGATAAGTTAGTATCACTTTAACTTTAAAAGGGATTGAGCTCAACATGTACCAGGCAGGTAAAATAAAAGTTTTATACAAATTCTTAATGGCTATTAATGATGTATAAGAAGTAGCAACACTTCAAATGCCAATAAAGATTCGCTAACAAACCAATCATCGGACAACATCGCCACTTCTTCAAGACTTATAATTCCTTAAGAGCTCTCATGAATGAGGGAATAGGACGTTAAAGCTTCAAAATATTAGGAAAACATTTCCTACTAATTGGCTTCAATGATAAACAGGATGATAAAGAAGCAAATTCTCATTTTCACTTCTGATTATTCCAGTGATACCTATGTCAAGTAGCCCAATTTATCTTACCCAAGTATTTCAGTAATAACTAGCTCCAGTATTCCAACTATCACCCAACAAAAACTTACGATATTTGTTCTGTGCTTTATTTAAGAAAATATGAAGGTACGCCCAGAGCACTCATGTAAATGCAAAGAAAGCCATCAACTCAAGCAATTTGTCTACCAAATAAAGGGAAGTAGAATAAACAGCAATATCAGAAGAACCGATTTCAGAATTACTTACTTTCTCTTTCGTTTTCGGTTACTGGCACCACCAGTTGAATCGAACAACGATGCATCAAGGGTAGCTGGGTTTCTTGAAGCAAGGAAAGCACAAATGAGAAGGTATTTGGCACAAGCAGACATATGAAAGTCTATCTCATCAGAAGATTCACAAACTCCATTTTTCTTGGCAATGCCTTTCCATTTGTTCTTATTAGCTAAGGCTTCAGAAGACAGCCTGCTTCCAACTTTGAACGTGTCATTCAGGGATGGCCCAATATGTGGTTGAAGATGAGTAAATAGTTTTCTTTTCATATCTTCATTTGGAACAGTGCCTAAATCATCCAGAGGTTCACAATATATCTGATATAATGATGAGAAGGGAGTCAATAGTTCATCAACTCGTCTAGTAACTCGACAAAATGGCCTCAACACCACACTGTATTAAAATAAGTAAAGAATGTGTGTCAAGTGGAATTCGCAATAAAGCCACCAAAATGATGAAAATTAAATTGAAAATTTCAGACTTACTCAAGAAATGAGGAATATAGCTTTGGGCTTCCCTGGTCTTTCATTAAGATTTGACGAAGTTCATCCTCGGTGTAATCAGGAAAATAAACAGGAATAGGTTCTACATAACCAGTGTCCGAGACATAAGTGTCAGGTGAGGCATTACTGAGAAAAATCAAACCCACTTCAGGCATTTTCAGTATATCATAGAGCTTAAAAAGAAGCGGTAATATATTGGAACTCTTGTCCCATTCGCGAGCAAGCTCCAAGTTATCAAACACCAAGTAAACCATCTTCCCTCTAGCCCATCCAACTGACTTCTTTGAGGTTGATTTCGCCATGCTCCCCTTCAAACTATCTACCACACTACGAAGAGCACCCTGCAAAAGATTTACAAAATCGGAGGGCTTTTCGCAGCGGTTAGCACTCGAATAGCCATTGCTTTCATTCCTTCTATGAAGCGATAACTGGTTCAACACAGATTCAAATAGTATCCTTGGGCTATAACATGTTATACAACTACAGTAAACAAACGGACGCTTTAGGTGCTTAAATATCTGAAGAATTGTACTTGTTTTCCCAGTTGAAGCACCCCCATATACAAACAATGGTAACATTGGAGAATCCAAGGGGCCCAAAAGGCGCAACAATTCGATAATTTGTGCGCTCCTGCCTGGTAAACTAGAAATCAAGTCATCTAAACTAATTGATGATTCGTCTCGATAAGCAAGGTAACGTATTGTTAAAGGTTGTTGATTACATGATTTTGACTTGTCTGTCGAAATTTTAGGACTCGGTGTGCTACACAATGATGATCTAGTGGCTCTTCTCGGAGTTTGTGGATTTCCCTCTTCACCCATTTCTTACAATGTGCTCAAAATCCTGGAAAATTCAAAAATAGCAGTATAAATCATTCAATCACAGTGCCACCAAAACCCTAACATTATCAAATATAGATATTTTAGAAACTGAAACAACTATATTGCATATGAATCCCACATAAATTGAATAATGAAAACTGAAGTAAGTAAACAAAGTGAATGCATTTCAGGACGAACCTTGGTTCAGCAGTAAAGTAACAGGCCGGAATTAGCGGGTAGTCGAAGAAACGAAATCGGCCGGAATATTGAGGTGGCCGGTGAAGGGAGAAACGGAGTTGAAGGAGAAGTTGAAGTCTTTCGCATCAGCCCTAGGTTATGACATCTAACTTTTCCCGCCAAGAAGCCCATGACTTTACAATGTTTTGGGTCAAGGTTTTGTGATAACTTTCAAATATTAAAATTTGATCTTTACGTCAAATTAATGTTACAACAGAATAGAGTTTTGAATTAATACCCTAAAATCCCCTAAACTATCAAGTTTTTATCGGTTCCCTACTTAAACTATCCGGTATCCCCAAAGCCCTCCTGAATTATATTGCCCTTCATATTAAAACACTCTCGTTACATTCTTAGAGGTGCGTCTAGTCCACGCTTCTAATTGTCTAGAAAACGTGCCATGTAGCACTACACGTGGCTATTTAACTCAGCCTAAAACCTGCCTATACTATTATTTTTTTGTCAGTTACCTACTTAAACTATCCGGTGTCCCCAAAACTCCCTTGAACTATATTGACGATCGTATTAAAACCCCCTCATTACATTCTTAGAGGTGCGTCTAGTCCACGCTCCTAATTGTCTAGAAAACGTGCCACGTAGCAGAACACGTGGCTATTTCACTCAGCCTAAAATCTGTCTATACCATCACTTTTTTGTCGGTTACCTACTTAAACTATCTGGTATCCCCAAAACTCCCCTGAACTATATTGACGCTCGTATTAAAGGGGGTTTAAGGGGGTTTTAATGTGATAATTTTTATTGTTTAGTACTCCTTAAGTGGCTGTGGCCTCTTCAGGGGGCTGATGGATTCAAACCTATAACACTGCGAATCACTTTCTGCTTTTTAATCGTGGAATAATTATATTCATGCAAGTCAAGGAACTTAACTGAATAACAAAACTATCTTCGCTATATTTGCTCGTATCATTTAGAAATTAGAATACTCTAGCAAAATTTGGATAAATTATACAATCACATAACATAAGAATTTGCACAAAATTCCCCCTCTCGGATCCAAAGTTAATTGTTGATAATCCAATAGACGAATGTTGTATTTATGTAGGAAATATTCTAGATAGCTACTGCCATTTTTTCCTCTGATTTCTTTTTCGTATTTGTTTGCTGATCCTATTAACTTAGGGGTTGTGATGTAGAGACAATAAAGTTAACATTATAAACTCAAATTCTCATATCTGTAATTAAATACAAACAGGAGCTTTTACGCCTAAAAATAGAAAAAGAACTATGCTCTTACAATTTCGAATCAGGTGATCGTTTATGAGACGCCACTTACGAAGGTTTCGTTTGGCGAGACGAAAAATCCAATTTAATATAGGACATCGGAAAAGGAAAGACCAAGCACTGCAAATTTAGGAGGTTTACTACAATGAATTTTTAATCATAATAACAGCAGCCGTCCACTGGGCAAATGTTATTTAAAGTTTATAACCTAGCACAAGCAAAAATTTCAGAAAAGGAAGAACTGGAGAGAAAAATGAAAGACGGGAGATGCGAATGCAGCTGTTACTAGTTAAACCCAATAAATCTGAACACAAAACAGATTCCCCTCGCTTTAACAAATCACTCATGGACTCATAAAGACTGTAATTGTAAGCAGAAGCTATTCCAGCAAACTTTATACGTAAAATTCAACAATCCATCTGACACCAGATATGTACAAGGTGACAGTACAATTCTAACCCTTCTCAAAATTAGATTATGAAAATAATACAGTGAACTCTTCTGAAATCCTCAAAAGAGCAAAACTAGACAGTAGACAACTTAAACCTTTGGAGAACAATTGTATAACATATAAAGTTCTGGAGACTAGTTCTCAGAACGTAGCTAAATTCTAAGCTGCACAGTGCCAAGCGTGGGAATCAACATTACAACAGGGCTGCTGCAACTTCCCGAATATAACCCAGCAATCAAGACTCCCAGGTGCATGCTTATACAACCCCATCAAACCATAAGATATTCGCATTAGGCCCTGGTCAAAAGCAAGTAAATCAGGTACACCAAAAGGCAAAACCTTGCAAGCCAAGTACACAGGACTTACCTCATTCACTCCTTTTCGTCATCATCATCTTAAAGTTGAGCTGGTGCACTCCCTCTGATAAAGGTACCACGGCGATCACCCCCAACAATCACATCTTTCAGTCGAGATAGTGGACCAAACATCCTGCCAATCCTCTGTCAACATTGAAAAACAGATCAGCGGGCCAAGAATGCAACTAAACAGAGTAAAGGTAGGAGAGGAATTAGCATTTCTGAGAGCCAAGATGATTGATCTGACGACAAGAAACATAAGCGGAACTAACAACGTATGTGGATGACTTTCAGAGTTTAATATTCTCCTATACCACAATAAGTGAAAGGTTTTGTAACCCTGGGAATCCCAGTTTATCACTTAGCTGTTTGTGTGATTGAAGTCTCTCGAATCTGATTATAAAAGCTACTATTGATTAGACCAAAGAAAGCAGCAAGCGGAAGCTTTAATCCTCCCAGAACAAACAATGGAAATCCCACAAGCAGAATCAACCATAGGACAAGGGGTGAAGATCAATAAAAGTCGAAAGACCTTCTGCAGATTCACTGATTCAGGTTCACTTAATAGCACACATGAATTTCCAGACTCAAGACAGAACCATATTCAGAAACAACATACTGCGAGCTGTGTTAAAGTAATTTTGTCATTCCATATAGGGCATTGGAGTTAGTGAAACTATTATGAATATTTGATCCTTTATTTATTTTTGATTTTTTGGATAACGATGGTGTCCAGGATAGCTTGCGCACACCTCAACTATTCCACGGAGCACCTACTACATCCCGACAATACAGGCACCATGTAGCTTTGCCTACCAAGGCTAAGGCTAAGGCATAGGCAGATAAGAAGAAATCACCTAGCAATTTTTGTCTCCGCTGGAATCAACTATAAGAACTACAAAATAGTTTATTTATTCCGAGCCAGTCAACCAGATTTTTATAGACTACAAGAACCCCTCAATCTCTCTCCCGCGCATGTCCTCTCTCTGTGTGACCAAGCCTTAGCGGCCATTTAACAGCCGGCGACCAGCACAGCCGCCAACGACCACCCGCACCCCAAAGGTAAGTCCCCTCTCCCCTAGTTCTCCCACCCCAAAGGTAAGTCCCCTCTCCCCTAGTTCTCCCACCCCAAATTCCCGCTCACCCCTCCCCACATCCCGCTCAGCCCTTCTTTCTTTTTTTTCTTCTTTCCTTTTTGCCTTCCCGTCATTTTCTTCTTCACTGCCGGCAGGACGCCGGCGACGACTGTCTCCCACCCCAAATCCCCGCTCACCCCTCCCCACATCCCGCTCATCCCTTCTTTCTTTTTTTTTCTTCTTTCCTTTTTGCCTTCCCGTCGTTTTTTTCTTCACTACCGGCAGGACGCCGGCGACGACTGTCACCTTTACTCCTTCTGGCCGTTCTCCCCCATTTCTCCCACCCCACATCCCTGGTCATCCCTCCCCACATCCCGCTCACCCCTTCTCTCCTTTTTTTCTTTTTTTCTTTCTTTCCCGTCATTTTTCGTCTTCACTACGCGGGACGCCGGCGACGACTGTCACCTCTACTCTTTTTGGCCGTTCTCTCTTCCTCTCATACCCTTTCCCAAAGTGCGTGCGTGGGGGTGCGCTTTTTTTTTCTTTTTCAGGTGTGAATCAAGGCAGCCCGACTCCGGCGAGATCCGGACTAGTCGCCGCGTGTGGAACCACCGGACCCGCTTCTTAAGCCGACACGCAGCAGCTCTGGGCAAATATTCGACGACGGTACCGGGTTCAACGTTCTTGTTTGTTTACACTCTGTTTCGTTAGATTTTGTTTAAATTTGTTCTTTGCTCTTAGTGTATTCTCTATTAATTGTTGTGCTTCATCCGTGGTTTATTTGTTTAGATCGTTTGTTTGTTTAGATCATTTGTTTGTTCATTCATTCATTCGTATTGCTTAGTCCTCTTATACTTGCTTTTGGGCCTATTAGCATCGTTTAGGGTTCTTAGTTTTACTTATCTTTCTTACTTTTGTGCCTTTTAGTTTCGGGTTGTACTCTCGAGGTCTTAGTGTGTCTTGATTATAATGGCTATATTGAACGATGATAGGGTAAGATCATATTCTCGGAGGGGTTCTCTGGGGTAGGGGTGGGAGGTAAGGATGGAAGGTAAGGGTGCATCGGCTGCGAGTTGGATCCCGGAACGTAGGGACCTTGACGGGGAAGTTCATAGAGTTAGCGAAGATTCTCCATAAAAGAAAGATCAATATAGCTTGGGAAGGGAGATAAGGCACGGGATATAGACAAGTTTAAACTATGGTACTCTAGACGCATGGGGGGCAAGAACGAGCTAGGCATTTTGGTTGAGAGGGACCTCCGGAGCTAGTGGCGGAGGTTAGGAAGATGAGGGACAAGCTGATGAACATTAAGGTAGTTGTTGGGGGCTTTACTTTAAACGTGATTAATGCGTACGCACCCCAAGTGGGCTTGGCCGAGGAGGTTAAAAGGTGCTTCTGGAAGGACTTGGATGAGGTTGTGCGTGGCATTGTGCGTGGCATACCGCATACGGGTAAGCTTTTCATAGGAGGGGATTTCAGTGGCCACATTGGGGCGGCATCTGGGGTTTATGATAATGTGCATGGAGGCTTTGGTTTTGGAGTTAGGATTTCGCTGCTGCATTTCGCAAAGACGTTTGATTTGGTGATAGCTAACTCTAGTTACCCGAAGGAGGCGCACTTGTTTACTTTCCAGAGTTTGGCAGCTAAGACCCAGATTGACTTTCTACTCTTCAGAAGATTTGATAGAGGTTTGTGCGCGGACTGCAAGGTCATTCCGAGTGAGAACCTCACGATCCAGCATAAGCTCCTAGACTCCGAGTCATGGATTTGGAGATTATAAGGAAGCGAAGAAAGAGGGTTGTGCATGGTCTAGCTAGGATCAAGTGGGGAGCTTTGACTAAAGATAGAGCCCTGGAGTTAGGGGATAAGCTGTTGGCTATGGGGGCATGGAGGAGCTGTGAGGATGCGAGAGGTATGTGGACCGTGATGGCGAATTGCATTAGGGAGGCTGCTACGGAGGTATTGGCCTACCTGTCGGCCGCAAAGGGGATTGGTGGTGGAGCCCCAAGGTCCAAGGTAAAGTAGAAGCCAAGAAAGCGACATATTTGAAGTTTTTGGAGAGCGGGGACGAGGAGGAGAAGAGGACGAACAAGGAAAGGTATAAGGTGGCTAAGAAGGAAGCGAAGTTAGCAGGCTAAGACTGCCGCGTTTGAACGCCTGTATGAAGATGGAGGCAAGGGAGGGGATAAGAAGCTGTACAGGCTAGCCAAGGTGCGTGAGAGGAAAGTCCGTGATCTGGATCAAGTAAAGTGCATCAAAGAAGAGGAAGGTATAGTATTGTTGGACGAGGCACTTATTCATTGGAGATGACAGACTTACTTCCATAAACTCTTGAATGAAAAGGGGGATAGGAACATTGTGCTGGGTGACTTAGAACAATCCAAGAGTCGTCAGGACTGGGTATTGTAGCCGTATAAAAGTTGAGGAGGCAGAAGCGACCGAGCCAGACGAAATCCCGATGGAATTTTCGAAGAGCGTGGGTAGGGCAGGCTTGGAATGGCTAACTGGATTATTCAATGTCCTTTTTAGGACGAAAAAGATGCCTGAGGAGTGGAGATGGAGTACGATGATCTCATTATATAAGAACAAGAGTGATATCCAAAATTGCAACAACTATCGAGGTATCAAGCTATTGAGTCATACTATGAAAGTATGGGAGATGGTGGTGGAACGGAGGGTGAGGAAGATTATGTTTATCTCAGAGAACCAATTCGGATTTATGCCGGGGCGTTCAACTACAAAAGACATTCACCTTCTTAGGAGCTTGATGGAGCAGTATAGGGAGAGGAAGCGGGATTTACATATGATGTTCATTGACTTAGAGAAAGCTCATGATAAAGTGTCGATGGAGGTGTTGTGGAGATGTTTGGAGGTTAGTGGCATTCCTGATGCATACATTAGGGCTAGGATGGAGCTAAGACATGGGTGAGGACAGTGAGTGGGGACTCCGAACACTTCCCGATTGTGATAGGGTTGCATCAGGGGTCAGTCCTTAGCCCATTTCTGTTTGCCCTGGCAATCGACGCGTTGACGCCACACATTCAAGGGGAGGTACCGTGGTACATGTTATTTGCAGATGACATTATACTGATTGACAAGACGCAAGGTGGTGTTAACGAGAGGTTAGAGGTTTGGAGGCAGACCCTGGAGTCTAAAGGTTTCAAGTGGAACATGACCAAAACAGAATACTTGGAGTGCAAGTTCAGTAGCGCGACTCAAGTAGTGGACGAAGACGTGCGGCTTGTTTCACAAGTCATACCTAGGAGAGAAAAGTTTTAAGTACCTTGGGTCTGTTATACAAGGAAATGGGGAGATCGACGAGGATGTCACACATCGTATTGGGGCGGGATGGATGAAATGGAGGCTTGCTTCCGGTGTTCTGTGTGATAAGAATGTGCCACCAAAACTTAAAAGGTAAGTTCTATAGAGCGGTGGTCAGACCGACTATGCTATATGGGGCAGAGTGTTGGCCAGTCAAGAACTCTCATGTATAAAAGATGAAGGTGGCTGAACGAGGATGTTGAGATGGATGTGCGGGAATACCAGGTTGGATAGAATTAGAAATGAAGTTATCCAGAATTAGAAATGAAGTTATCCAGGACAAGGTTGGTGTGGCCCATGTGGAGGATAGATGCGGGAGACGAGACTTAGATAGTTCGGGCATGTTAAGAGGAGAGGCATTGATGCTCCGGTGAGAAGGTGTCAAAGGCTGGCGTTGGAGGGCTAACGAAGAGGCAGAAGCAGGCCGAAGAAGTATTGGAGTGAGGTGATTAGGCGAGACATGGCGTTGCTCCAGTTGACCGAGGACAGGACCGTAGATAGGAAGGTGTGGAGTTGAGAATAAAGGTAGAGGGTTAGGTAGCCGAGTGTTGTCCTTGTTTGTCACATAAGCTTTGATACATCTCTTAGTTTCCTTCGGGTACTTCTTTTTATTCCTAGATTGATGTTATTACTTGTTGCTGCCTTGTTTCGGTTTTCTGCTTGCATAACTTAGTGTTAGTTTTGTATTTTCGCTTTGGTTGTCAGATTGGTTTTGCTTGTTATTGGCCCTTCCCTTTTTCCTCCCTGAGCCGAGGGTCTACCGGAAACAGCCTCTGCCTTTTTAAAGGCAGTGGTAAGGTCTGCTTACACTCTACCCTCCCCAGACCCACTTGTGGGACTACACTAGGTTTGTTTTTGTTGTTGTTGTTGTTATCCACCAAGAGAAAAAATTAGCAACTGCATTTTTGCCAAAAGTAGGTCACGAGAGAATTGTGAGATGCCCTTGTGAAAACGAGAGAAGGATGTGCTCCATGAAAGTTTTTTTACATAAAAACTAGAGTTGCCACCTAACTATCCATTTCAAATGTAGTTCTTTTTACATAACAAATGAAACAAAGACCTGTACAGATCATCGAAACCAGAAGGGAGAACGTTAATTTTAAAGGTGTGTGCAAGTATAGGCCAACATATGAGAAAAAGGAGGTACGACTGAATGCTTGAGGAGGGAGGAGGGAAGAAATCTAGTAAGCTCATTTGAGAATGTTGACTAAGTTGCAGCCTAGGTGAAGATATCTTTATCAGTTGGATCTTATTTAAATCCAGCTATTTTGGGTAAATCTTGTGTTTCTTCTTTTAGTTTCTCAATCAGAATATTTGTTCGCTAGAAAGTTCCCTGGATTTGGATTTTGACCTATCAGAGAATTGGCAAGTATTGCAATTACGTAAGCACTACTCTTCAGAAGGTATTGTAATACGGTAGCTGGTGGGTAAAGTTATTACAAAGTGACTCTAGATGGGTTTTCAGCATTCTTCACAAGCAATTTCAGATTTCAGACCCAAAGATGGAATTTTCAACTCAACAGGGATAAAAATTTCAATTATTCTTCAATAAACAGCAACAACTCACCTCACCATGGACAACCTGCCATTTTGTTTGCAACACCTGCCACCTTTCTTGCTGCCACGTCTGCCCAATAATCACAAGACCCATAACAGCAGCAGCAATGAAAATAGACCAGAATGCATTTGCGTCTTTCGCATGGGCCACAAGGGAAGCAGCCCCTCTTTTCCACCATGCTTGACAAGGAAGGTTAGCTGTATCATCATCATCATCTTCATCTTTAGCCTTTGGCAAATTTGAGATGCCTGAGTCTAAGCCCTGGTAAAAGATTTCAACTGGTTCTGCATGCACGTTGGTTTCCTCTGTTGTTGCTGAGAGATCCATGGGTTCTTCACCCTGGTATGAACTATAGTTAGCAGTACCAAGGAAACTCTGCTCTTTGTCTACCAAACTTAAGCCTTGCAGGGCAGCATCTTCTTCAAATTCTGCACCAATAAATAACCGGTTACCCTTTTCACCAATAAATTGAATACCAGGAGATCCCGGAGTGCTCGCACCTTTAGTTTTTGTACTTCCTTCATAAACATCTGATTTACCCCCTTCATCAGCAACAAGTTCTGGAGCAGCATCTTCACCTCCCTGTTCATCACGGATCTCATTAACATCGGGTTCCAACGGCAAATTCTCATGCTGGCTTGGTGGAAAGACAAAGTGACCAGACATAAACATTGCCTGGGAAGTCTCAGCTACATACTCTGCACTACTATTATTATCATCATTCGGATCAACCTGCTTTGGACCAGGGGCAGCAGCATATGCTGATTGTGTAAGTGACACAACTTCCCACTCATTTCCACGAGGAGCAGTTTCCTCCCCTTCCTCGTTGCTAGCCATCTTTCGGAAATTGGAACAAAATAAACTTAAAAAGAAAACAAATAGAAGTCAGAGCTTAAGAGCTAACGCACTTTGAATAACAAATTTATTCCAAAGGAAGTACAGAAAATAATTAAGAAATAATGAGGGCACATATGATAAATTTTAATAGTAAATTCTTAAGACATTTTTCTACAAATTTCTGGTACCAAAAATAATTCGATGAAATTAGAAAGTATGACATCAAGTAACTCTTTACAGAGAGGCGGAGCTAGGAATTCTTACAAGGAGATACAAGAAAGTATAAAAACGCGACATGCGGGATTTGAACCTATATTTCTCTTATGTTAAGGGGATTCGTTTTTTTTTAAATCTATAAAAAAATATTACTAGCTTTTATCCTCTTTAGGCATATAACTTTCCAACAAATTAAATTCCCTTTCTTGCATGTGGTTCCACCACTGTTTCCTAAGCTTTGAACTGAGAAGTCTCATAAACACATGCACTTGCAACATTGAGAACATCAAACCACAAGGTTTTAAACCTACTACATCTTTTAGTCTTATGGAAGTTGCTTGATAACTCTGAAGTCATATTCATTCCAGAGGGAACCATATCTCGTACCTTTGGAACATGCAAACTGCCAACACAATCAAGAGAGGAACTCGAAGAAAATTTTATCACTTTCCAACTTTCACTAGCAGAGCCCTCTACCTATATTTTTTAATCTATGGATGTGCTTTTCTAAACCCTAACAAAATTCTAATTATGCGAAAAAGCGTATGCATTTTACACAACAGAGATAGAATCATAAGCAACTAAACAACAGGAACAGTCACAGATACGGAATCATATAAACAGAGAAGAAATACAATATACAAGCTTTCAGCCGACAGCAGAAGTACATATACAGATCCGAAAGCTGAACCCACGCAACTTGTTAATATACCGAATAAAGCAAAATCAGATTAAGGATTAAATCAAAACGATCAAATAATCCGATCAACAAATCGAGTGGAGAAAAGAAAAAGCGTTATATCAAAAAACTAAAATCAAAGGTGAAATTCGGAATACTTACAGAATCAAAAGACGGAGAGAGATGTGAGATCGGTGAAGATAACGTCTGAGCTCCGGCGAGAATGATTGAAAACTGTCTCGAAAAACGAGCGAAGAGAGAGAGAGTGGTTTATATAGTGAAGATCTTTGGGTGAAGAGATAAAGAAACCGGAAAAACCGGTAACGCTGTAGTGTTAATGACTTGCTGAGGATAGCGGTTTTACTTTTACCCGCTCTGGCATGCAACGGCGTCGTTTGGTTGATTCATTGGGCCAGATTCTGTGGGCCCGTTGGAATGCATGGGTGGTTCCCGGTTTTTGTGGTTGCTTGTGGGAGTGGAGAAGTGTGGTGACGTGCAGTGGCGTTTGTGTTGAGTTGGGAAAAAGTTATTCATATACTCTTTTTTCTTAATTTTGTCAACAACAAAGAGCTTTTCTTAGTGAGCTTTAACTAATTCGAATTCGAGCAAGTCTTATAAAAAAAAGTTATCAAATAGGATTATTTTTATTCTTAAGACTTGTACTCAAAACCTTTAATTAAAAATAAAAATTCTATATAATGATATCAACACTTATCGACTTAGAATAATATGTGACTCATAAAATATGTCAACTTACCTGAACAATGGCGAATACTAACAAATTTTATTTGTTAAGTTTGTGAATACTAGGAAATATGGCATGAAAAGTTAAAGTGAAAGCACTCTTGTTTGCAAATTAACGAATGACAAGGTAAAGTGAAAGTCTATATGTGGTGCCAAATTCAGAGAAAAGATCTAAAGGTTGGATATATGTGGCTATTTGAATAGCTTTTGGCACTATACTTTAGCACAAATGGAACAATTAATAGGAAATACTGCATCAATACAATTTGAAACATTAATTGGAACTTCAATTCACTTCAAACGACTGCACGCATTCTAGGGTGTGTTTGGTATGTAAGCAATAGTGTTTTAGCTTTGCGCTGACAGTATATAATTATTTTTTATTATACCATCAAGTTAAGTTGCTAAAACTAATAGATAATTATCCCTACAAATCTAATATGATAAAAATAATTAATTGTAACAGATTAAAATACACGAATAATTGGGAGAAAAAATTACTCTATCAAAATCCTAAACATTAAGGTACTCTACAAACTAAAAGTGAAAAGAATATAAGAAACTCACTCCAGAAGCATGATCGATAAATTTAGTTAAAGCCAAAAGATGTACTGGATGGAGAATGTATCAAGATCATCAATATTTAAGCTGCATTCCACTTCAAATATAAGACGCACCTCCTTAATTAATTATTTTCTATTGGAATTGGTTATTTTTCAAAAAATTAAAGTACCACTCTCTTCAATAACTAAACATGAAAAGGTTTCATTTAGCAATTCAAAGCATTCTCTAAACTTCTTTGAATTTTTTTTTTATCAACATAAGTGTATACGGGTAAAACCGAGCTCATGATACATCCCGACCTCCGACAAGATAAGACAGGTTCGAGACATGGTGGCGAGGGACTGAAGTCGAGCCAAAAGTCCCATCGAACCAGAATCCAGGGACATGACGCCTGCCCCCGAGAATATCGAGATCATGGCTCCAGAATCGGTCCTAGCCTCGAACGACTTCGAAGAACTTTAACGGACATTAGGCATAGCCAATAGAAGGCCAAAATATCCGTGACCAGCAGGATATCACGGCGAGAATCTCGGCACGTATTGATAAGGAACCGGCAATCAGTTGATCAGAAGATTTTCTACCTTTTATAGAGTTGTATCTAAAGTAGGACTCCCATATTGTATAAAAGGGGGTCTGATAATTCATGAAGTATTGTAACACGCACTCCAAAGCAATATATTATTATTTTATCTGTTATCGACTCTTTCTCTTGTTCTTTAGTGTTGGCCGTGGTGAGCCCGGATCGAGGGTGACTATTTCACTATGGCTAGAACTACCCTACTCGTGTGGTTTGAATTTATTCTATCTGTGTTTGTTCAATATTGACTTAATTTATCGCTTTGTATCGAATTAATCCGCGTATCCTTAAAATCACTAATAAATTTAATTGTTATCCGATTTTGAGGATAAACAATAAGATAAGTGGAAAACATAGCCATGTATTTCTCATGAAATAGTTTAAAGATTCATTGATTTTGTTTAGTTTAAAGATTCATTGATTTTGTTTTTGATGTTGGACATGAAAGTAAAGGGAGGTTTAGATTTCACTGAAGTTATATATAATTATATATTAGTGTACAAAAGAAATTAACAACTCTATAATCTCATGCAAAAGAAAAGAAAAAAAAATAAAGAAGGAGACGCAAGCAAAACTTCACACTGAAAAGAATACAAAATTAGTGTTTCACATTGAAATTGAGCTTACAAGTTCACACTGGGTTTTGTTCATATCCCCCCACCCCCACCCACCCCCA
>NC_031989.1:13762057-13795198 GCF_001879085.1 Nicotiana attenuata
CAAAGTTTAGTTTTAATTTATGCAGACTTGGTTTCACGTTTTTAATAGCCCCTAATCGCTATATACTCAACAATACAATCACAATTCACAACCAATTTTCGGGAGAGTCAGAAAAGACCTTACACGAGACATCATCCTTACCAACCAATAATAGAGTACAGGAGATGTAGGCACGAAGCAAACGTCTATAATTGTTAAATTTTAGTTTATTGATTTCTTTATTTCTTATTAAAACTAAAGGATAATACGAAGACATAACTAGACACAATAATTTTAAATGTTAAATGATAGAAGGAAGCTGGACCTGGGAAGCATTCCCAAAATTTGCCTTCTCTCTCTCTTTTCAGCTATAAGTTGTGTAGCAATACACTATGTTGATACTTGTTGAATTGTCTAATCAGTTACTCATTTAAAATCTTTAAACTATTAGGGTGTGTTTGGTATGAAGGAAAATATTTTCCGGAAAATGTTTTCTAATTTTTCCATGTTTGTGTTAGGTGTTTGCCATAATTTTCTTACCATATTAGATTTTCCTATCTCTTGAAGGAAAAGGACAATATAATTACCTTAACTGGGTTTTCCTTTTTTGTAAAAGGAAATTATAAATCTCTAATATTTGGCTAGTCCTTTTTCTTGTAGGAAAAGGTTTGGACTTCTATAAATTGAGGATCCTTCCTTCACATTCAGTAGCATCCACAATGTTGCCATAGGGGGCTTGAGAGTCTTGTTTAGGGGGAGAACTTTACGGGACAAGTGTTAGTGTGTCACTTGTGTTTGCCTCTTCGTGAGGTTGTTCTCTCGATATTTTGTACTCTCTTTTATTATAGTGGATTGCTCATCTCCATCGTGGACGTAGGTCAGTTGACCGAACCACGTTAAATGTTTGTGTCTCTTTTGGTAGATTTCTCTTTGTTGTGTGATTTATCGTCGTTCAACGTTTGCTTTGCTAGATTCTGCATGACACCTGATTTTTTCGGTCCTAACAAGTGGTATCAGAGTAATGTTCAAGACAGGTTCATCTTGGCGGGTTCAGTTCTAGCCACGACATATTTGACGATAATCATAATTTTTGTCTGAGAAATTTGACCGGTGTGCTACGCGCGTTGAGACAAACTTTGTGGCGGAGATCTGGAGATGCGACCTGTTGAAGGCTATGCGAGGAAGGTGGATCAAGTTTATTTTGCCAGAAAATTCAGGCCAAGGGGGAGAATTGTTAGGTGCTTGCCATAATTTTCTTACCATATTTGGTTTTCCTATCTCTTGAAGGAAAAGGGCAATATAATTACCTTAGTTAGGTTTTCCTTTCTTGTAAAAGGAAATTATAAATCTCCAATATTTGGCTAGTCCTTTTTCTTGTAGGAAAAGGTTTGGATTTCTATAAATTGAGGATCCTTCCTTCACATTCAGTAGCATCCACAATGTAGCCATAGGGGGCTTGAGAGTCTTGTTTAGGGGGAGAACTTTACGAGACAAGTGCTAGTGTGTCACTTGTGTTTGCCTCTTCGTGAGGTTGCTCTCTCGATATTTTGTACTCTCTTTTATTATAATGGATTGCTCATCTCCGTCGTGGACGTAGATCAGTTGACCGAACCACGTTAAATGTTTGTATCTCTTTTGGTAGATTTCTCTTTGTTGTGTGATTTATCGTCGTTCAACGTTTGCTTTGCTAGATTCCGCATGACACAAAATTTTAACGTGGAAAACCCTTCGAATCGAAGGTAAAAACCACGGGATCACAAAGATCCAAAAAGGTCCACTATAATAATAAGAGGGTTATAAAAGTTCTCCAAATTGGCTACTCAACAAGGGCCAAACACGAAGCAACAATAGCAACAACAGCAACAACTAATCAATTGAAGAAAGAGTATAATCCACAAAAATGAAGCTTCTGTTCACGGCTCGAAATCATATGCTACGAGCTTCCAAATCCGATTTCAACGGTTCAAATCCAAGACCAAGATGTTACGAACATTCAGTCAAAATTTCAGCCCGATCCAACAGTTAACGAATCAGAAAACGTGATTTGAAGTTGGCTGGTCGGAATAAAAATCTGCTGCAAAACAAATGCTTTTCTTCTTTCTTCTCTCTTGATGAAAGCTCTCTCTAAACCACTCTTATGTGCTTAAGTCTTTCAAAGACTTGTATCAATGAGCATAGAATAATTCTCCAAGGTTGTCCTATTTATAGATCATGAGTGGTGCTTTCTCTTAAAGCCAAAACCCACTCAAAATAGGAATAAACCAAATCCAATTCCAAATAGGAATGGAAACCAAAAGAGAATAGGATTAGGCCATAGGGCCTTTAGCTGGACAATATGGGCATGTGCTCAACAAACTCCCCCTCCGGCCAAGGGGCCAAATGTGTCTTCAAGTAGAGGAACTATTGACAGGCTTCATGCCTGCCAATTTTCTGCAAAATTCATGTTTATCTGCAGTCACCGCCTTTGTCAGCATATCCGAAGAATTTTCATCAGTGTGTATCTTCTCAACCTCAAATAATTTCTCTTCCACGACCATTCTTATCCAATGATACTTTCTATTTATATGTTTGGTCTTAGAATGAAAAGTGGAGTACTTGGTGAGACAGATAGCACTTTGATTATCACAAAATAAGATGTACCTTGGCTGCTCAAAGCCAAGATCATTAATAAACTCCTTTATCTATAATAGTTCTTTGGCACCTTCTGTGACAGCAATATATTCGGCTTCTGTGGTGGATAGAGCTATGCACTTCTGTAGTCTAGATTGACAAGAAACAGCTCCCCCTGCAAAAGTGATCAAATAATCGGAAGTCGATCTTGAATTATCAAGATTGCCTCCTACATCAGAGTCTGTGTAACAAACAAGTTCAGGCTTGCCATTACCAAAGCATAACTTTAAATCTGCAGTACCTTTCAAATACCTTAATATCCATTTTACTGCATCCCAATGTTCTTTTCCAGGATTGGAAAGGAATCTACTAACAGTACTAACGGCATGTGCAATATCTGGTCTAGTGCAAACCATAGCATACATCAAGCTACCAATGGCAGAAGAGTAAGGAATACGAGACATCTCCTTTTTCTCTTCATCAGTAGATGGACTCTGACTAATACTTAATTTGAAGTGTTTAGCAAGAGGAGTACTAACCACTTTTGCATCTATCATATTGAACCTCTTGAGTACCTTCTCAATGTATTGCTTTTGGGACAGAAATAACTCCTTTCTATATCTGTGTCGGTGGATTTGAATGCCCAAGATTTTCTTTGCTGGCCCCAAGTCCTTCATCGCAAACGATTTGCTCAGCTGCTTCTTAAGGACTGCGATTCTGGATTTATTCTTGCCAACAATAAGCACGTCATCCACATAAAGCAATAAAATAATAAAATCATCATCAGAGAACTTCTGGAAGAATACACAGTGGTCTGAAGAAGTTTTCTTGTACCCTTGTTCTTCTATGACAGATTCAAACTTCAAATACCATTGCCTTGGAGCTTGTTTCAATCCATACAATCTCTTTTTCAATTTGCAGACATAATTTTCTTTTCCCTTAGTTACAAAACCCTCAGGTTGCTCCATATAAATCTCCTCATCTAAATCACCATGAAGAAAAGCAGTCTTGACATCCATCTGCTCAATCTCTAAATCTAGACCTGCGGCTAAGCCTAGAACCACACGAATAGAAGACATCTTCACAACAGGGGAGAAAATTTCATCAAAGTCAACTCCCTTCTTCTGGCCAAAACCTTTAACAACTAACCTCGCCTTGTATCTAGGCGCAGAGGTATGGTTATCTTGCTTTATTCTGAATATCCATTTGTTAGATAAAGCTCTCTTACCTTTCGGCAATTTCACTAACTCATATGTGCCATTCTCATGGAGTGACTTCATCTCATCTTACATCGCTTCGATCCAATGATCTTTGTGATTATCTTGCATGGCTTCATCATAATTCTCAGGTTCTCCCATGTCAGTCAAAAGTACATACTCATCAGGAGGATAGCGCATGAATTTTTGCTTCTCCCGTGTAGATCTTCTAAGAGAGGTTTCAGGAGCATTCGAAGTAGTTACCTGTGCAGGAATTGGTTGTTGATCAACCAAAACTTCATCAACTGGAGCATCCATAACATCTATACCATGATGATCATTTTGATCTTGATCACTATCTCCATCATTGTCTTGGGTTCATTCATGTGCAATAGGTGTCTTAGAAATTGAAACCGGATCAATATCAACTAAGCTCTCATTACTCTGAGAATCTATCTTCTCAGCTTTGTCAATATCTTCAATAGTTTGGTCTTCAAAGAATATTGCATCACGACTTCTAATAAGTTTATTGTCAATTGGATCATAAAAACGATACCCAAACTCATCTTGACCATAACCGATAAAGATGCACTGCTTAGTTTTGACCTCCAGTTTCGATCTCTCATCTTTAGGAATATGCACACAAGCTTTACACCCAAAAACTCTCAGGTGATCATAAGAAACATCTTTGGCAAACCAAACTCTGTCCGGGACATCACCATCCAAAGCAACAGCAGGAGACAAATTGATAACATAGGCAACGGTGTTAAGTGCTTCCGCCCAAAATGTATTTGGAAGTTTAGCCTCTGAAAGTAAGCATCTAACTCTCTCAACTAGAGTTCTATTCATCCTCTCTGCCAAACCGTTCAATTGAGGCGTCTTGGGCGGAGTTTTCTGATGACGAATTCCTTGTTCCCTGCAATAGTTATCAAAGGGACCACAATATTCACCACCATTGTCAGTGAGAATACATTTTAATTTCTTCCCCGTCTGTCTCTCAGCTAAGGCCTGAAATTCCTTAAACACGCCAAGTGCTTGATCTTTAGATTTCAAAGGATACACCCAGAGCTTAGGAGAATGATCATCAATAAAGGTCACAAAGTAAAGTGCACCATCTTTTGACTTTACTTTAAAAGGACCACACAAATCAGAGTGTACTAGCTCCAATAAATCGGGCTTTCTTGAGGGAGGATGACTATGAAAGGAAACCCTTTTCTGTTTGCCAACTAAACAATGGATACACCTTTTCAGCTTTGCTTGTTTCAATCCAGAAAACAAACTTTTCTTAGCCAAACACGTAATCCCCCTATCGCTCATATGACTCAATCTTCTGTGCCACAATTCTGATAAAGTATCACCTTCCACCATATTTATTGAGTCATTAAGAATAGGGCCCCGTGTCACATATAAATAACCAGACTTGACTCCCCGAGCCACTACTAACGAGCCCTTAGTGAGCTTCCATTGGCCATTAAAGAAGGCATTATGGTAACCTTCATCGTCTAATCTTCCTGCGGAGATCAAATTGAAAGGAAAGTCTGGAGCATGCTTGACATCTTGAAGAACTAACGTTGAACCATTATTAGTTTTCAAACAAACTGTGCCAACACCAAACAACTTAACTTCACTAGCATTGCCCATCTTTGACACTCCAGAATCAACAGCAGTATTAGATGAGAAAAAATCTTTTCTTGGTGTGACATGTGAGGTAGCTCCAGAATCTACTATCCAGCTAGTCTCATGGGATACCAAATTGATGACGTTTTCATCATAAGCAAAAAAAAGGTCATCTCGAACAATAGCAGCAACATTGTTCTCGTTATTTTCAATTTTCTTTCCTTCTCTAGTGTCTTGATTCAACTTGCGGCAAAACCTTTTGATGTGTCCTTTCTTGCCACAGTGGTTGCATGTAATATTATAGCATTTAGACCTTGACTTACTTCTACTTTTACCTCTATTCCTTGAGCCTCTTGTTCTATCTCTCCCCCGGTCTTCTGTAACCAAGATATCTGCTTGTGAGGACGAACCCTGAGATTTTCTCCTTACTTCCTCGTTCAACACACAACTCTTGGCATATTTCATGGTCACCTTACCTCTAGGAGCTGAATTTGTCAAAGAAACACGAAGAGTTACCCAAGAGTCTGGCAGAGTATTAAGAAGCCAAAGTCCTTGTATCTCATCATCAAAATTAACTCCCATTCCAGATAGCTGATCAAGGACGCCCTGAAAATCATTTATGTGATCAAGGATAGGGCTGCCTTCCTTATATTTAAAGGTCATCAATTGCTTTAGCAAAAATAATTTGTTGTTCCCGGTTTTTGAAGCATAAAGAGTCTCTAGCTTTTCCCACAATGATCTCGCATGTATCTCGTTCACAATATGGTTGCGAACATTATCTTCAACCCATTGCCGTATATATCCACATACTTGTTGGTGCTCGAAATTCCAAACTTCATCGGATATACTCTCGGGTTTATGAGCTCAAAAAACGGGTAGATGCATCTTCTTCACGAACAACAAGTCTTTCATCTTGCTTCTCCAAACATTATTATTTCTCTCATTTAAACATATCATCTTGCTCATATTCGCCTCCATTCCATAACAACCCGGATAAATAACCAAGGCTCTGATACCACTGTTATGTTGAGGAAGAGGCAAACCCGAAAATAAAGAAGATAAAGAACAGTTTGGTTGGCTTAAATGTTTTGGAAAGTATTTTCCTTATGAACTCATTTTCCTCGAAATGGAGGAAAATGTTTTCCTTATCAAGAGAAGGGAAAACATTTTTCAAAACTTCTTCTCAATCTTCCCCACCCTCACCAACCCACCCACCCCCTCTCCAAAAAAGACTTTTTTTTTTCAATTTCAGTTTTTCCGTTACCACTCACCCTACTACCCTCCACCCCACTGCACCACCCAATCGCCCCCCCTCCCCCACACCGCAAAATGCAATTTCAAATTTTTGTTGTTTCGTTTTTCTGCACCCCCACCCCACCCCCACCCGCACAAAAAAAAATATTTTTTTACTTTTTTTTCGTAATTTAAATTTCTGTTTATTTTTCGTTATACTGACCCCCCCTCCCCCCCAAAAAAATATTTTTTAAATATATTTTTCAATTTTAATTTTTTTTATTTAACGGATTAAAGGTTCAAAATTTTACAAGTTCCAAAATTATGAGTTCGGAGGATTATGTGTTTGGGAGTTTACGAGTTTAGAAATTATAAAGTTTACGGGTTCGAAATTCCGCGATTTTGAAAGTTTAGCGGTTCGAAAGTTTATGAAATTTGTGGGTTCGGAAGGTTGTTGGTTTGAAAGTTTATGGCTTCATGTTTATTATATCTAAATTATTTATGAATACTCTCGAGAAGTCATTTTCCTTAATTTGCGTACCAAACACTGGAAAATGAATAAGATTACTATTTGTTTTCCAAGAAAACATTTTCTTGGAAAATATTTTCCACGGAAAATATTTTCCGTTATACCAAACACACCCTTAGAGATGGAATACTTTGTGTATTTAACTATGGGGGCCTGATTTTTTTCCCTTGGTGTGGGAAGACTTTTTGTTAAATAGTGGAAGTGAGACATGTATGTAAGAACTCTGTCTACTCTGATCACCTCATCCAATCCAAAAGCTTAAACCGTTTGGAGGAACTCTTATGTTTATTCATCTATCTTAACAAGCTGAAATAATCATGTTAATTTCTTTCAACTGACTCTCTTTTATTTCCCTGCTCTTTGGGAATTTCATTATTCATCTAAAAGCAGGCCCTAATGGGATAAATTGCATATTATAACAGCTCTTCTGTCCTTTTTATGCACAACGCATGCAATAGCGACGAGTTAACGAGGAATTCAATGCAAACCTGAAATGGTACCATTCAAGTGTAACTTTTCAATCACTAAATCCATTGCGAAAAAAGAAACTAGGAAAAAAAAACAAATTCATGATCACGAGTCCCGTTATGAGCTTCTGAAACTCTGCCAGATATTTCCGGTATAAGATGTTCAATGTTGAAATATCAGCAATCCTATGTACTACAGCCAATTTATTGAATCCAGATGTATAACTTATTTGACAAATGGAGCTATAACTTAATAAGCCCCTGGTAACAAACAGATCATGAATGATATGTCGGGTAATAAGAAAAGCAACAAGCTAAGATCATAACCAGAAAACTCAGTGGAAAAAGAGAGCCATTTCCAGTAACCTGTCTGGTAATAGATGTTGTTGGAGGATCAATGGTTAAATGAGCTGCATGGAAGAATGAACCGATGTACAAAATTCCGGCTAATCTAGAAACGAAATAGAGGAGAAAGAAGAAGGGTCTGTTTTCTGGCTTGTTACAACTCAGAGTGCCTGTTCTTCTCTATCTCATTTTGGAACTTCTCGAAAACTTCTTCAAACGGAGGGTCGCCTGGTCTTCGAAATAGTTGGTCCCCTATTTTAATCTCATATGCTTCTTCTTGTTCTAGCAAAAACTCTTTTAACTGCAAAATGGACAAAGAAAATCTCAAAAAATCCAGCATGCAGAATCTCATGTTTTATCACATAACTGAAGACACTTTTAATTATAGGAGAGAGTTAAACTGGCTCAAACATGCATTAAGCATTTGGCATGTACAGATACCACATTAAGCAAAAGTTGAGCATCAACTTAAAGAATATTGCAAAAGAAAGTAACGACGACAAACAGCTATAATACGGCACAGATGGTGATCATCCAACAATTAGCAATGTCACATTAAGGTTACCATCCAAACAATGAGAAAGATGCCTCCTATCATTCATTCTGTTTTCTTGATGATCATAATAAGAACGCCAAAAAACTGCAGGATTGAATTCCATAGCAGATTTGGAAGTAATAATAAGCAAACCACATTGAAGAGTACCTCCTTTGAACAAAATAAAAGGTTTTATTGGCATCATGCGATGAAATTGAATAAATGCAGGATGAACCTCAAGTTGCTTGATATGATCTCTAAAATGGAGTAATTTAATATCTTTAAAGCTATTCTCTAATGGACTAATTGATGTTTTCACCCTAACCCTCCCATGTTACACCACTTTTGTGTGCTTACTGAGTTTCGAGGAGAAAGAGCTAATAGTTACAGAGAGTTCAGTGTTGACGTAAACCAGGTGTAACAAAGGGAAAATGTTATCTTTTTCTTGCACTATCTCACATTGTTTGTTCTCCTTTCACTCTGAGTTTCTCTGATGATTCACTTTTCATTTTCCTCTTTTCAAATTCTCTAAATCTTACCATAGAGTTTCTTTAAGTGATTAAGAAGAGAAACGAAAACAGTAAGGCGACTTTTCTGGAAATTGTCAGGGAAACTTGATATTCAACCTAAAATCAATCTGTTCTTCATATGTGCTGTGTATTCTCTGCCACCATATTCTTAAGTGGTTAATGTTGAAAAACAGAACAACAGTTTACAAAATTCCCTAGTAGTTTTAGCCTTTTGAACAAGCTCTTTTCTGGAAGCACCAATAGGCAAATTCAGCAGTTACAGAAGAAGATATCTGATTTAGGAAGTAAAACAAACCTGTTTAGTGTCTTGACCTTTTTCCATAGTGAACATGATCGTGCTAAAATCAACACCTATGAACTTTGTCTCAATTGCTCCAGTTCTTGCCAGATTGGTCCACCTCTTGGCGATATCAGAAACCATAACCTGAAAATGATTTTAATCTAGACAAATAAGTTCTACTACCATGTACAACAATATGCGACAAGAGAATTAACATTGACATATCAATAACTAAAAAGTTGAGGAATATTTTTCAATTGGTGAGACAATTTTGTGTAGTTTGAGGTTTGAATGGTAGTTCAGTCATAAAGCTCCTACCTTCTAGGTACAGGTTTTGATCTTACAAAGTCCTTCCCTTTACCTCCCACACAAAAAACCAATTAATCACTATGGCTCAATCCCAAACTTGTAGCGGCTATAGAAATCCTCTATATCTACTCTCTGTATTAACGCATATTCATCCAATATTGTAGAATTTGTCTATTAAGCTAATTTAAAGGCTCTCCAGAACTAGAGATTCTCAATCGAGATCTTACATTTATCCCTACATCAACATAGAAATTTCTAAGCAGACACAATATAATATACGTGTAACAACAACTAAGCCTCAAGTACGTGATAATAACAAAAATTGTGTCTTGATCTTAACCAGTTGGTATCGCCTATACAGATCCTTTGCTTCCTTTGTGTCCTATTCTTAGCTAAGTACTCCATTATCGATGCCGAGATATTGTAGCTCTTTTGAAAAGACATCTTTTATACAAAAATCTAAATAGAAAAGAAAGGTCTCGGTACCATATTCCACAGCTGATCAAAAGTGTTCAATTTTAGCAAAGCGATTAATTTACCGGCTGATTACTATTCCATATTCCGAAGCTAATAAGGATTTAGCATTAGTCAAATCATCAATTAACAAAGCATTCAAATTACGGTAAAAAAGAGATACCGGAGTCCGAAGAGTTCCAGGTCGGAGCTTAACGAATCCGAAAACGGGTCCTAGAACCCTCTTCATCATTTCAGCTTGGATATCCTTTGGGCTCATTTTGCTTACATCATTCGGCGGCGGATCGAATTCGGAGTTGGCGATTTCCTTCTTGTTGCTCCATTGTTCCTCCTCCTCGTTGTCTACGACGTCGTTAAGGTCGTCAGAAACGTGGATCCTGCGTTGTAATCCATCCGCGAAACGGTGAAAACTTAGGGTTCCAGTGGTAATCAAGAGCAGCAACAAGCAGATTGTGTAACAACATCTACGCAATTCCTTTAACATTGTACCAGCTAATTAGGTGCTTGCATGTGCAATGATTTGGTAATGGAGTGCTGGACGTGAAGTGAGCATGTTGGAATTTAGATGTAAAATCTTACCACCTGAAAGTTTATATTAGGTGAAGCTCTTATTATGATTACGGCTCAACTAATTTATCGCATGATATGCTACAACATAATAATATATTATTATAAATTGTAATTACAAGCTAGAATTTGAACGTAGAACCTCCGATAGTTATAGTTATGTATCAACCACTTTACACACTGAGGTTGAGCTACCCTATAGTTCGGCCGAATCCAGCTACTTTGACTTGAATATTATATTTTAATTAGAAATTATATAAATATTTAATTATAAATCCAATAACTAAAACGAATGTTGAGTTTCATAGTAAATTCAGAAACTTTAAATCACGACTCCGCCTTCATTTACACATTCCTTGGGACTTGGTAGGATTAACACATTACTTCATTTTGCAAGTGAAAATACAACATTAGATTATAATTCGAATTTGAGTTTATCTTTAATTATGACGATACCTCCTTTTCTTTACCCGAATTGAATAGGTGATCCTTTAGAATTTTTTTGGAAAGCTACCAGGTAATTGAAATTGGTGTAATTACTAGATTAGTAATTACATAGTCTAGTAATTACACATTTGTGTAATTACGACGACCTGTTTGTTTGTCATAGTGTAATCATAGTGTAATTACAAGTTTACTGTTTGGTTGCACATGTGTAATAACATAGTTAGATTAAATTTTAAATAAAGTAATTATCAAAACTTGAAAGTTAATATAATAAATATATGTCTATAAATTTTTATAAGTATAAATGATATTATATTTGGTATTAAGATATATAGTTTTCGTGAATATACATTAATTAGTAATCATATATTTATAACTAATAATATAAAAATAATTTATATATATTTTCCAAATTAGTAATATTTAGTTTAGATACTTACAAAACTAAAAGATACGTTCTGTAAGAACATCATGGAATTCATGTTTAATAAAACTAATTAATATTTATAAATATAATGTCATAACGTTATCCAAATGTTTGATAAAACTAATCTATCAATTCTAATTAAAATTGAACGACATGCAATGTGAGCCAATACTATTAAAACAAGTAAATTGAAACCATGAATATAACACAATTTCAAAATCCAAAAAAAAAATAGTTTAACATATGTCAAATTCCAACATAATAATAGTAAGTTCACTACAACTTAAGATTAGGAAACATAATAAGTTTATAACCACATTCAACGACGAAATTTCACTTTAATTGCATCACTCATTATATGCCAAGTTTGTTAATGACTCATTATTTCTAATATTAGAAGGTATAGTTTCAAAAAATAGAATAATAAAATAAATAAAAAATAAAATATAAGCAATTACATGGAATCACAAGAAGCAAAGGTAGAGAAATAAAAGATAAATAATGTACAAAGAAAAATGTATTTTAAAATTTCAAAAGAAATTAAAAAGTAAAAATAAAATTAAAAAAGTAAAATAATAGAAATAAAAAGTTATAAAGAAAATAAATTAAAAAAGGAAAGAAACTAAAAAGCAACCTTGTAATTTCTCACGACCCGAAATTCCCACCATCGGGACCGTGATGGCGCCTAACATCGCACTCGCTAGGCAAGCCAACGTTAGAGTTTTATTCACATTTTTCCTTTACATTTCATAGATTAAAATTAGCAAAACTAAATCAAGTTGAAATAAATGCGGAAGTACGTAAATAACCTGTTATCTATATACTATTAACAATACCATAACTGTCACTACCCAGAAACTGGTGTCACAATCCACGAACATACTATGAATTACTACAAATATCGGTCTGAAAGAAATTACATCTGTTTGAAACGAAAGAAAAACAGAAGTATAGAAATGTAGAAGGGGACGCCAACATGACTACCTTGGGTATCCAAACTGTGAACCTGTAGTCAATCTCTGAATCAGCCACTGCCTGCTCCGAAATCTGCATAGCAAGTACAGTATCACCACAACCGACCCCATGTACTGGTAAGTGCCGAGCCTAACCTCGACGAGGTAGTGACGAGGCTACGGCGGGGCAATTACAATATGACCTGCATATAGTATATAACAAAGCAAAAAAGAAGTACGGGACAAAATGAAACAGTAATTGCAGCAAAAATGAATACGGAACTCAAATATCTTATCAGTACCCAGCTATAGCCAATCCTTAAGTGAGATACCAAACCACAGAATAAATTCACAACAGAAGAAGGATACAGAAACAATATACTGATGCGGCGCGCATCCCGATCCCACCATATAATCAGTAACAATAGGAACATTCACCCTTATTGCTCTGTATCAATCCACCCTTATTTCTCCTATTGCGGTGTGCAACCCGATCCTACCGTACAATAACAATCCACCTTTATTATTCCTCAATATATCACCCTTATTCCTCATGTTGCGGCACGCAACCCGATCCCACCAGATAATCACATTTCACCCTTATTCCTCCTCAATATATCACCCGAGCCTTCATATAATAGACAACCCTGGTGGTAGAATGACCAGGAGTCCCTCTCTACTCTAATGGAGGCAACCTCGACAACGTTAAGGTTACGGTCTTGGCGTGACAGTCCAATATAGCATGATAAGGTGACAGCCAATCCATCCCCAAAATAACATCGGAATCAACCATAACGAGAAGTAGGAGATCTACGCTGGTCTCAAAACCCCAATAATAACCACACACAAATGATAGACACGATCTACAACAGAATCCCCCACCAGTGTGGACACATACACGGGAGCACTCAAAGAATCACGAGGCACAACCAAATATGAAGCAAAATAAGATGACACATAGGAGTATGTAGACCTTAGATCATATAGAACTTAAGCATCTCTACTGCAAACAGAAACAGTACCTGTGATAATAGCATCGGATGACTCAGCCTCAGGCCTGGCTGGGAAAGCATAACATCGGGGCTGGGCCCTACCACTCTGAACCATATCCTTGGGACGGCCTCCTGCTGGCTGGCCTCCACCTTTAACGGCCTGGCCTCTACCTCTAACGGCCTGACCTCCACCTCTAGCGAGCTGACCTCTACCTCTGGCTCCCTGACCCCTACCTCTAGCTGGTTGAACGGGCGGTGCTGGGATCATGGCACGAAAACCCTGCTGCTGTGACTGAACACCCACTAATCTCGGACAGGTCCTCTGGATATGCCCATACTCACCACACTCGAAACATCCATCCTGATACTACAGCTATGGAAACTAAGATTGACCCTGATGGGCTGACTGACCGTGATAATAACTCTGAAGAGGAGGTGCTCTGATAGGAGCTGGCGATGCACTATAAGCTGGCTGGCCTAAATGAGGTACATAAGGACCACGATTCCCTAAAGCTCCATGGGATGTCAGAAGTGCTGAATGAAACGGCCTGGGGGATGGCCCCTACCAAAAGTACCTCGACCTCCAGATGGGGCCCCACTGAATCCACCGGAGTGACGAGGCATCTTGTTAGACACCTGACCACTCCCCTGAGCTAAAACCATCTCAACTGGTCTGGCCACATTGGCTACATCCTGGAAGGAAATCTCACTCCCTGTCTCCTTAGCCATCTGTAATCTGATAGGCTGAGCAAGTCCCTCAATAAACCTCCTTACCCTCTCTCTCTCTGTAGGAAGTATAAGAAAAGCATGACGGGCCAAATCAACAAATCTAGTCTCGTACTGAGTGACAATCATAGAACCCTACTGAAGGCGCTCGAACTGCCTCCGATAGTCCTCTCTCTAAGTGATAGGAAGATACTTCTCCAGAAATAGCTGATAGAACTGGTCCCAAGTAAGAGCCGGCGACCCAGTTGGTCTGGCCAAACAAAAAATCCCTCCACCTAGAGCCGTCAATATGGGCTTGGCCCGTTGGGCCAGCCTAGCCCAGCCCGTGATTTAGCAGGGCTGGGCTAGAATTTTTGGAGCCCACTTTAAAACGAGGTTTTTAAGCCCGACCCGAGTAAGCCCGTGGCCCGTGAGGCTTGATTGAGGCTGGGCCGGGCCGGCCCATGTGCCTAATAAAAATATGTATTTGAAATATATAAAATATGAAAATTATACGACACAAAAATATCAAGAAGAGTATTCAAGCTTAAAGTGTATTAAGCTCATCATATTAAAAGATGAAAGTCTTAAAACATTAATTAGTTTTAAAATTTTAATTATTCTTAATATTTAACTAACTAATATTGCATACAAATTGTAGATGTAAGTGAAGGTATTAAGACAACCTTCTCGCAAGCGGATTCAAATGTGCTTGATGAAGATGATGTGTTGGATATCCCGTAAGCATCATGGACGTTCTCTTGAATAGTTTGTTTTGACTTTTGACTTTTAGTGAATGAAATATTAGTCTCGTCTTTTACTTGTTTAGTGTTTATCATATATTGAAACAGTATAAAAAGTTATTAAGTTTTGTGAAATTTTTCCAATTAGATTTTTTTAACTTCTAAATATTTATCTTTTTAGGTTACAACTTAAAGAAAAAATATAAAATTATATTTAAAAAAATATTGGGCTGGCCCGTGGGGGCCCGTAGCCCACATAGGGCTGGGGTGGGCCGACCATTATAAGGCCCATCAAAAATGGTGGGCTAGCCCAGCCCAGCCCAGCCCGTCAATTGCTTAAGCCCATGTGGGCTGGGCTGGGATGGGCTAGCCAGGCCCCGCCCATATTGACAGCTCTACCTCCACCATATCTTGGCGGAACCTGACAGACGAAGGGCAGCAAACTCGACCCCATTGGTCTCCACTATCCCATGTTCCGTAATACCTCGTGACAACTGTCCAGATAGTCCTGGGGATCCTCTGAAGATGTACCGCCATAGGTAGTGGTGAAAAGCTTGGTAAACCTATCCAATCTCCACAAAGCCACATAAGACATAGCTGATCCATCGCCGGTCTGTGCTGCAATATCCGGCGGAACTACCCCAACGGGCTGAGCTGCTGGAGTCTGAAATTGAGGAGCCATCTGCTCCGGAGTGTGGGTAGCGGGAGTCTGGGCTCCTCCCCCAGCCTGAGAGACGGCTGGTGCTGCAGGAAATGTGTCGGCCTGAGCAAAACTCTCCATAAGACCCACTAGACGGACCAAAGCATCCTGAAGTACCGGGGTAGTTGAACCCCCCTGGAACCTGAGTTGGCCCTACTGGAACTGTCTGGGCTGGAGCCTCATCATCAAACTCTACCGCTGGTGCTGATGCTCGAGCTCTGGGCTGAGCCCTGCCACCTGCCACGACCTCTAGCACGGCCTCGGCCTCGTCTTCTGCCCCTCGTAAGAGCTGCCATTGGGGGCTCTGGCTGCTGCTCGGTTTAAAAAGCGGTACGTGTTCTCGCCATCCGCAAAAGAACAAGAGTAGAGAGTTCAATTAGCATAAAGAAGTACGGGACAAAATGAAACAGTAACTTGCAGCAAAAATGAATACGGAACTCAAATATCTTATCAGTACCCAGCTATAGCGAATCCTTAAGAGAGATACCAAACTACATAATAAATTCACAACAGAAGAAGGATACATAAACAATAAACTGATGCGACGCGCATCTCGATCCCACCACATAATCAGTAACAATACGAACATTCCCCCTTATTACTCCGTATCAATCCACCCTTATTCCTCCTGTTGCGGCGTGCAACCCGATCCCACCGTACAATAACAATCCACCCTTATTACTCCTCAATATATCACCCTTATTCCTCCTATTGCAGCACGCAACCCGATCCCACCAAATAATTATATTTCACCCTTATTCCTCCTCAATATATCACCCTTATTCCTCACGTTGTGGCGTGCAATCCGATCCCACCATATCAGTACCAATCACACAATAAGAACAGAATTTTCACAATTTGGCTCAAAACTCCTCATGGTATTTAACCTCAACTAAAACAAACGAAAAACGGTAAAATTATGAAACTTCGCTCGAATTATGTTACTCAGCGAAACCAATCCAAAGTATACTAATAAACACTGATAGCCAACTCAGACCAATAATATGAATCCATGAAACCGCGTAATATCCAATACTTTTAACAACGAAAACAATAACCGACAAGTAGCAACTAAACATGGAAATATCAACAAAACATGTAGCGGTTAAGGCATGGAACAATATATTAAGAACGGGAAGGGAACAATTAAAACCAGATAAAGTGGCGGCACATAGGTACTTGTCACCTCACCTATACGCCACACTTACCTCGATCCACAGGCCACTCACTGCTCAATTACCGCTTTTCTTCTAGTTTTCACCTCCGAACCACTCTTATTTAGTCATAATTAACTTAATAACATCAAATATCGCTAAAGAAATCAATTCAAACACATAATTATAAGTTTCCCAATATTTCCCCAAAAAGTCAAAAACCGACCCCGGGCCCGCTTGGTCAAAACTCGAGGTTCGGACCAAAACCCATTCACCCATTCACTCCCGAGCCCAAATATATAATTAGTTTCGAAATCCGACCCCAAATCGAGGTCTAAATCCCCAATTTATAAAAAATCCCAATTCTTCCAAAAATCCCTAATTCAACCATGAAAGAACAAGATTTAGGGCTAGAAATCTAATAGGCGTTGATGGAAATTGAAGGAAATGAGTCAAAGAACACAAACCTATGATTTGGTGTTGAATTCCCTCTTCAAAATCGCCCTAGGTCGTGTTCTAGTGATGAAATATGAAATTTGGGAAGAAGTCTCATTTTTGAAGTCTGTTTTAAAACACTGGACAAGTCACAGCGGCCAGAAAGGCCTTCGCGTTCGCGAAAAGTTGCACGAGTTCGCGATGGTCTTTCCCCCTGACCTTCGCGTTCGCGAGCCTAGGATCGCGTTCGGATAGAAAAACTCACTGATTCCCAGCCCACCTCCATTTACTCTAAACGTTCGCATGATGTTGGTCGCGTTCGCGAAGAGCAGCTCCCGGTGCTTCGCGTTCGTGCCCATGGTTACACGTTCGCGATGAACAAACCCATTCCCAGCCCAGATTACACTTCGCGTTCGCATGAGAAGCTTCGCGACCGCGAAGAAGGAAACCAGCAAGTGCTGAAGCTGCAGAAAACCAACATTTTCCTAAGTCTAAAACATCCCGAAGTCTATCTGAAACTCACCCGAGCCCTCGGGGCTCCAAACCAAACACGCACACAAGTAGTCTTAAAACATCATACAAACTTGTCCGTGCGATCAAATCGCCAAAATAACACCTAGAACTATGAATTTAGCACCAAATTGCATGAAATTTTCAAGAAAGTTTTAAAACTTCTAACTTTACAACCGGACGTCCGAATCACGCCAAATCAGTTCCGTTTCTCACCAAATTTTACAGATAAGGTATAAATATCATAACGGACTTGTACCAGGCTCCGAAATCAAAATACGGACCCGATGCCAACAAGATCAAATATTAACCAAATTCTTAAAACCATAATAATTTCTGTCTTACTATTTTCATCAAAAATTTATTTCGCGGGTTAGGAACCTCGAAATTCAATTCCGGACATACGTCCAGGTCCCGTATTTTACTATGGACCCACCGGGACCGTCAAAATACGGGTCCGGGTCCGTTTACCCAAACGTTGACCGAAGTCAAAAATTAACTTTTTAGGCCAAAAATTATTGTTTCATCAATTTTTCCACATAAAAGCTTTCCGAAAATGTACCTGGACTGCGCACACAACTCGAGGAGGAATAAAATGAGGTTTTGAAGGCCTTGGAATACGGAATCGAGTTCTTAAACATAAGACGACCCTTTGGGTCATCACATAATTACACAGTATAATTACCACCAATTCTCATCTCCCCCTTGAGAATTGGAGAGTGTAATTACACCCAATTCCATCCTGACCAAGTAATTACTTGGCCAGCAAACGTGCTAAACTGTGTAATTACACCCAAATCCAATTCCTAGGTGGCTTTCCAAACAGGCTCTTAAACTTTCTTACGTATGTGAATTAGGACTGCTTATCGGGCAGATTGGACGGATATTTATATTTAACGGTTTGGCTAATCGGTTATCGGCTTGTAAATGTACTAATCCGCTAGCTATTCGATCGATAAGATATTGGGGGGATTGGTATCAGATTAGCGATTATTGGACAGTTATCGGGCAGTTTATTGGCTAAATTAAATATACAATAAAAATTACACAAATAAGCAATACATATGATTAAACAATAGATAGACGATCCAATCACAATCACACTCCAGTACGTTAATAAAGCTCTCATTGTTAATGGTAGTTTCTTCTTCTTAAATTCTTTTACAATAAGCATGCTAAAATACAAATTGGGGATCCTTAACCAGTAATAGAAGTTCAGTTAACATAAATTTTGGATATAATTTTGCTTCAGTTACCAAGTTAAATGATTTATTTGAGCAGAAAGATATAAAACTATCTAAATTTGCCTAGTCCTACACCAAAAATAAGTTATGATGACGTTGGAGCTCAAGTTGCTAAGAAGCTGCTTCATAATGGGTAAAAATATAAATACAATATTTCTTATCGGGTTAACGATTTATCCGATAAGAAAATTAAGTAATCCGCCCGCGAAGCGATAAACCATTAATTATAAAATTTCAATCCGTTCACCAACCGTTAATCCGATAACCCGATACCAATAAGCCACTAGCCACTTTTCATGGTACGATTAGCGGTTATGGTTACGGTTTGGTTTGAACAGTCCTACTATGAATACGTGTAATTATGAAGGGGAAAAAAGTTAGAGGGTGGGTGCAATTCACAAGTTACAAAGTTACATAAAAGATCTTTCTCATACAATTAAAAAACAAACCATCTTTACTGAAACTAATCTCTCATTAATCTTTTCAACAACTATAATTTCATCGAAAGAGGGACAAGCAGGGACACATATTACTATGATTGAGCTTAATATAATAAGGAAGCTAGCAGTTTAAAAAGTATAAAGATATTGGCGAATAGCGAGGATTAGCAGCCAATCACTGAGACGATCAAAACCCTCAATTAAACGGTGGATTCAACAATGACCTAAGTTTCAATACAGCTGATCAATGTTTTAAGACCGAATCTTATATATATGTACGAGAAACAAGCAGAGACAAAGTTTGATATATATTTTATAATTTACGATCACTAATTAGAACCTATAACGTCTAAATTTTAAATCTAGTTGTGAGAATACACTTGGGAGTTAGAACAAGTCCCTGATTGGAACATGGATGTTTAAGATCGACTTCATAAAAATTAAAAAAATAAAATGAAAGGACATTGAGATCATATATTACTAGAGGGGTCTGTACGAGGATGCTTACTTTTGAGGTGAAGACAAATACCATTAGTCTGGACGGTCGAATGCTGCTGTGTTTGTTCATTTTAAGGAAATCTTTCATTGCATCACATGGGATTCCTTTGATCAAACGTATACAAAAATAAAATTAAAAAATGGCAAGTGCAGTGCACATTTATTACAAAATATTGTATCTCGTTTTTTTTATACAGTGAGATTGTAAGTTGTAGCGTGATCTTTATTCTTGTTTTTTATGAGTTAAAGTTTTTGCTTAAAAGGAATATCAGAAATCTAAAAATTATGTCCTCCACCCATCAATTTATGAGCAAAAATTGAGGTTGGTTACCTTGATAGAGAAGAAGTTGGTAAATTTTTGTTTTTAATTCATGTTAGAATCTCATTAAATTGATGTGAGACAGCATTTCTACTTTACATTCGTCTTATACCGACGTGGCATTGATCATGATAAAATATGATAGCATTACATTGATATATACTAAAATAGAAGGGTATGTGATGAGATACATACAAATTTCTAATTAGTTCTATCATTTTTGTTCAATTTAATTATCCGGAATTTATTGAACCGGCTATTTACATTGAAGAATTAATCTAAATAGCCGTCCACCCAACCGTCTAAACTAAAAATGGTCGTTGGAGGTATAATATATATATATATATATACATAATTTATGCATATATAATGAATGTATAGTCTATGTATATGACTAGAAATAGTAAACAATGAATATATCCGGCTATTTGTGTAAAAATATTCATGCTAAATAGGTCAGAGTGAAATATTCGTCACCTGAATGTTTTTCATTTTCATGTCAAGACCTTTTATTGATGATAGAGGAATTTTAATCATTCCACTGTACCTTTAATGACTTTAACTATGTCATTCACAGTTGACACCACTGGTTTATTATATGGTAGATTGGTAGTGCTGGCATTAATATTTCAAATAAAATGAAGGATGAAAATTAGTGAGATCATCTATTTCCCCAATTTTCTTTCGTTATGACTTTTGTATGCAATCAGTTAAACTTTATGAGTTTAGATTCACATTTCTATCATTATTTAACAAATTTTATAATTTTTTAAGAAAAATACAGAGTATAAAGTAAACCTATGAAATCATATCCTCTATATTAAATACATCCCCTGCTTTTTTTAGCTAAAAAAAAATCCACCGTCCATTTCCAATTCTTGGTGTAGAATAAATGGCTTTTTTTCTTGCCTTATCCAAATGGTACCAATTTAGATCTAGTCATTTTTTCCCCACAAGGTTGAAATTGACATGAATTGGCATTCGGGTGGGGAAATTCAATTGAACAACGGAAAATGTAAATAGAGTTTTAAATGGACCACCTCCAACGAGCGACTGTGACATATTTGACAATTCCTTTTTTGGTTCTAACTATTTGGGGCTTATTCAATCTGTTAAAATTCTCTACATTTAATAAATTTAAACTACAAAATTGGACTTTTTTTTTTCTCTCTCTTTTTGCTTAAAATGGTATTGGGACAATAAAACAAGAAATTTGCCTTTGAGCATGCAGAAGAGGTGCATGCACTGATTGATTACAATTCAGCCGTCATAGGTGTCCCACATCAGTATATGGTCTACCATTCTACTTTGCTTGCATTTTGAGAATAAAAGTGATTTATTTACTTTATTTAAGCACTCCTAAATCCTATCTTTTTCTTTTGTTTTCTTCTTTTCTCTTTAACTCGAGGAAAGTGAATTTTAAATTCGAGCTAGTACATGAAAATAGTGAGTATTCATTGGATCATTTTCTTCATTATTCTCAGATTTTACCATATATAATCAGAGCGGAATCAGGATTTCAAGTTTATGGGTTCGAGATTTGAATCGCCTTAAGTTACTGGGTTCTAAATTAATAATTTATATATATTCAATAAAAAAATTTAAGACAAATACAGAGTTTGAACCAAAGCTAATGAATTCGATCAAACCCGCTAACTCTAGCTTCACCCATGTATATAATGTGGCCATCTTGGAGACTATTCCTTTTTTACTTTTATAATACTACGAAAGCAAATAGCCATCAACAAAGACATCCCATTTTAAAGTTCATTCATATTAAGGTTGTGACCTAGTTGGTATGAAGTATAGCTAGGAGGAAACTCTGGAGATTAGGATTCAAATTATAATAGAGAAAAAAATATTAGATGATCTTTTCCTACCTGAATCGTGACTGGTAAAATTACCTGAATATGTGTTGATAAAAAATAGCATGTACTCAATATATATTCAAGGTCGAGGTGCTCATACACCGCCATTATAAAAAAAAAATCAATAAAAAGTGCATGCCTTTCGGCGAACGGCAATGATACAGATGGCTTTATTTCTCTATATTTTTCAACACAAACGACTTATTTTGTTATTATTATTATTATTTTAATTCATTTGCTAAACTCATACACATGGATGACGATGGTGATATAACACAGTTGTGAAATCATTCGCCAAATCCTTAGTTTAAGGCAAACAGGTTAATTCCTCTGATCCAATTTAAGTGATTTTTTGGCATTTTTTTGTGGTCTATAGTATTTGATTTTTTCCAAATATCACAAAAGAATTAACTTCTTTTTTTCAAGATTGCCCTTGGAGATGGAGTAAAGTGCCTTGAAGTATTTGTTGTATATTCAATGAACAAATTAAGGTTAATATGGTCATTATATTGTTAATTAATGCCAAAAAGCATGGGTTTCTTAATTTGTGTGAAAACAACAAAAAAGATCACGACCGGAGGGAGTAAGAGATAGAGGATATATTAATGACAAAAGGTTTAGCATTAATGAAATCGTGAAATCCTGTAATAACATTACTCCTACGTATTCCCTTAGATCACTAGTAGAATTAAAAAATTACGAAAACCATTCATTAATTATAATTTCTTGTTTAGTTATAATTTCCTACATTCTTTAAATACTTTTACTAGAACAATTGTGAATTTGTAGCATTTTTATGTGAATTTCTAAATATATAAATTCTATTAGATTTAGTAAATCAAAGTCCATTTTACAAAAAAAAAAAAAAAAATGCATGCAAATATTTAAAATTATTAAACTTAACCTCTATATATTCTGAGTTTCGTACAAATTACATAGGAACAATATCATGTGAGCTAGCATCCACAAATTGAAGGTCCTAATAAAGTGATAACTGATAAGTACTCTCGTATCCTTAATTAGAGGTCACGAGTTTGAGCCTTGAGTAGGAAATCGCCTTTGTTAGAGAACGTTTTACTTTCAATGTGTCATTTTTCAGTGTGAATCCAAATTTAATTGGGCCCAATACGAATACCGAACACCAAGCGAAAACCCCAAAAAGTATCATGTATGTCTTTTTACAACTTGGCAATTTTTGTTGCTAGCTTATTTCATTTTCTTTTTAATTGAAATTGGGAAGAGTCCAAATTCTGTCCTTAATAGAAATTTTTTATATACCTAAAAGATTGTGGGAGAGAGAGTGAAAAAATAAAAAATACAGCAAAGAAGTCCGATTGGATAATGTAACAAAACTTTTCGTTATAAAAAAGGGTGTCATATCTTTCAAGTGTGAGGTACACAAAAAAAGGCTAAGCTATCATAGCTAATAGCTTTTGTGTAAACTTTCAAGTGCAATATATAGTTGCATTTTTTCAAGAGCTGAAGAGGCAATTTCTCTGAGCTGTTGAGAATCCATTAATGGCGGCTTTAAGCAGATTGTTGAAGAGATCAAGATACTGTAATAGTAATGTTGATTTCATCACCAGATTCTTCTCTACTCAGCCTTTAGTTCATACTCCCAAATTACAACTTCCTGTTACTAACATCAAGACTCAAGTTTCTCAAGTTAGTGCAATCAATTAATTCCCTCTCTCTTTCTGATTTTTATGTATGTATATATAGAGATTTAGCTGAAATTAGTTTCTGGCTATGGCATTTGAGTTTCCTTTCCTGTGTTTGTATTCAAAAAAATGACGTGTCATAACTCAGTGCTGAAAAGTTAACCTTCCGATCATTTGTATTTTGATCAATTTATATATAGTTTAATTATTTTAATGTGACAAAAAATAATTTTAATTTGTAACTTTAGTCCATCATCTATTTCTTTCCTGTATGAGAAATAATGACCATGAAAAGGGAGGGTAAGGTAAAAGGGAATCTTAAACTAACGATATTTTCGAGGAGCTCTTGGACAATATAGTATTAATTATTAAGTATTCTTTGAATTGCTTTTTTTTTTTTTTTTTCCCTTCATTTTTCTTATAATATTCTTTTAACTTTAAACCTTTGGGACTTACTTTGTTCTTTCTAACTTTAAAATTTTATAGAGTAAAAAGTGGTATATAAATTATGAAATTAAGGGTATCCAGCTATATTTCTAGTTTGAGCAAGTTCTTATTTAATGAAGCTTAGAGAAGCATGGATTAAGGAAAACAACGTAAAACATTGAGTAACTCTGATTTGACGGGTGGGATCAAATTAGGAAGTTGGATAGTATTCTACGTTATTTGAGATTTGATAGTTAAGCTTCAATGGCCCGCCGAAGACTAAACTCTATTGGATTAGGATGACACTTTTGTCAGTATGTGTTTGTAGGCACTGAAAAATCAAATAAGAAAATTTTGGTTGGATACGAACTTGCACCCAATTGATATCGAGAATAGTCCAACCCTTAAAACAAAAGGCGGCTCGGCGGGATCCGGAGAAGGGTCGAGGTGACCCTCATGCAAGAGTGTCACTCTTCCTGATTTTTAGTTCTATAAATTTTGCTTTATGAAGTTGGGATGACAATAAAGTTATACATTTATGTCAGTTTCGATAATTTTTGAAGTAGAAAAAAAGTAATTGAAAGTTGAAGTTGTATTTGAACATAAATTTCACTTGAAAAGAAAGTAATGATGTGATTGAAAATCATTATTTCACTTGAAATACTCATCAGAGTGAGCTTTAATTTAATATTTCATTAGTATTTGTATTTGAAATACAAATTATTGAGCTTCAGTCTGAAGCTCAATAATTTGTAAATAGTGATGGCCAAACTTAAGCTTGCAAATATTGATTTCAGTTTACAAGTGAAGTCATGATCAAACACTCCCCAAATGCTTATGTGATAAACTGACATAAAATTTCAGCTAATTGGAAAAACACCAATGGTTTATCTTAACAAAGTGACAGAAGGATGTGGAGCTCACATAGCTGTGAAACAAGAGATGTTTCAACCTACTTCTAGCATCAAAGACAGGTATCTTATCTTCTTCATACTTCTCTCCTGTCTATGTTGAGTATTTGTTCGTAGCTGGAATGGATCTCATTTGTCTAAAAACCGTATTCTTATTTGTACATCACTTCTTTGCTTCCACTCTGTATTAAGAAAAAACTAATTCTCTTGTATTTTCACCAGACCAGCATTGGCGATGATCAATGATGCAGAAAAGAAAGGCTTAATATCACCTGAAAAGGTAAGTAAATGCAATTCTATCCGGACACTAGCAGGAGTACAACAAGTTGGGATACCGCGTTTTTCTCTTATCATAACATATGATTGTATAAATATTTTTATACTGTCAGTGCGTAGATTTTAAACTTGACTAGTATATGTTATCTTTGACCTACTTCTTGATTATATTTAGACGACATTGATTGAGCCAACATCGGGAAATATGGGGATCAGCATGGCATTTATGGCAGCAATGAAAGGCTACAAAATGGTTTTGACAATGCCCTCATACACAAGCTTGGAGAGGAGAGTGACAATGAGAGCATTTGGAGCTGATTTAGTCCTCACTGATCCAACCAAAGGAATGGGAGGCACTGTTAAGAAAGCTTATGGCCTTTTGGAATCTACACCTAATGCTTTCATGCTTCAGCAGTTTTCTAATCCTGCAAACACTCAGGTATTTTGAAGAAACCGTACTTAATCCTATGTTCTTTGTTTCACTATTGGATTCTCGGTTGTTTCACGTTGAAAACAGATTCATTTTGAGACGACTGGTCCTGAGATATGGGAAGAAACTCAGGGTAATGTTGACATATTTGTCATGGGAATAGGAAGTGGAGGCACTGTCTCTGGTGTTGGACAATATCTGAAATCCAAAAATCCTAATGTCAAGGTAAATCCATACTATCAATGTACTTCTGATTGACTATGTTACAAAACAAGTTGACAAATTTAACTTATATACATTGAGAGTGTAAATAATTATACACTATCAATGTATTTTAACTTGTTTTATAGGTAATCTGCCTTATTAGTTTTTATACACGTCAATGTATAGAACTTAAACTCATAACTTAACATAACACCATGCTTATATTTTCTCCTCTTTGCTAGATATATGGAATTGAGCCAACTGAAAGCAATGTACTAAATGGTGGAAAACCAGGTAATTTTCCTCTCATCTTTCAATTTGTCTATGAGATCCTAGTATTTATGAAGTATTCAAATTACTGCATGTTCTTATAATATTTATAATAATCTTTAAATGACCACCAATACAGGTCCTCATCACATAACAGGGAACGGGGTTGGATTCAAGCCAGATATCCTGGACATGGATATAATGGAGGAAGTTATGATGGTATGTTAAATTCTTTGTTAATCTGTTTTCTTCTGAAACTGGAAATATCAACAAAATTATGTGATTACCAAGAGTTCCAGTGAATTACAGCTTAGTCAGTCTGGTAATTGTACATGATCTGTGCTTGCTCATGTAATGCAGGTTTCTAGTGAAGACGCCGTAAACATGGCTAGGGAGTTGGCAGTCAAGGAAGGGCTCATGGTAAAGTTCTAGATAAATGCATCTTTCTTTTAAAAACCAATAGCTAAAAAACTTGATCGGTACCAACTTGATCTTGTTGCTCCTGAAAACAAACATGCATGAACTGTTTGATGAAGTATGTGTCCGGATAGTCCCGATCACTCTCATTTTGATAAAAGTGTGATAGATGTTTCCACTCTAAACTACATAGTAGTATTCATCTATAGAGTAAATCTGTTGCGATCCCTTTATATCATGTAATGAAAAAGCTTATCTCCATTGAATAGGTTGGAATATCGTCGGGAGCTAATACAGTAGCAGCTCTTCAACTTGCTCAAAAACCAGAAAACAAAGGCAAACTCATAGTGGTATGAATATGTCAGATTTAAGATACAAACCCAACCTCAATACTTTTTCTTTGCTCATTTTTCACAATTTGTCATTTTCAATTTCAGACTATACATGCAAGTTTTGGAGAGAGGTACCTCTCATCGGTTCTGTATCAAGATCTGAGGAAAGAGGCCGAGAATATGCAACCTGTTTCAGTTGATTAATGTTGCAATTTTACTTATGATGATTATATATAGTTGAAGGCTCTGCAAGAAAAATGTATTATTTTTCTAAATAATGTTTATGCTTGTAAATTTTTGATGATTCACCTTTCTGAATCCTGCTTATGCTCTGCTCTTGTTGTTTCTATGTTATAGGCTTATAGTATAGAAATCAGTTGACAGTTAGTTTTTAAAAAAAATTTATGAGGACTGAAACGCAGGGCACCTATGTCCTCAATCTTCTTTAGTTATGAATCTTATAGGCAAGCAAATCTAGTATTGGTCATTTTTCCACTAAACATGTTAGAACTGACATGGAGTATCACTTGGCTAGGGATAATCTAGGGGTGTTGACACAGCTACCCACAAAAATAAAACTATTTACCCTTGTCTACTCATTTGTTTTTCTACCCATAAACTAATTACATTTCCTACCCGTAGTAGTTTTTGTAGGGGATTTTTTCTTTATTCTCCAATTCTTTTTTATTTCTATGCTTCTTTTCTTCTTTTTTTTCTTTTCTGCTTTTCTTTTTTCTCGTTTTCTTCTTATTTTTTTCTTTTTTCCTTTTCTAATTTCATTTAACTTCTTTTTTTTTTATATTCTTTTTCTCTTCATAATCTAATTTCATTTACCGTTTTCACTAATTTTTTTATTATTCTTTTTTTATAGAATAAGAAAAATAATTGATATAGTAAATATTTGTTTACCTTTTTTTAATATAACTAGTACAATACACCTTTTATTTTATTTTTCTTTCTCATTTTTTAAATTCAATTATTAAACTGAAATAATATCAGTTGTCACTTGATCTAATACACTGAATATCACATTGACTGCTGTTGAGCACCATAAATTACATAATCAGATTCTAAGAATCAACACGTGATTGCCATGCAAACCTTGATCTCCTTCCCTATAAATATCAATACACACTCTACCATTAGCAGTAATACAACCAGTTATAGAGCAAAGAAAACATAATCTACGGCAACCAAATCTCCATATATACTAGTTAGAATAAAAATGATAATAAAATATTAAAAAATAGAACAAAAGTATAAGTAGCGAAAAAGACTTCTAGTACCATGTGATACCAATATGGTATATATGTATACCAACAGCGCATATGATTTCTCTAGAATATTGCAAAACTATCTGCGACTATACTACTCTACCAAAATATTAAAGGACGCAATAAAAGTATGAGAAAATTACATGCTCGTATTGCAAGCTAAATATTCGCAAAACAACTTGCTCATTTCGTATACTAAGAGGGTATATAGTTGTATGGGGTCGTTCCAACAATTGCCTATGACTATAAAAACTATTAATACACATAATTTATGTCCATCGGCACACAAAAATTCCAGCATTATTGCAACTCATGTTGATATAAATAATTTCATAATAGAATTCACTTAAACTGCAGCTAAAACAACCAAAATAATGTTCAAACTACCATATGATACCAATATGGCATATAACTATACCAACATGGTATACAATTTTACTAGTTAATTTCCGGCAACTATATGACTATACTACTATTACATAACACACATGCATAAAGAGAAAAATAAAAAAATAGTGTACCACATATTAATATAATAAGGTATTTCAAGATATTGTACTATATTACTATTATTAAAAGAAAATCAAATATTGTACCAATTAAATGCAACTAATACAACCAAAAAATAATTCAACTAGCATATGATACCAATATAGTATATAGCTATACTAATAGGGTATATAGTTGGAATGAATTGTATACTAAAATGGTATATTTGTATACTATTTGGGTATACAATACAAATTCGTCTTCTTCTCTGGTTAAACTATATTTCAACCCAAATTTCTAAAATTTACTACAAAATCTCCACCAAATTGACTAAAGCTTTAGCTACAACCTCCAATCAACTTTCCAAACTAACCCATACAGGATCGGATCAAAACAATTAAAAACTCAAACAAACCAAGTTATGAGTTTCAAGCTTCAAGGTCCGTCAATGGTAGATTTAAATTTTTGTATAATAAATCTCCAAAAATCAGCATCAAAGGTACAATCTACGCATCAAAGAACAATATTAGCTACATTTAATTGGAGACCAATGGAGTAGTGCTGGATCGATTTGATTCTTGCAGTGCTGGATCGATTTGATTCTTGCAGTGCTGGATCGATTTGATTCAGCACACCTGCTTATAATAACACACCTGCTTACTATTTTTTTCCCCTGTATGCTAACACGCAAAAGTAATACAAGATGGAATTATCTCCTAATGAAACTGCAATTTCACTAATTTGTCCTTCAACGAGTACAAAATATAAGCACCAGGCAAGTATAAAAAAACTGCACTTATTACAAAAGAATATCCCATGTCCACCACTCTATATTAAAAGGTAAAGACGACACTAAAAATCTGTATTAAAAAGGAAGAAAAAAACGAATAGCTAACAACTCCAAAGAATCTAATGTGGGCGGGTAAATAGTATTGATTGCATAGGTAGGAAAAGTAAATAGTTTAGGTATGGGTATTTAAGGGTAAATAGTTTGAATTTAATGGGTATAAAGTGAGATTTTCCCATAATCAATCTAGAGCGGTCGATACGGGCTGGCCCAGCCCAGCCTAGCCCAGTTCATACGGGCTTTGGCAATTGATGGGTTACTTTGGGCCGGCCCACTGTTTCGACGGGTCTTGAAATGATCAACCCAGTCCAGCCTTACGTGGGTCAGGGGCCTCCACGGGCCAGCCCATCATTTAAAAAATTATTTTTTATATTTTTAAAAATTCAAGTTTTAACCTAAAATGCAAAACGTGTATATTCACACACACATACAAGTCTAAAAATATACTTGATGTATGGAAAACTCTACAAAACTTAATGACTTCTGACATTATTTCAATAGATTACTATAAAACACACAAAAAAAAGAGGACGTTATTTCATTTATTAAAAGTCAATACTCAAAACAAACTACTCAAAAATCTTTTCAAGGTACTCATAGCATATCTAACACCAACAAATTATCTTTATCGGGTTCTTTTGAAACAAATATGTCATAACATCTTCATTTTCATCTAAATCTATAATTATATGCAATGTTAATTAGTTAAACAATAAGAAATAGCTAAAAAAATTAAGAACAAAAGCATTTAAATTCAAATAAAAAATATTACCAGTTTGAGATTGAACTACTCTTCTTATTTTATTTTTTTATATTTTAATTAAATACGCTTGTTAAGCTCACAGGCCAATCAATCCAGCCTCGATCAAGCCTCATGGGCCATAGGCTTAATTAGGTCGGACTTAAAAGCCTTGTTTTTAAATGGGCTCCAAATTTTTTAGCCCAACCCTATCAAATTACAGGCTAAATCCGGCCGGTCCAACGGGCCAAACCCATATTGACCGGAGAAACTTTCAGAAACTACTATGTTTTAGTGGTTATTAGCTAGTTGTAGCTACCATTTACTATATTACTTCCTATAGCTATGTTTTCAAATTTTTTAGAGTGTATTCGATGTATTTAAGCTACTGTATTCATGAATACAGTAGCATTTCTAGGCGTAAAACAGGGGATTACAGCTAGACAGATTTTTGTATTCGACTGTACTCGACTGTATTCATGGCGTGAAACATGGGATTACAGCTGGACAGATTATTGTATTCGACTGTATTCGATTGTATTCACGACGTGAAACAGGGGATTACACTTTTTTAAACGAAAAGTGAATCAATTAACATAATAGACTCCTAATATAACTCAATAAACTCAATTATAACACACAAATTTTGTATTTCCAGATATAAAAAAGATTCTCAACCGAAAAACACCCCAAAAACATAGCAATCTTCAAAGAAATTATATAATACATCTGAATACATAAATTATATTAATTAAAAAAATATATGAATACATTCATGGAATATAGCGAGACATTGAATACAATGAAATACATGGAATATAGCGAGATACACTGAAATACAACGAAAAAAAACGACAATGAATACAACGAAATACATGAAAATACAGCGAGATACATTGAAATACAATGAAAAAAAAGGTAACAGAATCTTCAAGTTGCTCAGCCCCAAACTCCGTCGTCTTTGTTCAAGAACAACCCTAATGTCGTCTCGTCGAGAGGCCCGCGATTCTGACTCGAAACGTCATTGTTCCCGTTACTGTAATACTATTCCGGCCTCTCCAACATCTAGCCTTTATTCAAAACGACCACACAACAACCAAATTGCAGCTTTGCAGTGTTTTCCCAAAAGAGAGAGAATGAAGAAAATTACCGTTGAAACTCTCCTCGAAGAAGACCTCAGCGGAGACGACAGCGACAGGCAGAGAGAATACAGTAATTAGATGGAGAGCTAGGGTTTGCCCTTCGTTGAGTAGCCATAGCCACTGTTGTGAGATCGAAATACTGACTCTGAAAGATCTCTTATGAAAGCTCTTTTATACTAGCGAGAGGATTTGTTTGAAAGCTCTTTCTTCATACAATATTTGTTTGGTTATATGTGGCAACAACAATGGCAACCCTTTGGAATGGCTTGAGAAGAAAGAGCGGAGATTCGCAGCTGATGGTGGTGGCAGCGGAGAAGCTTTCCAGGAGGAAAAACGATCGACGGAGGAACTGATGAGAGAGAATCCATGAGTTTGTATTCATGGAGAAAACTGGCGTTGAGAGAGAGGTTAGAGAAAAATCTGAAAGAATGAGAGAGAAAACAATACAAAGCGTATTTTATGGTTTAAGGGTAGGAGATGACCATAAATAGATATTTGGCTATAAAAATCAAATGGTAGCTATGAAATATAATTTTTTAAAATGGTATTTATTTAAAATAAATAAGGTATCAACCTTTGCTATAGGAGGTAAAAGATTCCTATTGACTGCTCTAGGATAATCCAAAGCTATCGGGACATATGCGATATTTCGTTCTGTATATGGGGCTTATGGCATCTATTAAAAATTTTAATATAAAGGTTTGGCCATGGTCCCTTAACGGATATTCCATAAAATTGGAACAATGAAATGAATTTGGACAAATCAAAAAATTATCTATAGATTTCACCTGAAGGGGAGTCTTGGAGTAACACTAAAATTAGGCCAAATACATCGACAACCCCTTAAAGTTATCCTCACTTTTCACTTACACACTCTATCTTAAGTCCGTTCCATTTGAACACTTCAACCATATCTCATATGCGTCATTTAGACACAAAAAGCTGACATGGCAAGACAAGTGTTCTTCACATTTTCCAGGCGCGTGAAATGGTCCAAAAAACAAACTCCTCATCTTTCTTTCCAGAAAATGAATAGTTTTTGCCGGAAATACTTTCCGGCAAATATTTCTTTTAATTTTTCATCATTCTATTTCCATCGATATAATCACCTTCTCCATTCACCCCCTTCTCCTATTCCTCCTGACATTGTAGTCCGGCGAATGTGGCGGAGAATTTGGGATGTCGTTCCTTTCGGATCTGAAAAATTTGGAATGTCGTTCTTGATTTGAAATCCGAGCCTAATTGTATGTAACTATCAGCAAAATTTGTTGGTAGTACTCCAAAGATTCTTGGCTAGGCTAGAATGATACTGATATTACTAGCTCTCTTTCTCTGCTCGCACCCGGTGGTGTTTTGGCCTTGCTGAAATGAGGAACTTTCTCTGCTCTCTTTTCCACTGTCCTAATTATTTTTACTGCTTTTAGTATTTCAGTTTAATTTTGTCAAATGTAATGCAACTCCGGCAAAACTTTGACAGACCTCAGTCCTTAAGTCTCAGATCTCAAGCTTTGACAGACATCCACCAAACTCCGGCAAAGCTTTGACAGACCTCCCACAATTTCTAGATGTGCTTTCTCACATCAGATCTGGGGAAGAAAACGAAGGAGGCGGAGAGTT
>NC_031989.1:13795298-13807557 GCF_001879085.1 Nicotiana attenuata
TCAGCCTCTGATTAATCTTCAGCAGCTAGATGAACAATTGTAGGGTGAAAAGGATCCCCACCTTGTTAACACCCCTAGATGATTTGAAAAAAACCTTTTGGTGACCATTAATCAAGTTATAGAATAACCAATTATTACTAACTAAATCAAATCGCATTACCAATAAAAGCTTTCTGAGAATCCCAGTTTGCTCAAAACAATCTTTGTAGGAAAAAGCCATGATAATTATCATATGCCTTTTGCCATATCAGCTTAATGACCACATTTGGACCTGCTTAGTTCTAAGCCTTATAGTCAGTTGATGAATTTCTTGAGTTAAAAGAACATTCTCTATATATTACTTCTTCCTTTTCACAAAACCTGTCTGTTCTTCTGAAATCAAATTAGGTAACATTTCAACTATTCTCTCCATGAATCACTCTGAAAAAATCTTATCACAAAATTGCTGAGACTGATAGGTCTCATATCTGCAAAAGTCTGAACCTCCTTCTTTTTTGGTAAATAATACCAATTGGTGTGGAGTCACACTTTTAGGAAGCTGTGCCACAAGAAGAATGCTTTGACCATATCAACCACATCAGCTTCAATTATTATCCAAGCATTTATGATAAAATGCCCCTGTGAAATCCATCAGGGCCACCTGCAGAGTCCCCATTCACGCCCATAACTGCTCTCTTTACTTCCTGTGCTGTAGGTAATGCCATCAACCTCTCATTTTTGTTCAAGAGTAACCATAGAGGGAACATAATTAAGAATACTAAAGTCAGTAGGAACTGAACTTTCTGTAAATTGCTCCTTATTAAAAATTTTTACTGCCTCTTCTGCAATTAGCTCTTCATCTTCTATCCAATTACCTCTACTGTTTTGAATCCTCATTTAAGTTTCAATCTCTTCCTTCTCCCTTAACTTGAGCATGGAAAAATTAGTGTTTCTGTCACCATCCTTAAACCCATCATCATGCCTGATTTTTGCCTCCAAAATCCTCCTCCAGAAGACAGATAACTTGATCATTTCAGCTTGAACACTTTAATGAACATCTTTGTCTGTTCAGCTGAGTAGGATTGACTTCAAATTGCCTTTTCATGGACCCAATACTACCTCCTCTTAAACTTGGCAATCTTCTGGAAGATATCACCATTATGGAGCTCTACTCCAAACTGATAGTGCATGTTTGAGTTTTTTCAATTTAAAATTGAAAAGTACCAAAAGGCAATTAGCACTAAAATATTCTGCATTCCAGTTCTCTTCACCACCTCTAGGAAAGATTTCATGCTTTGTCCAAAAATTAAGAAATCTAAATGCTTTCTTAATGGGAGGGGATTCAATATCACATTTAAGTAGCAATGGGCAATGATCAGATCCTGTTTTTGATAAGTGAGTCACCTGCAAACCAGGAAAGGAGTGCTGCAATTCACTGTTACCCAGACATCTATCTAATCTTTTAAAGATGCAATCCTCATCTGATCTTCCATTCCACCAGGTGTAAATACTTCCTTTAAAGCCCAAATCTGACAGGTTGCAGGTATTAATACAATGCCTAAAATCATCAACTTCATTAATATGCACAGGTAATCCACCAAACTTCTCCTCCTCATCCCAAATCACATTAAAATCTCCTCCAACAAGCCATGGAATTGTCATATCACTTGCCATGGCATATAGAGAATCCCATAATTCAATTCTCTCTATTGCATCACATTTGGCATATACCAGGGTAAGTATTAACTCCACATGAGATTCTGTGTGAAACAGTTTTAAAGTCAACTGCTGAGTCATGTTGTATAATATTGTCACTTCAAACACCTCATCTATGAGAGCCCATATTTTATTTGAAATATTGACCACTGCCTGTGCCAGCCCAATTCTCCTTCTATACCTTTCAATAGTTCCTGCTTGCTGCATAGGCTCTAGAATTCCTATGAATTCAAACTGATGTTGTTTATGCATTGTAATTAACCTTTCAAAAGCCTGCTTAGTGTTAACAGACCTCACATTCCAAATAATTGCATCCATTAATGATTTTGAGTTTTGGACAAAGTTCTCCTTGTTTGTACACCTCCAGTCTGGACAGTTGATGTCTCCTTGGGTTGCTTCCTTCTACCCTTGGCTGCAGATTTGACTTGCTCTATTTGTCTAGGAGATAAATCCCCTTGCCTAGCTATATTTAAAAAATTTTGTGCAGTGGATTCCTCATCCATATCAATACCTGTATCTCCCTCTTGTGCACCTATCTTTCTTTCTTTATCTGTGACTACAATATGAGCAGCCTGTGTGTTAGTAGCTAGTGCATGATCACCTTGACATTTATCCACCTGAGCTACTGCTGTAACAGATTTGATAGAGGTTCCTGTTAGCTCCTTATTTTTCCTCTTACTGTCTCTGTCTACCTCATGTCCTATACTTGTCACATCTTTGCCCTTGTTCTCCTCTTGGTTTTGAACTGTTCCCCCTGGATCAATGATCCCCATATCCCTGTCTAACTCCACCTCTGCATCATGTTCCTCATTTTGATTGGCTGTCTCTTCATGAACTTTAAAAACAGCTGCATTGCATCTTTCTTGTTGGTTTGCTCCTTCAGTACCCTGACTAATTGTAACTGCTGCATTTGTCATATAGAGTTTGTTACTTTGTTCCCCATTGTCAGTATGCTGAAACTTGTTTTCCTCTTGTTCCTTGATGTTCTTTTGATTCTCAGAGGATCCAATATCCTTAATCTTGCCATTCACACTTTGATTTTCTTCCTCCATTACATCACCACCAATCTCCTCATCACTATGCATCACTTCTGGAATTATTCCCTCATCTACATCCTCCTCAGCCTGATTAGCCCATAGTTTACTACCACTCCAGTTGATTTTTTCATTGCTTTTAAACAATTCAAAATCAGAATCCACTATCTTTTCCTCATTATTATGCCTCATCAGTCCTGCCTCTACCCTGGTATCCTGGGATGGTACTTCTTGAATTGAGGTATTTATAGCAACCTCATTGATTTTAAAAGCTCTTTGTACCCATGTTGCAGTAGACTCCTTTTCCTTCTGCTCTTTGAACACTTTGTTTTTGTTCCTTGTTTCTTCTAATATTTTCTGCTTGTTAATTCCTGCTGGGTTGGTACTACTAGCAGGCATTACATTTATGTTCTTCATGCCTTCATTATTTCCTTTTGTGCTCCCAGGAGACCTAGGTGTTATCATTTTTGCTGTATGACTTAGAATTCCAGTTTCCTTTGCAATAGGCACTGCTATTTGAGATTCAACTAATGCCAGTTGATTATTAGCATTATCATTAGTTTCCTCCAATTCCAAGACTGCAAATTTATTACCAGTATGCACCTGGTTGTCTTGCTTTTCTGCTGGTACCATTGCCTGAGTATGACCATTGTTTTCTTTAATACCACCTGATGCATTTCCTTTTTGATCATTAATTGTTGCCATAGCTTTGCCACTATTACCTGTGTCAACATTCTGCTTGTCTTTGCCTTGCATTCTTTTATCCTTCACTTCCTTCCATTGAGCACCTTGGTTTCCCACTATTTTGCCACTTGATAAAATCATTAATGGTGCATCATTTTTGTTTCCTGGTGGAACTGCATCATCTGCCTTATGCTGTTTGGCTTCAGTTTTTGTTGCCATAAGTTCTGGGTGAAGTCTCCAGCATTCAAACATATCATGACCTTGCAATTTGCATTCTTTACAATACTTAGGTAAGTAGTCATAATTTATGTTTACCCATTCAGTCCTAATGTCTCCTGTATCTTCATTAACAATGTCCATGCGCACCTTCTTAGGCAAATCAGCTAATAAATCAATCAAAACCTTCACTCGAGCACAACTAGGCCTAGTTTTATTTAAAGTAGCTTGATCAAGATGCAATGGCTTTCCAACTGCTGATGCTAAAGAAAACAAGCATTCCTTAACAAAATAGGTAGGCAACAAATTAGGAAAAGAAATCCAAGTCATGACCTTGGGAGTTTCTTCCCCCGCTTTAAATTTAGCATCATAAATCAATGTCCTTAGTTGATATTCCTCGCCATACTTGTCTTTAACATAATAAACACTTTTTGATGAAAAATCAATAAAATCTTGCCATAAGGAGAGTCTAACCAATATATGTCTTTCCCGTAGGTACCCAATGTTACACTCACCTTTAATACCACATTGCATTGGAATAATGCGTCGCAATTCTTTAAGTTCAGGCCACCCATAGGAAAATTTGCACACGACTGCATATTGTAGTCCTTCAATCACGTTCATACGCTCAACTTCAGCTTCCGTAAAACAAATTGTTGGCTGACCTTGAAAGAATTGAGCTCGACGCAATGGTATGGGTTCAATCACTGATGCGCGATCCTTCATGGCAGTAGAAGTCGTCGTAGACTTTACTGCTTGTGCATAATCCATTGGTTTGGACGTGTTAATTGTTTGTGTAATGTTAGGGGGAGCGTGGGGGGGCAGCCCAGCCACTGGTGGTGGCTGGCCACCGGCCGACGATGCCATGGCAGCGTTCCTTGAGCTTTCTCTCTCTAAAATCGCTTTCTAGAGAGAAGGCAGAGAATTTTTTTTGGGTTTAGGGTTTTTTTTTTTTTTTTTTTGCAAAAACCACTAGGCATAGCCTAGGGCTAGTTTTTATTTATATAAAAGAAGCAAAACAAAGTGTCATGATATCTAAACAATGTACTACATAAAATAATAGCTACATAGATCCTATTATCAAAATTGAGTAAAATACTCAAAATTGATATCACATAATAATTACTAAGTATTAAAAAATCTACTAGCCCATGAGACAAATGTGATATGCGGTCCAGTCCAATCTTCCGTGTAATCAGGCCCAAAATATCGCCCAAAATCGCGCCCAAATACCGTGTACTCAGGCCCATGAATATCGGCCCAACATAGCGCCTGTACTGCCAAACCAGTGTAGAAAAAACTGTGCATCCGTAGCCTCCAATTTGCATACATAGCCAAACTCCCTCAAATTGTTGCCTTGCATATATAGTCACATATATAGAAGTGAAATGCTCCCATATATAATGGCTATACAGACAGACAATGACTAAATAATTTTGACCCAAAACTCCTGAAGCCCAACTAACTACCTTATTCCATGTATAGCCACTACCCGCCCTTAGATAATTGTTAATATAGCCATAGTCACTTTTCTCCCCCTCAAATTGCAAAATTAGACCCAAATCTATCCTTCCCCCTATCTGACACGTTGTATTAATCTTGGTTATTGAGAGACACCTGTATAACCCCATTATAATAACAAATCCCCTTTTCATTTCATCATTCTTCAGTCCCTTCTCCTCCATTTGAAGCTCCCCTAGGTAATATCGACTCCTTCTCTCTTCCATTTTTGTTCTGACTTCTTTACTCTTTCTCCAATCGACCTTACTAACTCCCCTCCTTGATTTAATCTTCATGTACATGCCTGAATCACTCTGCCTCGACTTGTTTAAGCTGCTCTGGACCTCCCGCTTATACTGCCTAGCTGCCTCAAACGCTGTGGAGACTTCTATCCTCATGCTTACCTTCCCATTCGTAGAAACTCCATGTCCAGCTGCTGCTGCTTTCAAGAGATTTGTCCATGAACAAGTTCCTGATGAATCAGATCTGCCGCATCCAATGAAGGCTTGACCAGGAATGCTGCTCAAAATGTTGCATGTAGGCTTTCCGTTCAGAAATGGTGACCTGATGCTCAGATGTTCATGGAAGCTGCTTAAATTTTCATGAATATGCGATTGGACTTTGTAAACTATTTTGAGAGTAAAAATCTTCTCTCTCTCTCTCTCTGATTTGTGCATTTTTGCTTCTTCAATTGTTGCTTTGCCTGTGGATATGCTTGTCTTATGATTAATTGACTCCATGTATGTTGTAATGTATTTCTGCCTCTGATTGAAAGCATGTATGCATTTTTGCTTCATCCAACTAAATACCTTTAAAAAGGAAAGGCATTTTGTTGTCAGCATCCTTAATGCATTTGTGACCTTATATTGTGTTTTGTTTTTTGATGCAATTCCTTGTATATTGGGTACTATTGTGCTTATGCTATTGTCTAGATGTAATTTTAATCCATTGGGCTGAATGCTAGGCATTAATACCACCAATTGAATCTCTATTACACCATAGAAAAATAGCAAAGTCCATGTACCTGCAAAACAACAAACTAGGTTAGGTAAAATAATCTGTATGCCCTCTTCCAAAAGGATTTGAGCATGGCCCTTTGAGAAATCTCTGGTCACCATATCCTCCTCCCTAAGGACTTGAATATAATGATCTGAAGTATTATGAAATCCTGCAATTTTTGTCCTGATATTGTACAACAATGATATCTGCCAATTCAGCCAAGTGAACCAACACCAACAATGTATATTGATGTACATTTTTCCTAGTGGCTTTGTGTGACACTTTCCACATATCTTTGCTCTATAACTATTAGGTGCCACAACTGTTAAGCTCCAGAAAATATGACTCCATGGATCCATGTTACTCATTATTGATCTTCCTTCCTGGGAATGAACACAAAGTGCTAATACCACCCATGGAAGGTTAACCAATAAATGAGACATAGATCTGCTATTAAAACCTGCAAAAAAGAAAAATTGGTTAGGAAAAACAATTGATGTTAAACCCTCCTCCCTAAGGATTTGGACTTGGAATGTGCTTTGATTTACTCTGCTATTATTGATTCTCCAGTTCCTTATTTCCTTTGCAAATACTCCAATTCTACTCCTCCACCTTATTTCCTCCCTTTCTACCATGTTGTTGCAGCTCTTACTCTCAAGTATGGGCATTGTGACTTATCATCATTAACAATTCTTCTTCCTTGACTGTCCAGTTCCCAAAAACTATTAGCCTCAATATTACCATGATCTAAAGCATAATTGGCCAGATGATCTGCTAGTCTATTGCCTTCTCTAAGAGTATGGGACACTGTCACATTACATCTACTCATCAGCTCTTTAAGTTCTTCCACTTCTTCTGTAATACTCCATGGCATAGTCCACTCCTCATTTAGTACCTTCATGATAACCATTGAGTCTGTATGCATTTCAATTAAGACATAATCATGATTCACACAATATCTCATTGCTTCCAGTAATGCAGTAACTTCTGCTACTGTGTTGGTCCCTTCCTGAATTTCTTTTCCACAAGCATATAATATATCTCCTTCTTCATTCCTCAACACATAACCAATTGCACTTCTACCTGGATTGCCCCTTGAAGCCCCATCTGCATTTATTTTAATCCATCCCTCCCTAGGATACTCCCACAATACCTTTGAATATCTTAACACAGGAGTATAATTTTCCATCATATCAACAAGATCTGGCCATTTGTGAGGGACATTTTGCAGACTAGGTTTTCTGAATTTAACTAAAGCTTGCATGGTAGATGATATCTGATATATCACTCTACTAACAGTGATTGCATCACCATATTTATAACTATTCCTTCTCTTCCACAATTCCCAAACAATCACTGAAGGCAAAGCTTGTAAAATAGGTTGCAATCTAGGTACCACCTCAGCTGTCCAGCATCTAATTATAGCCTGGTGAAAAGTTATTCCTTCTGTTGCAATACTTGTCTTTTCCAAAAAATATTTCCACACTGCTCTAGCTGGTTTTGATGTAAAGAACAAGTGCTGCATAGTCTCTTCCTTTGGTTCCAAACAGCACCAGCATTTTGATGCCATCAAGTATCCCACTTCCTAAAGAACTCATCTAATGGTAATCTGTTCTTCCAAAACCTTCCACATAAAAAAACTGACAACTTTTAAAAAGGTAAAACCCTTTCACCCATATTTTCTTATATGCAGAAATAGGGTCTTTTCCTTCTTACATATTCCCAAGCTGTCTTCACACTAAATTCCCCCTTGTTTCTAGCATCCATATTGGTTTGTCTAGACCCCATCCATTTTTTGGTGCTTTTATATTCTGCAAAACATGATTAGCAATATCCTCTGGCAGTAGTCTCTCAATCATTTGGACATCCCACTGCCCATTATTCACCACTTCATAAACATTTCTGCACTGATTCATCACAAATAAAATCTGTGGAGTAACAAAATATAATGCCACCAAGACCAGTCCAGTTTTGAAACCAGAATAAGGAAGATCCCATTCTAGGCTTGCCACAATATTTGATGTTCTATAAGATCTCTACATTCTAACATTTCCTCCAAACATTGAGAACCCATCCCTCCAGGTAACCACCATAGGATTGAGTTTTTTGCAATATTTTTGGCTCATAAAAGAACTCCACAAGCTAGGTTTTGTTCTAAAATTCCACCAGAGCTTGCAAAATAAAGCTGTGGACATATCATGCAAAGATCTAAAAACCTACACCTCCTTCTTCACAAGGCAACATAGGGTAGACCAAGAAGCCCAATGCCTACTTGATTCACCTACTGTATTACTCCAAAAGAACTGTGCAAAAATTTTATGTAATCTATTGATCACATATGCTGGGGGTTAACTGCTGACAACAGATGAACAGGCATAACCTCTTGCAAAACCACTAGTGATTAACACTGCCCTTCCTCCTATTGATAGTAACTTCCCCTTCCAACCCTGCAATCTGTCCATTACTTTGGTAATAAGCTCTTGATAGTAAGCCATTCTTCTCCTCAAGTAGAAAATAGGACATCCCAAGTATGTAAATGGGAAATCCTGCTTAGGAATGCCAGTAATCATTTGCACCTTACCTACAACCTCTGCCCCTGCTGATTCATGTAGATAAATTGCAGACTTCCTTCTATTTATCAACTGACCAGATGCATTCTCATAAGCTGTTAAGACTTCCATTATCAATTTTAATGAGTAATCATCAGATGAGGAGAATATGATTGTATCATCAGCATATGCTAAGTGATTTATCTTGGGGCTCCATTTTGGTAATCCAAATCCATGGAATTGCCTAGTGCTATGCAGAGCATTCAGGCCCCTAGATAAGGCTTCTGCAGCTATAATAAACAAAGTAGGAGATAAAGGATCTCCTTGCTTCACTCCCCTAGTTGATCTGAAAAATCCATAAGGCTGGCCATTAACTAACACAGAATACCAGTTATTAGAAACTACTCCAAAGATCAGCCCTATAAATCTTTCTCCAAATCCCATCTTTCTTAATACTTTTGATAAGAACAGCCATGATAATCTATCATAAGCTTTCATCATATCAAGCTTTATCACCACATTAGGTCCATGTTTAGTTCTTAACCTTATGTCAGTCACTATCTCTTGAGTTAAAAGAATGTTTTCCACTATACTCCTCCCCTTAACAAAACCAGATTGTTCATCTGAGATCAATGATGGTAACAGTACAACCATTCTTTCATGAATAACTCTAGAGAAAATTTTGTTGACAAAGTTGCTAAGACTAATTGGTCTCATATCTGAAAATGTTTCAACTGCCTTCTTCTTTGGCAGTAGAACTAAGTTTGTATGAGTGATATACCTAGGCAGCTCATGTCCATTGAAGAATGCCTGCACCATAGCAACTACATCCTCCCCTATTACATCCCAGCATGACTGAAAAAAAGCACCTGTAAAGCCATCAGGACCACCTGCACTATCTCCATTTAGCCCCATCACTGCAAGCTTGATCTCTTTATCAGTAGGTTGTTGAATTAATTTAGCATTTTGACTACTATCCACCATTGAAGGCACATGTTCTAATATCCTAAAATCTGTAGGTACTGTGTCTTCTTGAAACTGCTTCTGAAAAAATTTCACTGCTTCTTCTGCTATTTCAGTACTGTCCTCTAACCAAATACCTTCTGAGTTTTGTATTCTCTTCAACTGTAGTCTCTTCCTTCTACCATTCACCTGAGCATGAAAGAATTTGGTATTCCTATCTCCATCTTGAAACCAATTCATCCCTGCCTTCTGCTTCCAGAATTCTTCCTCTAATGCAAGATATTTAATCAAGTCAGCTTGTACTTTCTGTAGCCTCTGCCTACTTTGTACTGTAGGATTTCTTTCAAATTCATCTTCATGAACTAGCACCACTTCCTCTAAACTAGCAATTTTTTGAAATATGTCCCCATAGGTGCTTTTGCTCCACCCTGATAATGCCCTCTTCAATTTCTTCAATTTCTGATTGAACATGTAAAATGGATCTCCTGAAAAGTCCACCTTCCAGTTTTCTCTAACCACTGATTTAAAGGTAGGATGTTTTATCCAAAAATTTAGGAATCTGAATGCTTTTTTAATTGGAATCACATCTGGACTACCTTTTAAATGCATAGGACTATGATCTGAACCTGTTTTAGATAAGTGAATTATTTCCAATGAAGGGAACATCTGTTGAAACTCAATGTTTGCCAAACATCTGTCCAACCTTTTGAAAATGCAATTTTCCTCAGCTCTCCCATTCCACCAAGTGAAAATACTCCCCTTAAAACCTAAATCTGAGAGATTGCAAGTATTGACACAATGTCTGAAATCATTAACCTCATTAAGTGATACTGGCAAACCTCCAAATTTCTCCTCTTCATCCCAAATAACATTAAAATCCCCTGCAACTAGCCATGGAAGTGTCATATCCCTTGCTAAGTAGTACATACTATCCCAAAGTTCAATCCTTTCAATTGAGTCACACTTTGCATATACAAATGTGACAATGAAAGACATCTGAGTATCCAGATTTGTGAACCTCATGGTCATTTGTTGTTCTGCATTAATCATGACATCAACTCCATGCTCTTCATCCACAAACACCCAAATCTTGTTTGAAACATTGGTGAATGCCTGCATCAAACCAAGCTTTCTTCTGTATCTTTCCAGCTTCCCAGAGTTCTGCATTGGTTCCATTAATCCAATGAATTGAAAATGATGTTGCCTTTGCATATTGACAAGTCTCTCAAAGGCTTTCTTTGTATTCACTGACCTCACATTCCAAATAATAGCATTCATCATTAATTGTGAGATTTAGATAGGGTTCTTCTTGTTTGAACCCCAGGAACTACACTTTGACCTTCTTTTGCATTTTTCTTTCTACCCCTTCCTGCTGATCTGCCTGTGTCCATGTGTCTTGGGGATAAGTCTCCTTGCCTTGCTATATTCCTAAAATTTTGAGTTGTAGATTCCTCATCCAGATCCTTGCCTACATGTATTGATTCTTCTTGCACTCCATCCTTGTTTTTTACAACTATTACCTGTTGCTGCCTACTATCAGAAGCAACTATATTGCTGATGTCTTTTGTGGCTAATATAGTTTGTTTATTAACTGCCTCTGCTATGTCTGCTTTCCCAAAGGACTGCATTGATTCTGAAAGTCTCTCAGGTTCAGCTTCAATATTTACCCCACTGTGTTGTTTCTCTCTATTCTCCTCTCTTAAATCTGTACCTCCATCCTGTGTTTCAACAGGTATATTAGGAGCTGGAGGAACTTCCTTAATATGCATATGAGTCAACCTGTTCTGTTCTCCACCTCCTTCAATATGACTTATATTCCCCTGTTTTGTAATGTGCTCTTCAGACATTTCTTTCTCATTTTGTTGTTTCCCCATACCTTTGTTGTTAACACTGTTCTCCTCCTGGTCTTTCTCCTCATCTGATGATTCTTCTTCTCCACAAGCTCCTTCTGGCAATTCATTCTCCTCTGGATCTTCTTCAATTTGTTGACTCCACACTGATCTACCATCAGTGTTTAGTCTCCTCTCATTATTGGCTAGTTGAAGTGCTGCATCAATCTCAGTAGCCTGTGATGGGATCTCCTGACAAGATTGGTTGGTTGCAACAACATTCTTCATAAAAGTTTTACTAACCCATGCTGCTGTAGATTCCTTTTGAACATCTTTTACTTTTGCATTCTCTTCCTCTTTGTGCTGCAGTTCCTTCTCCCTTATTGTTGTACTCCCAACTCCAGTAGACTTAGGAGTGTATTGAGCTGCTTTAGGATTTAGTCTTTTAGTATATTTGTCTGGAGTTCCTGCAATCCTGTTGACTTCCACCATCTCCAGTTGATTGTTGTCATCTTCTGCTCCATCTTGCCCTTCCAATGCTGCAAACATATTATTTGTAACAATTGCACCTTCTGCTTCAACTTCCCCATGTGTATCCCCATTCCCTTGTTCATCATTCCCATTGACTGAAACTATTTCTCTACCTTGTCCACCTTTACTCTGCTGATTCTCATATGGTATTACCAATTGCTGTGTATTAACTGTTAAAGGTACAATTTCCTTTCCCTGTTGTCCTTGGCCATTATCCTGCTTTGTGTTATTCTTCACACGATTATCCTTCACTTCTTTC
>NC_031989.1:13810384-13819584 GCF_001879085.1 Nicotiana attenuata
ACACATAAAAAGAGAGATTATCGTCATCTTCGCGTAAGAATTACTGTCAGTGAATCACCGTGTATTAAAGCCCCATTCCTGTGTCGTTTGCTCTTTAGATTCCATCCCTGCTTTCATTTTTTGTTTAATATTGCAGTATAATTTCTTCCTTCTGTGTTGTATGACCTGTTTGTGGATCCTATTATAACTAGGTTTAAGTGTCCCGGATGGACTCGAGTAGAAATAGTACTATCACCATCCATCTGAGGATCTTAAACCATAGATATAATAGGATTACTTACCTCTGAATGCCTTTGTAATGATCTGATACCTTCAATGTCTGCTTGAATTCTGAACTGAAATGTTTTGTGACTCTTGATTATATTTAAAAACCCGTCCCCCTAACGATTGGGTGAAAATATTGTTTAGCCTATTTGCCATCATCTTCCTATTCCGAAATATCCAAGACAATCTTATTAGTTATATTTTCTTCAATTCTCTTAGACATTCTGGGCATCTTAATAACAACAAACCGTTCAAAGGAATTATCTATGCTTGCCAGTCTTGCAACTCTTAGGACTGAGTACCAATAGTCACTAAATACATACTAACAAGTAGTAAAACCTGACAAACAAGTAGATAAACAGCCTTCTACCTTGCAAAAAAAGAACACATCATTAGCCAAAAAAAATTGAGTTCTTCAGCTTCTCCCCGTAGATAAGGTTTGACATGATAAAATCGACATCTATGGATCCTGTATCCAATCACACACCCCAGTTGAGTCCTCCGTCACTAGCTGTTGAAATTTGACCCTCAATATGGATCATTTGGCAGTTTGTCTTCATTTAACAATCCTCCTCCCTCTGTGAATCCACCTAAGCCAAGTCAGCATTTGCAGTGTTCGCAATACTCCAGTCAAAATTTTGCCCAATGATGCTGCTAATATTTTCCTTCTCTAAAAATATGGGATACTGGAACGTATCTTGCAACGTTTCCATGTTTCCTTATCTCCTCCATCAAGTCCAAATAATTCCAGCGGGGTTCCTCATTTTTCTCTAATATATTTTTCATCAACATGGAGTAGATGCAACCAAACTTGAGAGTAATATTTTTATTCATGGCATATCCTTAAGCTCAGGATCTACATCTTCAGCTTCATTTATTGATCCTTCAGCAATTTTCCTTGCCCATTGCAATTTTACCTCTCCAGCTCATCTCTACAGACACACCAATAGTCACTGCCTGCCTGGTTCTCTCTGAAATCCCATCTTTTTAATTTTGATCCACCCCCGGTTGAGAAATTCCCAATTGATTTATAGTATTTGAGCCTATGGTGTATAGTTGTCATACATTAAACAGTAAGTCACTGCGACTATGAGGAATCCCTTATAGTCCAGGCTCCTGTAACTTTACCAAGTATGGAGGCTAGTTGACACTTTGGTAAACAACCTACTCACTGAGACAGCATCCCCATGTTTCAGGCTGGTTCCTCCTCTTACAAAGTTCCCAAACTATGCATGATGGTAGAGCCTGCATCACTGCTTCAACTTCTGCATGTACCACTGGTGAGTCCAGCACTTAATTTATAACCCTGATCAATGTTACAACGGCCCTGTACAGCAATGCCTGACTCTGTAGGTCAAATCATTTTCCCATACAGCTTCTGCGCTTTGTTAGGATGAAAAGAGCAGGTGCACAAGTGATTCTCCTTAGGCTCAGTCACAACACGCTAGCACTCTAAAGATGGCATACTGATAGCAAATATTCTTTTTCCATATAATTATCGATGCCAGAGGTAATTTAGCTTTCCAAACTTTCCCATAAGAAAGAAATTTTGAAAGGAAGCCTTCACTCCATACAATCTGTAATAAGCTACTTAAGGATCTTCTCTCCTTCTCAAATGATTCCATGTTGTTCTTTAACAGATGAAATCTCTAGTTTTGCCAAGCCTATCCAAGAAGGAACATAAACATTCTGCTGAGAGGGAGATTAATCCTCTCTATAAGTGCATAGCTTAAACTTCTGTAAGAATTGCGAGTATATCTATTAGTACCATCTCATTTGAACCACTAAACAGTCCATTGATTATTATCTTTCATCGAATACCGAAAATTAATGTGGAGAGAAAAATAAGGGCTCAGTCCAGTGATTATCAGTTACAAATGACATAGAGAGATCCATTCTCATACTTCAATGATTGTGATGTTCTAGATTAAGTCTGTACAGTCAAGCATCTTCCTCTCATACATGAAGATGCTTCCCTCATGCACATTACTGCATTATAGTTTCCTTGCAGTAACTTCTGAGATCATAAATGCACTTCATAGGCTTGGCTAAGTTGAATTCCACCACAGTTTGCAAAAGGAGAGCTTTTAGACACATCATGAAGTGAACTGAAATCCTATTCCCCTCTTCACATGGCAAACATAATTAGACCATTCGCCCAATGCCTACGCTGACGCTCCCACAGCACTGCTACCAGAAAAATTGTGCACAAACTTGTGCAAAGTAGCTATTTAATGTTTCGAAAAATTAAGTGGAGGATTTACGCAGGCAGATAGCAGATGTACAGGCATACTTGTACACTTAGAGACTCAGTACTTGCTTCTCCCTCCAATAGGACAATAGCTTTCCTTTCCATAATGCCTTGTAGTTTGTCATAATCTTGATATCTCTAGGTTGGTAATTATTCCAATTTTCTCCTTGCATAAAATATAGGACAACCAAATATGGGAAGGGAAAGACTCCTGCCTACTATCCTGTTACGGTCTTTCAACCTTTCTTACTAACTTCTGCTGAGTCATCAGATGTGATGCAATATATATTCAGCTGATCTTAGTTTTGTTTAATCATACTGTCCTGAGTCAGCTTCATTATCAGGTAAGAATTTCCATTACTTAACTCTCAAAGATGCGGTAGCGATCTTGTATGAGCTAGAAATCGATTGTATCATCTGCATAAGCAAGATGATTAATTCTTTGGACTCCACTTGGTATCCTAACCCAAATAAGTAAGATTTTGATGGAGAAGAATTTAGACCTCCTGAGAGAGGCTTCACAGCTATATGAACGAGTTGGAGATAGAGATCTCCTGTTTTACACCCATTTGATGATTGAAAAACCATAGGAACTGCCCAGTTTACCAACACAGAATACCATTATTCCTAAGCAGATAAGATCATTCCTAAAAATCTTCACAAACTCATTTCCTCACATTCTAGGTAGAGAATGCAACCTGATACCTGCATAGGCCTTTGTGTTCATATACTATAGTTTCATCACAACATTAAGGTCTTGCCTTGTTCTTAAACCTATATATCGTGATTGATTTCCTGAGTCAATAAACACAGTTTTTTCCACTATACTTCTGCCTTTACAAATCCTGCTGTATCTATGGTGTTCGAGGATTAATTTAGGAAATATATCACCACCTTTCATGATATATGATTCAAGAATATTTTGTTGAGAAATTGCTAAAGACTTAATTGGCCTAAGATCTGAGAAAAGTATCTGACCTCATTTCTTTTTCTCGGAAGAAGAAGGGCTCAAATTTCTGTAGTGTAACATATACCTTTGGGTCAATTCTCTGTGACCAGCTGGGATGAAAAAATGTTAGGACGATGCATATAAATATCTTTCCCAAATAATGTCCCACGATTGAGTGATAGAAAGCTCCAGTAGATAGAGCCATCTGGTCCACCTTTGCGCTGGAATCTTTCCAGCCAAGCTTCGATCGACGTCCTCTTCACCTGTCTGTATTTGTAGGACTGGCTACCTGAGTAGCTTAACATTCCTGTTTCATGCTTCAATTAATCTATGGTATCAATGTTTTCATGATGTATAAATATTGAATAGGAGTTAATCAGATTCAGTGAATTGTTCTTATAAAAATGAACTTGCTGTCTTCTCAATCATCCCATACTTCTTAGTATCGCAGATATGCCCGCCTGCTATTTTTTGATTCTCTTAAGCTGCCAAGTCCGTTTTTCCTCCTTCCTCTAAACCTGGCATAGAAAGAATTTAGTGTTTTCTGTCTCCATCTTTGAACCCATTCTCATTCCTGCTTTTTGTCTCCAAAAGTTTCCTCCTCAAGTTGCTAAAGTATTCTAACATTTATTTCTGCCTGAACTCTCTGTAGCCTTTCTCTGTTCATCTGAGAAGGGAATGCCTCAAATTGTCTTTCATGGACTAAGACCACCTCCTCCAGACTAGCAATCTTCTGAAAAATGTCCCCATATGTTGCTTTACTCCATGTAGATAGCACTTTTTTCAGTTTTTTTAGTTTATGATTGAATAGTACAAATGGATTTGCACTAAAATCTGCATTCCAGTTCTCCTTCACCACTGTCTTGAATGCTTCATGTTTTGTCCAGAAGTTTAGAAATCTAAAAGGCTTCTTGATTGGAGGGTTTTCAATGTCACACTTCAATAGCATTGGACAGTGATCTGAGCCAGTCTTTGACATATGAGTAACCTCCAGTCCTGGGAATGTTTGCTGCAATTCTATGTTCCCAAAACACCTATCTAACCTTTTAAAGATACAATCATCCTCTGATCTTCCATTCCACCAAGTAAAAATACTTCCTTTGAACCCCAAATCTGACAGATTGCAAGTATTGATACAATGTCTGAAATCATCTACTTCATTTATAGACACAGGTAATCCCACCAAATTTCTCCTCCTCATCCCATATGACATTAAAATCCCCTCCCACTAGCCATGGAGATGTCATGTCAGAGGCCATTGCATACAGTGAATCCCATAATTCTATTCTCTCTATGTGATCACATTTGGCATATACCAGTGTAAGGATTAATTCTACATGGGTTTCAGTGTGAAATAACTTCAAGGTCAGCTGCTGTACCATATTGTACAAAATGTCAACTTCATAAACCTCATCAATGAATGCCCATATTTTATTTGACACATTTACTACTGCTTGTGCAAGTCCTATTCTGCTTCTGTACCTTTCAACCTTGTTAGCTTGCTGCATAGGCTCCATGATTCCAATGAATTCAAAATGATGTTTCTTATGCATAAGAATTAATCTCTCAAAGGCCTGCATTGTATTAACAGACCTGACATTCCATATGATTGCATCCATCACTGATTAATGGACTTGGATAGAGCTCTTCTTGTTTGGACTCCACCTGGTGGGACAGATGAATTGTCTTTCTGTTGTTTCTTCTTGCCTTTTGCTGCAGATTTAACTTGCTCAATATGTCTAGGGGATAGATCTCCTTGTTTAGCAATATTGATGAAATTTTGGGCAGTAGACTCTTCATCCATATCCTTTCCTATACCTTCATGTTCTTCATCTGCAGCAGTACCTGTCACATTTATTTGCACTACTGCTTTCTCAGTGACCCTCTGAGGTGCCCCAGTAATAACTGCAGCATTATCACCTTGCAAATTAGTCTTCTGCACTTGTGTAAGAGCCAATGGGTCTATGCTTCCAGTTAACTCTTGCATTTTCTTCTTTATGTTCACTTCTGCTGCTTCCCTTTCTTTATCAACTACCACACTTGGACTCTGCTGTGATTTTTGTACAGCCTGACCCTTGTTGGTCTTAGAAACTGGAGTTGGATCTGCATCTGCACCACCAATATGGTCAGAAGTTGTTCCCCTTGGATCAATGTTGCAACCATCCACCACCTTATTAGTTTCCACAGTGTTCCCTATATTCTCATCATTGGTACTTATTTTCTCCTTGTTTAGCTGCTGTAGATCTGCCTCTTCATTAACTACTGCCTTAGCCATTGTATCCTTTTGTTTATCATTTACACTTGGATCCTCCTCTTCTAATGTATCCCCACCATCTTCCTCCTCACTTTGCATTGCATCAGGTATTTGTCCTTCATCTGCATCAGGTATTTGGGCTTCAGGCATTAAATCATGGATTGGCCCAATTTGACATTTCTTTCTTTGTTTCCTTTTATTATTATTTTTTTTCATTTTTCAGTTTTTTTTTGTTAAATACAAAATTAAACTGAAAAGACCTGATTTAATACCAAAACTAAACTAATTATTTTTTCCAAAAATTAATTAAGTCCTAATTTAAAAGAAAATTATGACAAAAGTCGAAAATTAAAAGTAAAAATGCAAAAAGAACTATTTTTGTTATTTTCTTTCCTTTTTTGTAATGTTAATTACTAAGAAGCCTAAAAATATAAAACTGGGTCCTAGATGCAAATTCACTATATTTTTTGTATTTTTTATGAATTATATGAATTAAACATGCACACAAAAAATGCAAACAAACACAATATTATGCAATTAATTCCTAAAAAAATTATATAATTAAAGGAAAAATCCTACTTTTAAGAAAATCTGTAGGAGTAATTCACGCGAGGCAAAAATCACGTGCTCACAAGTGCCGAAATATGTACCTGACTTCCTAGAGAGATTGAGATTGAGAGATGAACCTACCCCTCCAGCCTCTCCTATTGCTCAAGCTTCAATTCAAATTTCATCGGAGTCGTCTGAGGACTCAGCAGAAAGCAGTGACAGTACAACCTCTACTTCACCTACAGCTTCCTCACCCGGTGAGGATCCCATTGATGAAGAAGAAGGGGGAGAACGCCAACCCGGGGGTGTGGAGAGAACTAGAAACCCCGAGGTGTGGAGAAGGAGGTCTGTCAGTGAGCTGGCATACCATAAGTTCCGGGAATGGTGGCCTTTGAGGTCGCTTATTATTGAGCGCCAGTTCATACAGAGGGATCTCCTTCCTCACAACCTGAATGTGAAGAGGCAATTCAGAGAACGATCAGGGAGGGATTACTTCACCAGCAAGGTGCCAGAGGCAAACGAGCACTTAGTCAAAGAGTTTTGCGTCAATGTTTACCACATCAAGAAGGATACCAAAGTGACTAAAGTGTGGAACTTGAAAGTGATGTTCGATGGAAAAACAATCAATGAGTACCTAGGCTTTCCTGAGGAAGATGAGTCAATATACTTGGAGAAATTGGAACTTGATGAGGCAGCCCGTCCATGGTTAGCATCATATTTGGCTCTCCCGGGCACCACCCCAGCATGGTTGACAGCAGGAGTTCAAATTCTGAGGAAGACTTTAAACTTCGAGGCAAAGGGGTGGGAGACATTTGTATGCGGCAGGCTGGACACCACTACCCACGAGAACTCTCTGCCTGTCTCCCGGGCGATATTGGTGGCTTCTATTATGGCGGGGTACCCGATCAACATCGGGAATGTTATGTCTAGGGTGATCACAAGGTTGGTCAATGAAGGTGACAGATCATACCCCTTCCCAAATTTCCTTACAATGTACTTTGAGGACCAAGAAGTGGAGAAAAGGAAGTTTGACGTGAAGGTAAAACCAAAAATGCCCTTTTCATGGTATAGCCTAAAGGCTGATGACAACCCTAAAGCCAAGGATCCTAAAGGTAAAGCCACTACTTCTACTGGCCAGTCTGAAGAGCCAGTAGTAGTAGTCACTTCTTCTCAGCCTCCCTCAGCCACACTAGATATTGCCCCCGGACCATCTACTTCCACTGCTCCAGTTATCCCCTCATCTCAGCCTACCCATTAACTACCCGCCGTTTGAGCCAAACACTTGCCAGTATTAACAACTGGATGCAGGCAGCTACTTCTAAGCTGTCTGTGCTTTCTAGATCAGTGGCAGCCCAGTCCGTACCCCCACAGCCACAGGTTCCAGCTTCAGTGGAGGAGACTCTCAAGGAGCTTCTGGACAACCAGAAGAAGCTCCTGGAGAACCAGCAATTGATATTGGAGGTCGTAGGTGCTCATGGGAAGGCATTGAAGGAGCTGACAAAGGAGACAAAGAAGCTGAGAAAGACTCGAGCCTCAAAGGAGTCTGTGAAGGAGTTGAGGGTAGAAGTGGAGAAGATGAAGGCTGCTGATCATTTGCCATTGGAGCTACTGTTGCATGACCCGCCTCTAGCAGCTCAGACTAAGCCGAAACAGGAGTTGGAGAGGGCACCAATGAGACAGAGAGTGATTCCCCAGGAAGACGATGTAGTGATTGAGTTGGAGGACCCGCAGGGAGGTTTCTCTAGCCAGCCTCAGGCCTCAGAGTAGCCTCAGGTCCCAGTGCAGGCACAGGTTACAAGGATCCAGTCACAGGTTCCCGAGCAGTCACAGGACCCAGGGACCCAGGCTCATGATCCCATGCAGACGGAGGACCCATAGGGAGTTTTCTTTACTCTCTATCTTCTTTTGTTTTTGTGCTTATTTTTTGCTATTTAGCATTGAGGACAATGCTAGCTTTCATTGAGGGGGTAGCCCTATTTTGATGATGTTGGATTATGAATATGATACTATTTTTGTTTTTATTATGCTTTTTCACTTTTGGTATGTATATAATTTTACTAGTTTATTTCACTTTTCGTATTTTGCAACCTTGGTCTGTATATAAAGTTACTTTCTGATGTATATATCCATCCCCTCTTATGTATATTCGTTTATATCCGCTATTGTACATATTCAGTTTACTTTCCGCATTTTCTTTCATAGCTTCTTACTTCATTTTCATAGCTTCTTATTTTGAGTTTTGCGTTCAATAAGCCTTTGGTTTTCTTAATGCCATGGTTCTTTCCAAAGGTGGAATTTGTGTGAACCGGGTGGCTCTTCCCGATGATGCATGGCATGACAACCTTCTTAAGGGTTTGAGTCTGTTTTCTTTTTGTTTTTGTGTAAATTGTAGCTAGTGAGTAATAGTGCCTGAAGCAAAGCTTCACTTGGGCCTAACACATTTGCCTTTGATCTTATGATCAAAAACAAATTGGTGTGTATAGGATGGTGACAGTTGTGACCTTGAGACTCTTGTGTTGGCCAATAATCATCAAGTGGTTTTTCGGGACCATTTGTGTTGCTCAAATCTTAGCTAAGGTTGTTGTCGGCCCCCGACTCTGTCTCTTTAGCAATCTTATAGCTTGTGTGGTGAGAATTTGAATTACAAGTCCAAGTCCCGTGAAGTCTAGAACTTTCCCTAAATGTTTGGTTAGGCAAAATCCTAAGTGTAGTTTGACTTCAGAAGTGATTATAGGCTCTCCTTGATCCGAATGATATCTTGAAAACATCCATTGCCTACCAATGATAATATCCCTATTTCTCTCTCTTTTTTTTTCACTCAATTTTTCTTTTCTCTTTTTTTTTTTCAGTATTATTTTTTTCACTTCATTTTTTATTTTATTAGCTTATGATCGAATCCGATGGGGATTGCCTACGTATCATGACCCCGCATG
>NC_031989.1:13822052-13824334 GCF_001879085.1 Nicotiana attenuata
ATTAGTGGTGACTCACATAAGGGGCAAGCTTATGGTACTTAGAGCCGGACTTGTGACCTTTCTTTGAGAGAGATGAGTGTGTTTTCCACAATCCTCGTTCTGAGTGCTACAATCTAAAAGTGAGGTCTTGCTTAAGGAAGAGTGAGGAGTATGAGTTTGGGTTCCACAATGACCAAAGTAGTAGAAAGAGTTTCCTTGATGAGTTGAGTCAATTCTTGATGCTTTTGTGTCGCACTAAAACCATGGTGTTTAGAAGGTTGAATGTTGTTAATGATTCATTTTAATTAAGAGCAATTGTTAGTCCCAATTGATGCTAGGTGAGGTCACTTTAGGTCAGCTGAATTTTCTTGGTTTTATTCTTAAGGAGGTGGGACTTATTTTGGTTGCTTGAGGACAAGCAAAAGCTTAAGTTTGGGGGAGTTGATAACTAGGGATTCTAGTATATTTTATACTCTTTTTTGCTTGAGTTTTGGATTAAAAATGTATACAAGTAATTTCGAAAGCTTACATGTTGTGCTTGTTTGCAGTGTTTGGTCAAAAAGTGACAAGGAAGTCAAAACCAGCTCAAAAAGGAGTGAAACCTGCACAAGTGCCAAGAACAAGTCAAAGCACTGCGACAGCAGTAAATCCACCGCGGCTGCAATGGACCCACCGCGACCGCAGTGCATTTGTTGCGGTCCGTGGTGGCAGAGATCAAAGAGGATGCTATTTTGGAAGTTCAAGCAATGCGGTCCGCGGTTGATTCTTCGTGGCCGTGGTAGCCTCATCGCGGTCGCATTTCATTTGTTGCGGTCCGCGGAGAAGGGATTCAGAGAATGTGAAGTTTAGAAGATTCAAGACATCGCGGCCGCAATCCATTTGTTGCGGTCCGCGGTGAAGCCACCGCGGCCGCGGTCCATTTATTGCTGTCCGCGGTGGCTGGATTCAGAGAACAGAGAATTGAAGCTAAAAGCCCCATCGCGGCCGCAGTCCATTTCTTGTGGACCGCGATACCTCAGTCAGGGGTATTTTTCTCCAGAAAATTCGGCCTTGTATAAATACTTCTTTTTCAGATTTTTAGGGTATCTTATCTATAGCTAAGCACGTGAAGGCCGTTTTGGACCTATTTTGAGTAATTTTGTAGCTAGTTCAACATTGAATCTTTGAATCTTAGCTTGTAATTTTATTATATGGGTTATTCTTCATCTAAATATCTGATTTCTTCTATTATTATGAGTAGCTAGACCCATTAGCTAGGGTTGTGGCTCAACCCTGTGAGCACGTGATTTTTGCCCTATATGAATTACTCTCAGAAACTCAAACAAAATGATTTCTTTCATTATTTTGCAATTTTGTGGATTTTTGTGACATGTTGCAGTAATTGTTTGCATTTTATTTGTGCATGATAATTCATATTAAAAATACAAAAAATACGCATTTGCATTTAGGAATTTAATTTCACATTTTTAGGTATTAATTTGTTTTAGAACGAAACATGAAAATCACAAAAAATAGTTCACTTTATGTTTTTTTTTTATTTATTGTTTAACTATGAAATTGTCGCAAAATAGTTATTAAATAAATTTTAGGCATTAATTAGTTTTAGCTTAATTGTTAGTTTAATTTTGCATCTTCGTAAAACTTAGAAAAATAAATACAAAATTACAACAAAAAAAACGAATTAAAAAGAAAATAAAAATACAAAGAGAGTGGTTTGAATTAAAGACCAAATTTGGGCCATTTTTGCACCCAACCCGCCAAGCGGTCCAGGCCCAGGCGAATGCCCAACCCGGTCCGGTCCCAAGAGGGACCAAACGACATCGTTTTGTGATCTATTAATCACGACCGTTGGATCCTATCAATCCAACGGTCCAGAACTGACTATGATGTTGGGTATATTAATGTCGGATAGCCCCCCCTCCTACCCCTCAATTATCTCTCAGAATCCCTAATGCACGCCGGCGTAACGCCACCGTCTCCGCCGCTCTCCGTCGCCCGTCGCCGGCCGGAAATCGTCTCCGCCGGCGGCGTTCATCCAAATCACCTGAAAATTACACCACCTCTTCATCTCATCTTCCTCTTCACGAATCTAGCCTTGTTTTTCCTTGAACCCCACCCCAAAGCTTCGAATATTCGATCGAAGTTTTCCGGCCATGACACAACTCCGTCCAAACCACCCCAAATTAACCACCCTGATACCTCTCTCTTCTTCCTTTATCCCAACCCCCATCGGTATTTTACCCTCGAATTTGTCCGGAGCGTCTCGAATATTGAATTGAATTTTCCGGCAAGTCCAAGTAACC
>NC_031989.1:13825252-13826346 GCF_001879085.1 Nicotiana attenuata
TTTCTAGAAGGGGTTTTAAACTGAAATTCACAAAAATAGTGGTAGTTACTTGTAGTACAAGTCAAAAAATAAAAGGGTTAAAAAAGAAATTAAAAGAGGGACCTAGGGTGTTAATGAAAATCTGAAGGTTGCCCTAGACTTTGTCTATAAAAGGGCAATACCTTGCCTTACAATACAAGTTTGGGCAACCTCCAAAAATTCCCCCAAAACTCTTCTTCCAATTTCAGATTTCAATTTGAATTTTAAACCTTCTAAAATCCAAAAACATTAGAAAATCAACAGAAAAACAAAAAAAAATTACTGTTCCATTAGATAATTCAAGTTAATTTTGATTTCTAGTTGTTGATTCTCATTCTTCTAGTTCCTGAAAGTTTCAGAGGTTTACTGGCTGGTTCTCGAATGGTTTCTGCTTTTATTCAACCTGATTTTGAGTTGATATAGTAGATCAGATTGGTTTTGAGCATTTCTGGGTCACCTAGTTGGGATTTTGAGTTTCTGTGGGTGTTCAAGTTAATTTTTCGAAATTGTTCCTGAATCTGCTAGCTATGAAATCATCTGTGGGCTGTTGATTTATTTTCTGAGGGTGCTAAGCATCAGTGAACTGCTGCTGCTGTGTTTATTGTTGCTGACCTATCCTATTTCTACTTGTATTTCGAAATCAGGTACACATTCTGAGCTTGACACAATGTATCCTCATCCTGCCGGAAATGTGAATTGAAATTGAAGCAACTTTCCGCTGTGGATTCGTAGTTTAAATGAATATGTTATTTGGTTTTGGGAATTGATGATTAGTTGTCGAATGTGTAATTCAGTTAGATCATTTGCTTAGACTTGTTTGATACATGTCTGATAGTTGATTCCTGTAGTTAAGCTCATTGGACTGTTAAACTCGGACCGTTCGACTCAGAATGATTCCTGCTATTTGAATTCGTATACGAATTTTATAAATTGTTAAGTTAGCTCAGTTGATTAGTGATTTTAAATTTGGTTCAACATGCTGTGAGTATGGCGTAGGATAATGCGATGTAGTTTCATTTTTGTATTAATGTTTAAAAGTAACCCATCTTTCAGTGTAACTTCAACTCGTTAATCAA
>NC_031989.1:13826810-13870619 GCF_001879085.1 Nicotiana attenuata
TTAATTAGGACTTTTACCCTTTATTAGAGACAAAATTAAGTAGAGAATTGCTATTTGCTTTTAGGTTGGATTTAAATAAATGGACGAGCCTCGCCCCAAATTTACACACCAAATTACGGGGTCCCTCAATTAAAATATTATATTAATTTTTAGACTCGGGATGCGGCCGTTTTTAGCGATTTCAACGCCTTCCCCCAAATTTAATAACGCGTTTAGGTCTCTTCAGGCACCGCCTTAAAATATTACATTCCTAAATTTCGGGTGCACATTGATGTGACCCAAATTCCAAATCTCAACGAAGTCGAAATGTGTGACAACCACGGGTGCACTGCGTGCGACGTGGTTCAGACGCATTTTCACGACGTTTTGTAATTCTTATTAAAAATAAAATAAAAGCGCGTTACTATTAAAAGCACATAAGCCTAGAATACGTTGTGAAATCAATAAAATTCAAAAGTATATATAACACGTGTAGCGACCGTGCTAGGAACCACGGAACCCAGGAATGCCTAACACCTTCTCCCGGTGCTTAACGGAATTCTTTACTCGGATTTCTTGGTTCGGGACTGTTAACAGGTCATAATTTCCTCGGATCGGGATTAAACCAGGTGAAACTTGGGACACCATTAATCTCCCAAAGTTGGCGACTCTGAATTATTAATAATAAATCCCGTTCGATTGTCTTTAAGTGGAAAAAACTCCTTTACGCCCTCACAGGTGTAGGGAAAAAGGAGGTGTTGACAGCTCTGGCGACTTGCTGGGGACAAGAACCCAGAACCTTTGTTTCATGGTTTCAGAATTCGCAGGCTTAAGATATATGTTGTATTTGGCTTTATCTATTTTTCCTAAACATGTTTCATGCTAATGTGGCAAAAATGTCTGCTTTTTACGCTTTGATATATCTGGAACTGTATATAAACTGTTGCCGAAAACCCTTCTTCTTCTCATCTCCGGGGATGTGCTTACTGGTTGAGACTCCCTATTCTGTTAGGTGTCAATACCCTGAAATAAGAAAAGAGTCGGACAAGTTACTAAGCCGGATGGCCTTGGGTTCCCGGTAACGTAGCCCCCTACCTCGACTCGATTGCCGCTCGGGTACACAGTCTAGACATACCCAGGCTTTGAACATAGTAGGAATAAACTTGGACCTCATGCGGATCCTCAGTAGGAACGCTTATTCGCATCACATGGCATATGGACTTAGGGACTCAATACAGGGGTGGGTTCCGTCTTAGGGACATGTGTACCCAGAATAATGGACATCCTGATGCATCTTACTTGTGCATTTTATCTGTTTTGGACCGCATGCTGACCGGCTTTGGAATATCTGGGGAAAATTGAAAAAAAAAAACAAGAGAGGAAAGAGAGAAAACAGCCAATGGAGAGAGTTTAATTCCTATATTAGAAAAAAACCAATGTCCAAGTTAGTGCCGAAATGCTGCCGAATTTTTGAGGAAAATGAAAAAAAAAAAGTTCTTTTTAGTGTTGCCAATGGAAAAGAAAAAAAAGAGTTTTTTATTTTCAATTAGTTGTTTATTTGCCACTGGAAAAAGAAAATATAAAAAAGAGTCTTGCTTTCAGAAATAGTGTATTTGCCAACAAAAGACAAAACAAAAGAGTCTGTTTTCTAAATAGTTAGATTTATTTGCACCGAAACTACGCTGGTTTGATTTCTCACCGGATGTGGAGATACGTAGGCAACCCTCATTCGGGTCCAACCTCCCCTTTGCAAAAAATAGCCCAAAAAAAATGCCAAATTTTTTAATTCGTCACTGAATAAGTCGGTGACCGCCATTCGTGTAAAAAATAAGGCCAAATAGGGGCGCCGGAAGGGCTGTTTTGCTAAGAAACAGCCAACCTGAGTCTATTTTTAACGGTTTAGCAGGCACAGCCTTAAAATTTCTCCACGAAAGTGTTGAAAGAGCCGTAACTGCAAAACCTGCCGTTTGTTTTTTAAAATTGAAAAAGTTGAACAAAAATAGTGTCATTTTTTTTTCCTTTTAGGTCAAAAAAAAGTGATTAAATCACCTTAAATAAAAATGTGCAGGGATGAGCACGATCAAAATAAAAGGGAACTTGCATATAGGCCCACGCAGAGACCGAACGATGTCCCGCTGGGCACAGGAGCTTTTATGTATTCATGATTGTCTTTTGAGTCTGTGTATTTCCTTTCTACCAGATTTGGTCTTTGAGTCTATATTTCCTTTCTACAATGAAGAAAATAAAAGGGAGCAAGGAAAGATAAGAGCGGAAAAAAACCAAAAACCAATTTTTGAGGAAAAGAAGGAATAGGAACAAGGGAAAAAAACCAGAAGGAAAAGAAGGAAAAATAAGAGAGAAAAGCAAAAGAAATGAGAGAAGGCATGCAGATAAAGAAAAATGAAAAGGCCTGGATGACGCATGTGACGTCAAAAAGCATAATAGGAACTGTTACTTGCCTATGGTGCATTTCATCCCCAAAATGTAGCGGTACCAATAATCTTAGTCTGAATGAATCTTTTTATTCCAAGATAACAAAAATAGACCTAGTCTGATGAATTTTCTTCCTAGGGATCAAATCTTTAGCTCTGATGAATTCTTTCTCCTAAGATAGAAAACCTAGTCTGATATGAACTTTCTCCTAAGGATCAGAATCTCTAGTCCGATGTGAATTTTCTCCTTAAGATAATGAAATGGCCTAAATGATGACCTTCTCCTAGGATCTAAATCTTAGTCTGATGAGTTTTTCGGTTCTCAAGATAGGAATTATGCTTAGTCTTTTGATGAATATGTTCCCTAAGATTTGAAGACCTAGTCTAGTGGAGGCTTTCTTCCTAGATCAAAATATCTTAGTTGAGGAATCTTTCTCTGATAGAAGGCCTAGTCTGATGAATTGCTAGTCAAATGTCTTTGGTTTTTACTCACAGGATCGTGCATTCCAATAAGTCTTTTGTGTTTTCATATTCAATAGCTAGGTGATCTATATTTTGCTATACAACTCCAATTCTTCCTAGTGCAAACTGGGCAGAAAATTGTTTCTTTGTTTTGTTTTATTTTGTTGCAGTTCAGAGGCCCACTGGAGAACAATGGGAATGCTTTTCAACTTTCAGCAGTCAGGCGCCCACCTGGAGACAAGAAGAGTGCATCCATTTTACTTTTAATTTTTTAATATTCTTGATAACATGCTTTGTAACCGCAGTTACAATTGGGCAAAGAAATTTTCTTTGTTTTGGTTGCAGTCAGGAGTCCACCTGGAGAACAAGGGATCAAGTTCAGCAGTTAGGGCCACCTGGAGAAAGGGATAAGTGCAAATTCCAATTTTAGCTTTTAATGTCTGTGATGATGCTGCGACCAGTCCACAACTGGAAGGCAGAAAACTTTTTCTTTGTTTTGTTTTGTTTGCAAGTCAGGAGCCCACCTGGAAAAAGGGAATACATTGCAATCTTCAGAGCAATCAGAGCTCTGTGAGACAGAGGAATACATTCAAGGTTAGCAGTCAGGAGCCACGCCTGGAGAGCAGGGAATATTTCAAGTCGCAGTCAGGAGCCCGCCTGGAGAGTAGGGAATACATTTCAAATGTCAGTGACAAGCATCACTCGAGGAATGCAAACATCGTCAATCATAATGCAATGGGGGCAACAACGCGGTACCATCGAAGATTACAAAACAAGCTCAAGCAACACAAGAGAAAAGTTTAGAAAGACATGAATAGGACCTTTTGTAATTCGTAGATCATAGCTATAGGGCTAGCTTCTGTTTATTTTTATGTTAATAATGGAGTGTCAGCGAGCCAGGTAGCAGCAGCAACAGTAGTGAAAAAATCACAGCTCCTGGTTAGTCCCAAGCTACCCAAACCTTCCCGAACTACACTTGACACTGATTCCTTTTTTAGCCAAGGATATGTAGGCAACCTCAAAGAGAAGCAGGGTGGCGGTCAAGTCTTTCAAAATGCTTCGCACGGAGTATTCAAATGGGCAAGATCGCTTCGTAAATTGCTCACTTATCTTTGCACGAAAAACTCTTCGTGTTGCGTGAGCAAAAGAGGGGCAGCTGTGAAGCACGTGATTTTTGCCCTTATATGATTACTCCAGAAACTCAAACAAAATGATTTCTTTCATTATTTTGCAATTTTGTGGATTTTTGTGACATGTTGCAGTAATTGTTTGCATTTTATTTGTGCATGATAATTCATATTAAAAATACAAAAAATACGCATTTGCATTTAGGAATTTAATTTCACATTTTTAGGTATTAATTTGTTTTAGAACGAAACATGAAAATCACAAAAAATAGTTCACTTTATGTTTTTTTTTTATTTATTGTTTAACTATGAAATTGTCGCAAAATAGTTATTAAATAAATTTTAGGCATTAATTAGTTTTAGCTTAATTGTTAGTTTAATTTTGCATCTTCGTAAAACTTAGAAAAATAAATACAAAATTACAACAAAAAAAACGAATTAAAAAGAAAATAAAAATACAAAGAGAGTGGTTTGAATTAAAGACCAAATTTGGGCCATTTTTGCACCCAACCCGCCAAGCGGTCCAGGCCCAGGCGAATGCCCAACCCGGTCCGGTCCCAAGAGGGACCAAACGACATCGTTTTGTGATCTATTAATCACGACCGTTGGATCCTATCAATCCAACGGTCCAGAACTGACTATGATGTTGGGTATATTAATGTCGGATAGCCCCCCCTACCCCTCAATTATCTCTCAGAATCCCTAATGCACGCCGGCGTAACGCCACCGTCTCCGCCGCTCTCCGTCGCCCGCCGCCGGCCGGAAATCGTCTCCGCCGGCGGCGTTCATCCAAATCACCTGAAAATTACACCACCTCTTCATCTCATCTTCCTCTTCACGAATCTAGCCTTGTTTTTCCTTGAACCCCACCCCAAAGCTTCGAATATTCGATCGAAGTTTTCCGGCCATGACACAACTCCGTCCAAACCACCCCAAATTAACACCCTGATACCCTCTCTTCTTCCTTTATCCAACCCCCATGGTATTCTATCTCGAATCTGTCCGGAGCGTCTCGAATATTGAATTGAAATTTTCCGGCCAAAGTCCAAAGTAACCCAATCGAGCCCAGATTAACACCATAAGACCGCCTGGTCTTCCCCTATCAGACCCCCATGGGCGCTTGGCTCAAATGTGACCGGAACAGTTCGAATATCGATTTCAAGTTTTCCGGCGGAACCCTAGATAAGTTTTTCTTCAACGTTTTCCTTTCTTTGTTTAATTTTTGTCTTTTTATGCATGTGTTTTTTCGTGTTCAGTCCAATTTCAACAATTAGGTTTAGTCATCGATTGTTTTCTTGGTTGGTTGTTTTCTTCTTTTAATCAATCTCATGTTCTTTTCTTTGTTAGTCCCAATACCTCTTAACTATAGTATAGCCATGGTTTGATAATTCTGACTTTTAATGTAGCAATTAGGTTAGTTTCAGTGGCAATGGTGCATAATTCTGATTTGGTTAATTCTAGGAGTTTTAAATTTTCTTTGCTTCATCATCCTTGATTGATTTGGTTTTGATTTTCTAGTTTAATTGTCACTATTTTAATCTTGATCTGATTTTGTTAAATGTTTAAATGATAGTTTAAGTAATAGAACTTTCTGTTATTTGATTAGTTTTAGTAATAATAATAATTTGTTCATTATCTAAACTTGTTAGAATTAGGATCTCTAATTGTTTTTATTAGATGCTAATTTGTTAGTTTAATTTTTGTTTGTTTTGTTAGTTTAATTTTGTTTTTCCTGATTAGAATTATAGGAATCCATTAATTGTTTTGATGTAGCTGATCCTTAATTAGGTTTAGGGGACTGCTGGATTTGGATAGTAATTCCTAGATGTTTTAAGGGTATTTTGGGAAGGGAAAAGGGTAGTTTAATCAGGTTTGGTAATTTCTGAAATGAGGTAAGGGTATTATAGGAATTGTAATAGGTATAGAACCTTCTAGAATGGGCTGTAGTACAGATTTCAACAAAATAGGTGTAGTCACTTGTGTAAAAAGTAAGAAAATAAGGGGTAAAAAATAGAATTAAAATGGGGACTAATGGGAAAAGTGAAAATCTGAAATTGGACCCTAAGTTTGCCTATAAATAAGCATTCATCTGCCTTGTAGAAAGAAGTTTTTGGAGCCTTAGAGTTTCCCCCAAACAACAGTGTGCTCCAGTTTTATTCCAGATCTGAAAACTACAATGCAAAATTCGAAACAAAAACAATAGAAAACCTTCAAAAATCAAAAAAAATTACTTTTCCATTAGATAATTCAAGTTAATTTTGATTTCTAGTTGTTGATTCTCATTCTCCTAGTTCTTGAAAGTTTCAGAGGTTTACTAGCTGGTTCTCGAATGGTTTCTGGTTTTATTCAACCTGATTTTGAGTTGATATAGTAGATTAGATTGGTTTTGAGCATTTCTGGGTCACCTAGTTGGGATTTTGAGTTTCTGTGGGTGTTCAAGTTAATTTTTCGGAATTGTTCCTGAATCTGCTAGCTATAAAATCACCTGTGGGCTGTTGATTTATTTCTGAGCTGTGCTAAGCATCAATGAATTGCTGCTGCTGTATTTATTGTTGCTGACCTATCCTATTTCTCCTTGTATTTCGAAGTCAGGTACACATTCTGAGCTTGACACCATGTATCCTCATCCTGCTGGAAATGTGAATTGAAATTGAAGCAGCTTTCCGCTGTGGATTCGTAGTTTAAATGAATATGTTATTTGGTTTTGGGAACTGATGATTAGTTGTCGAATGTGTAATTCAGTTAGATCATTTGCTTAGACTGGTTTGATACATGTCTGATAGTTGATTCCTGTATTTAAGCTCATTGGACTGTTAAACTCGGACTGCGACTCAGAATGATTCCTGCTATTTGAATTCGTATACGAATTTTATAAATTGTTAAGTTAGCTCAGTTGATTAGTGATTTTAAATTTGGTTCAACATGCTGTTAGTATGGCGTAGGATAATGCGATGTAGTTTCATTTTTGTTATTAATGTTTAAAAGTGACCCATGTTTCAGTGTTAACTTCAACTCGTTTAATCCAGGAGCATCTGAATATCGGTAGCATAGCATTAATCCAAATGAAGCTCACCACAGTTGTTTTGTTTTAACTGAACTGGCAATTAGACTGCTACTACTATCGAATCCCAGAAAAAGTGAATAATTGCATAAATTGGTAGTCACATTGGGAAGGCTGGGACGTTTGGATTTACATTCAGGCTGTCCTTGCTTGGGTTCGATCCTGAAGCTACGTTCCTCAGTTATACCTGGACGTACTTAATCATATCTGGGCCAACTTTTCTAACGTTAGGCCCAAAGTGTTGAGCCCTTAGCATTTTGGACAGAATCCTTTATTGCTGAGTTATCAATTGGCAAAGCTTAGTAGCCGTTTAAATTGATGCAACTCCAGTTGGGCCAGGGCGTTTGTTTTTGGGCCCAAAAGCATATCTAGGCCAATGGCAAGTTAATTAGGACTTTTACCCTTTATTAGAGACAAAATTAAGTAGAGAATTGTATTTGCTTTTAGGTTGGCTTTAAAATGAATGAGACGAGCCTCGCCAAATATTACACACAAATTACGGGGCCCTCAATAAATATTATATTAATTTTTAGACTTCGGGATGGGCCGTTTAGCGAATTTCACGGCCTTCCCCCAAATAATAACGCGTTAGTCTCTTCAGGCACGCCTTTAATAATATTACATTCCTAAATTCGGGTGCACATTTATGTGACCCAAATCCAAATCTCAACGAAGTCGAAATGTGTTGACAACCACGGGTGCACTGGTGCGACGTGATTCGAGACGCATTTTCACGACGTTGTAATTCTTATTAAAAATAAAATAAAAGCGGTTTACTATTAAAAGCACATAAGCTAGAATACGTTGTGAAATCAGATAAAATCAAATATAACAGTTGAGCGACCGTGCTAGAACCACGGAACCCAGGAATGCCTAACACCTTCTCCCGGGTTAACGGAATTCCTTACTCGGATTTCTGGTTCGCGGACTGTTAACAGAGTCATAATTTCCTCGGATCGGGATTAAACCGGTGACTTGGGACACCATTAATCTCCCAAGTGGCGACTCTGAATATTAATAATAAATCCCGTTCCGATTGTCCTTTAAGTGGAAAGACTCCTTTACGCCCTCACAGGTGTAGGAAAAAGGAGGTGTGACAAACCCTAGTGTGGGTATTTGATGGGTCTTTTGTTTTAAGGCTTAGATGTTTATGGGTGGTTGATATTTGGACTGATTTGTGTTTTCCATGTTGAATTAATGGTTGCAAACACTAATTTGTGCCTTTTTGATTTGGGCCTTCTTGAGAAAGAGAGCTTGAGTCTAGGAAAATCAGTCCAACAAGGAATTGGGGTGTATTCAAGAGATTGATAGCCCCTATTAAAGGGTTAAAACTAGAGATAGTAATACCCGACTTGAGCCTATATTGCTTGCGCAATTTCGAACCCAATTAGTCTTGAGAAAGTCAATTAGGGGAAAGTCACTCAAGCTACCGAGAGGTATAGAGTGAGTAGTTTCGTGCATTGGCTATATCGCAATCCCCAACATAACAACTTTGCCTTAGGCTTTAGAACCCGACAAGTATTCACCTAGGAGAAAGTCACTTCCCAACTGCCTCGTTAACCATTTAAAAAACCTTACAAGCTTTTATACTTAGCTTAATTTCGCACATCATTAGTATAAAATTAGAAGTAACAAACAAACAATTATGACTGGAAGTGTAAACAAGAGCACTACACACTGCTAATTTAGATAGGAATCCAAATCCCAAACATTCTAGCTCCTTGTGGATTCGATCACGACCTTTTCGGGTGAAAGCTGCATCGACCGCTCTTGCCACTTTGTAGTGGTGTAGGGTTGGATATGATCACGAAGGAAGGGTCGCAAAAGCGGACCCTGATGGGTTCGCAAATGCGAACAAAATGTCGCAAATGCGACCACTGCCCCAGCCCAGGCTTCATCGCAAATGCGAAGCCTTCCTCGCAAATGTGAGGTTCGCAAATGCGAACATTTCCTCGCATTTGCAAGACCTGCAACTTTGCCCAGAAACACCAGAAAACTGGGATGTTTTTCACTCCCAACCCACGTCCGAAATTCACCCGAGCCCTCGGCGCTCCTCTCCGAATACTCACACAAGTCCAACAACATCGTACAAACTTGCTCGAGCGATCAAATTGCCGAAATAGCATCTAAAACTACGATTTTAACACCAAGACGCATGAAATCCTTAGGAACATTTAAAATTCCTATTTTTATAACCGGACGTCCGAATCACGTCAAATCAGTCCCGTTTCTCACCAAATTTCACAGACATGACTTACATGTTATATTAGACCTGTACCGGACTCCGAAACCAACATACGGGCCCGATACCATCATGATCAAACATTATTCAATTTCTTTAAATCCTTAGATTTTCAGTTTAACAATTTTTAACAAAAATTCATTACTCGGGCTAGGGACCTCGGAATTCGATTCCGGGCATACGCCAAAGTCCCATATTTTACTATGGACCCTCCGGGACCATCAAAACACGAGTCCGGGTCCGTTTACTAAAAATGTTGACTGAAGTCAAACTTGGCCTTTAAGCCAACCTTAAGGAACCAAGTGTTCCGATTTCAACCCAAACTCTTCCAAATCCCGGACCAACCATCCTCGCAAGTCATAAATCAGTTAAAGCAAGTACGGGAGGTCTTATTTAGGGGAACGAGATTCTAGAAAGCAAAATGACCAGTCGGGTCATTACATTCTCCGCCTCTTAAACAAACGTTCATCCTCGAACGGACATAGGAAAGTACCTGAGCTAGGAAAAAGATGGGGGTTTCTGCTCCGCATGTCCTCCTCGGACTCCCAGGTCGCCTCCTCGACTGGTTAGCCCCTCCACTAGACTTTTACCGGAGAAATCCTCTTGGATCTCAACTGGCGATCCTGTCTATCAACAATGGCAGCTGGCTCCTCCTTATAACCCAAACTCTCATCTAGCTGGATAGTACTGAAGTCTAACACATGGGACAAGTCGGCGTGATACTTCCAAAGCATAGATACGTGAAAAACTAGATGAACTCCTGAATAAGCTGGGAGGTAAAGCAAGCTCATAAGCAACCTCCCCAACTCGCCTCAACACCTCAAATAGACCAATAAACCTTGGGCTCAACTTGCCCTTCTTCCCGAATCTCATAATACACTTCATCGCCCAAACTTTCAAGAGGACCTTCTGATAACTAGGGATTTTGACGCATTTTATACTCCTTCTTGCTTATGCTTTGATTAGAAATTCATACAAAATAGTCCCAAAAGGCTCACAAGTCGTGCTTGATTGCAGGTTTAATCATCAAAGTGACGAGATGTCAAATATCAGCTCAAACGGAGTGAAACTTGCACAAGTGCCAAGGACAAGGCAAGCTCAGGCTAAACAGGCCTAGTGCGGCCGTACTACCATTTAGTGCGGTCCGCGCTAAGATCACCGCGGCCGCAGTTCATTCTCTGCGGTCCGCGGTGAGGAGAATCAGAGAGTTGCTTTTTTTCTGGAGTTTCAAGCCTCCGCGGTCCGCGGTCCATTTTACGCGGACCGCACTAACAGCCTCCGCGACCGCAGTCCATTCTGTGCGGTCCGCGGAGCCCAAGTTCAGAGAGCAAGAATTTTGAAGTCAAGAGCCCAATGCGGACCGCGGTCCATTTTGTGCGGTCCGCACTAACCCCGCAGGGGTATTTTTGTCCAGATTTTTCAGCTTAGTATAAATAGATTCTTTTTCCATTTTTAAGGTATCAGATATTGTATTACATCAGTTGCGCTCGTGGGTCGACTTTTCTTAGCCATTTTGGGCATTTTTACTTACTTTTCATCATTGAATCTTTGTATTTAGCTTAGCAATTAATTAATATGTGTTTATCTTCTTCTATTTCTTGCTTTTCTTCTTTAATTATGAGTAGCTAGACCCATAAGCTAGGGTTGTGGATCAACCCTAGTGTGGGTAATTGATGGGTCTTGTATTTTAGGGCTAATTTGACTATGGGTATTTGTTATTTGGGCCAATTTCATGGTTAATTTCTGAATTAGTGGTTGCAAACACTAGTTTGTGTTGAGTTGACTTGAGTTCTTCTTGAGAAAGAGAGCCTAAGTCTCCGAAATTGGTCCAACAATGAATTGGGGCATACTCAAGAGATTGATAGCCCCAATTAAAGGGTTAAACCTCGAGAGAGTAATACCCGAATTGAACCCTAGTTGCTTGTGCAAATTTGCATACCCAATTGGTCTTGAGAAAGCCAACTCGGGCAAAATCACTCGAACCACCGAGAGGTGTAGAGTGGGTAAAGTCGTGCAACGGTTATAAGATACTCCCCAAACGTGTCAACCATGCCTTAAATTCAAGTACCCGTCAATTGACCACCTAGGCGGTAGTCACTACCCTAGTGCCTTTTAAACCTATTTGAACAACTTGTAGCATTTTAACTCTTAGCTAAATTTACAATTTGTAGTTTGATAAAAGTAGAATTATAAAGAAAATCCCAAAAATGTTGAGAAGTGTAATCAAGAACACATACGCATTCCTAAACTAGATAGATACTATACTCCAATTCTAGCTCTCTGTGGATATCGATCCCGACCCAAAATCGGGTAAAAGCTATTGCGACCCTCTCTTGCTACTTTTTAGTAGTGCAGAGTTGGCAGCGATCACTTTTTTGGCACCGTTGCCGGGGAGCTAACGGTCTTGGCTATCTATTTAGTTAGATTTGTATTTTGTTCTTCTTTCCTTCTTGTTACTTATTTGTGTGTGTCAATACTTCAGGTACCAAAATGGCTTTAAATGCTAATGACCCTCTTGGAAATGTGAATGTAGGGGAGGAGGTAGATGACATCGGAGAAGAAGAGGTGCCTCTTGTACCTCAAGGACAACGTAGAGGCCGCCAGGACAATGCAAATGACAATGTTCCAGACCCTCCTCCACCAACTCCAAGAGCGGTTCCTCGGGTGCTCCCGAACCAAGGCTATGCAAGTGCTATTGTCCCACCTAGAATCCGAGCGAGCAATTTTCAGATAACCAATGTGATGTTGACCTTACTTGAGCAGCATGGGTATTTCACGGGCGCTGCGGATCAAAATGCCTACAAACATCTCAAGGGGTTCGTGGATACATGTTAAGGGAGCAAGCAGACGAATCTGTCCGAGGATGCTCTTAGGTTGAGGCTTTTCCAATTCTCACTTCGGGGGAAAGCATTGGATTGGCTCGAGAGACTCCCCAACCATTCCATCACTACTTGGGATGAGTTGGCGGATAAGTTTATTGCCAAATTTTTCTCACCCGGGCACATGGCGGCACTTCGAGATGAGATATTGGCCTTCAAGAAAGAACCCACGGAACCTTTGCATGAGATTTGGGAGCAGTATAGAACGATGGTGAAGGAATGCCCCAATAATGACATGACGGAGAATATGTTGCAACAAACTTTCTACCGGGGCATCAATACTACAATTCAATGCATAGTCAATCAACTCGCTGGGGTAATTTTATGAAATTGATGTATGATGAAGCTTGTTCCGTTCTTGATGAGATGGCAGATACATCCTCCGCATGGCAAAGTAGAGCCAATGTTCCTCAAGGTGACCCTACAGTTATTCATTTGCATAAGGAATTACATGACCATGGGCAAGCTATAGCGGAGTTGACAACTACTATGAACCAATTGGCTAAGGCACAGTTGCAACAAGTCCAAAATCCTCGCCAAGTGAATGCCATGGAGGGTGTTAATATGCTTGTCAACAAGAGANTCCAATGTGGCTACAATTGAAATAAAATCTGGCTAGCACTTAATGGCCATTTTTCCCTTTTTTTTTATTTTATAAAATAGTGAGAATGGTTTTAAAAACAAATTAAAAGCACTTAAATAATTAGTAATGTATAAACATTAATCTAAAAATACTGAAAACGATTTTATAATTGTAAAATGCTGTTAATTGTAAAATTGGCTATAATTGCAATTATATGCAATTTAGTTTTAAAAATGCCAAATAAATCTGTAAAAAATATGAAAAAATCACCTTAATTATATTTTGGTGTAAATATGAGAATAAAATGAATTATTGATAAAATGATAAGTTTTTGGGAATAATTATTGAATTTTGTAGTATTAAAATACACAATAAATTGGTTAAAAAAAATCATTAAAAATTTGGAAAAATACCAAAACACTTGGGTATGCTCATATATGCATATATATGTTATTTTGAAAGTATTTTGAGTATAAAAATATCTAGGGAAAAATTGGGTATCAACATAAAGATAAAATGAAATACTTTCATGACAAATATACTCGGGGCAAGGAGTTCAAGGTGGGAGATTTGGTGCTCTTATTCAATTATCGACTAAGGTTGTTCCGGGAAAGCTAAAGTCAAAGTGGAGCGGACCATTTGAAGTAGTGTGTGTGACCCCGTTTGGTGCTCTTGATTTGAAGAACAAAAGTGGGGAAGTTTTTAGAGTGAATGGGCATAGGGTCAAGCACTATTTGGGAAAGTTTGATGATAGCCATGTGGTGGCTGTTGTTCATTTCAAATGATTGGATGGTAACATGCGTCGTGCCGCGACGTTAAATCAGGCGCTTCTTAGGAGGCAACCCATGTGTTTTTCTTCTTGTTTTTATTTGATTTTCATTGTAGTGTAGGATTGATTTTTGGGATAACTGGTTGTGAGATGTTACAGGATTGAGTTGATGCAGTGCAGGACATAATTGAAACAATGCACAGGTCTCTGAAGTTGCCAGTGCGGCCGCACTAACATTTTGTGCGGACCGCACTGGTGAGGGTAAAATGTAGCCTCTCTGAAGTTTTCCAGTGCGGCCGCACTACATTTTGTGCGGTCCGCACTGGACCTCTGTAGCCGCAGTCCATTTTGTGCGGACCGCAGAGTGTTGCCTTCTCAAACTTGGACAAAATAGGGCAGTGCGGACCGCGGTCCATTTTGTGCGATCCGCACTGGTAGGTGAGAATGGGCCCCGGGGTTTGTCTATAAATAGGGCCTGAGGGCTTCCTTTTACCCTTTTCGCACCTTTAACTCTCAGAACCCTAAAAATCACTGTGCATCATCCATTTTGCTTACAATCAACTGCTTTGACTTGATATTCTTCATTAGCTCTCACATCTGGTACCATTACTTGCTTTTTAATAGATCAATCTTGTTAATTTTCTCTTAATTTTCTTTTTCTTGTTTTTCTTCCCTTATTTTCTTCAATTGAGTAGGTTAGGGTTGTTAATTTCTAGGTTAAAATAGCCATAGATAGTTAAAATCAATGGGTAATCAGGTAGAGACACTACTTAGGTGAAGAATTGGACCCAAAATTAAAATACATGTAACCCTAATTTAGCGCCACAATTGGGCACTCAGTGCGGACCGCGATCGTTTTTGTGCGGTCCGCGGTGCCCTAGTGCGGTCCGCACTACCATTTTGTGCGGACCGCGTTGATACCCTCCTGATTGCTGAACCTCAGACAGTGCGGCCGCGGTTGATTTTGTGCGGTCTGCACTGCCTAGATACAGAGAGTGGGTAGTCTGAACCCCACATCTGTGCGGACCGCGGTTGATTTTGTGCGGTCCGCGGTGACCTTAGTGCGGCCGCAGTTGATTTTGTGCGGTTCGCACTAGGTGAATCTGCAACATATCTACAACATTTCTTGTTCTGCTTTTGCAACTTTGTTTTTAACTGATCACACTGATACTAACAAGCTGATTGAACTATGATTGCAGACAATGGTGAGACAACGTGGTAAACAACCAGGCAGAGGAGAATCCTCCCGGGGGGGAAGAAGAAGATGATAAAACTCACTCCCCAAGCTCGGGAAAACATTAAAAGGACAAGAAAACTGATAAAGGCTGTTGTTAGAGCTGCTTCCCATTCTTCGGGGAGTGAGTATGAGCCATCAAGGGAGATTTATTCAGACTCCGTGCCAGAGTACATGGAAGACTAGCCGGAGAGGTTTAGACTAAGAGACACTCCTCCACCATCACCCACTACCCAAGCACCAACTAATGTCATTTCTGAGTCGTCTGAGGGCTCAGCAGCAGGTAGTGGGGAATACTCCACCTCTCCTACAGCTTCATTATCTGGAGAGGGTGCAGTAGGTGCGGAGGAGGAAGTTGGGGGAGATGAGAAAGTGGCAGAAGGAGGAGAACCAAGGGTTGGGGGTGTTGATAGAACAAGGAAGCCGGAGGTTTGGCGTGATAGATTTGTTGGTGAGGTGGCGTACCACAAATTTTGGGAGTGGTGGCCGGTGAGAAAGCTGATTCTGGAGAGGAGCTTCATTGATAGAGACATATTACCCCACAACCCCAACGTGCAGAGACAGTTTAGGACTAGAGTGGGCTGGGAATAGTTTCTAGAAGAGTGTGTGGATGCCAACGAACACATGGTCAAAGAGTTTTACTGCAATGTAGCCCACATCAAAAAGGGCTCCAAAGTGACCAAGGTTCGGAATATGAAAGTGTTATTTGAAGGGAAGTACCTCAACGAATACCTTGGCTTCAATGAGGAGGACGAGACCTTATACATGGCGAAGTTGGAAATGGGTGAGGAGGTCCGTCCATGGTTGGCACAATACCTGGTAATCCCAGGTACCACCCCTGACTGGTTGACTGCTGGAGTCAAAATTCTGAGACGGAGTTTAAAATTTGAGGCACGGGGGTGGGAGACTTTTGTATGCAGCAGGTTGGACCCCACGACACTTGACAACACCCTTCCTCTTTCCCGGGCTGTTTTGGTTGCTTCTATCATGGCAGGGTACCCCTTCAACGTGGGGAATGTGATGTCCAGAATTATTTCTATAGTGGGTGCGGAGCATGACCGGAACTATCCTTTCCCCAGCACCCTCACTATGTACTTCCGGGACTTGAAGGTGGAAAAGAGGTCCTTCGATGTCATAGTCAAAGCGAAGGCCCCTTTCTCTTGGTACATCATGCAGGGGGATGATAACCCCAAGAGCAAGACCTTCAAGGGTACAGCTACTACTACAATTGGCCAGTATGAAGAGCCAGTTGTGGTAATGGCTCCTGCTAAGCCTACCTCCACTTCCACGGATGTCCCTCCCGGTCCATCCTCATCCATAGCCATTCCTGCTGGCCTATCCACCTCAGCAGGCCCGGAGATTCCATCTTCTGGGCCCATCCTATAACTGCCCACAGATTGAGCCAGGCACTTATGAGTATCAACAACTGGATGCAGACTGCCTCATCCAAGTTGTCCATTTTGACCACCACTGTTAAGGCTCAGTCGGCTCCCCCAGCTCCACAGGTTCCACGATCCATAGAGGATGCTCTTAAGGAGATGTTGGACAACCAGAAGAAAATCCTCGACAACCAGAAGAAGCTTGTTGAGGTAGTTGATTCACACAACAAGGCTCTCAAGGAGCTTGCTAGGGAGCATAAGAAGTTGAGGAAGACACGGGCTTCCAAGGAGTCCGTGAAGGAGCTGAGAGCGGATGTTGACAGAATGAAGGCAGATCACCTGCCTTTAGACTTATTGCTCCAGGACCCAGCACCAGCAGTTCATCCACAGCCGGAGCAGTCTCAGAGGCCTCCCAAGAGGAGGAGGGTGATTCCTAGCAGCAGAGCAGCAGGCCACAGGGAACCAGTCTGAGGTTCCCGAGCACAGTGAGGACCCAGGGACCACTCAGGAGCCTACACGACATACAGGCCATAGGGAGTTTCTATATCCTTCTTTATCATCTTTTTGGTGCTTTATTTTGGTTAGTTGGCATTGGGAACAATGCCAGCTTTCATTTGAGGGGGTAGGCCCTACTTTTTGCTTCATGAACTCATTCGGATGACTGTATATATTTTTGGATACTTTTTATGCTTTCTTGATTTTTCATCTTTGGTCTGTATATATTTTTAACATTTCGTTACATTTCTCGCACTTTTATTTTACTTTGGGTTTGTATATAAAGTTATGTTACATTGTAGATATTCATCCCATCTATTGTATATTCGACAAATCCCCTCTTGTATATATTCATTTTACTTTCTGCAAATTTTTCGTTTTTAGCTTCTTAGTTGTGATTCGTAGCTTCTTGTTTTGAAGTTTGCAATAAGCCTTTGGTTTTCTTAATGCCACGGTTCTTTTCAAAGGTGGAGTGTTGTGTGAACCGGGTGGCTCTTCCCAATGATAGATGGCGTGACAACCTTCTTAAGGGTGTGAGTCCATTTTTCTCTTTGTTTTTGGTAGTTAATAGTTAAGGGTGCCTCGAGCAAAGCTTCACTTGGGCCTAACACATTTGCCTTTCATCTTATGGTCAAAGACAATTTGTTGTGTTTAGGATGGTGAAAGTCGTGACCTTGAGACTCTTGTGTTGGCCGATAATCGTCAAGTGGTTTTTTGGGACCATTGCGAGCTTAAATCGTATCTAAGGTCGTTGTGGGACCCCAACTCTGTGTCTTTAGCAATCCCTTAGCTTGTGTGGTGAGTAATTGAATTGCAAGTCCAAGTCCCGAGCCATTGGTCTAGAACTTGCCCTAAATGTTTGTTGAGGCGAAATCATAAGTGAATTTTGACTTGAGACATGATTATAGGCTCTCCTTGATCCAAATGATAGTTTGAACAGTTCCATAGCCTTCCAATGATAAGATCCCTAGCTAACCCTTTTGAGCCTTAGATCTTTTTCCTTCAATAACCATGATACAAGCCTATACCCATTTTAAAAGATACCCTCTCTTGGCACCCGATCTTTCCTTTAGCACATGGCAAAAGTATAAGTTTGGGGGGAGAGATGAGGATTGCAACAAAGTGGTAAAAAGGCACAAAAATGAAGAAAAGGAAAGGCAATGAAAAAGAAAGAAAAGCAAAAAGACAAAAAGAAAGTTCAATGTGAAAAAGAATAAAAAGGGATTCAAAGAAAAGCAAAGAATGAAAGGTGTGGAAAGTTGAAAAAGGAGAAAAGGTTTGAAATGCATAAGAAAGAGTGACAATGTGTCTCTCTAACCCCCTAGAAAGAATTGAAATGACTCAAAGAGTCAAGTGAATGGATGCCAAATGAATCAAAAGAAGTGCTTAAGGGAAGATGGAATCTACTTAGACTAAAACATTTCCTACCCTGAACCAAAAGCCTTCACAATGTCTCCACAAAAGCCCTATATGATCTTGAATTGAATGAAGCTTACATTAGTGGATACTCACATAAGGGGCAAGCATATGGTACCTAGAGCCGGACTTGTGGCTTTTTTCTTGAGAGAGATGAGTGAATTCCCATTATTCTCGTTCTGAGTGCCATTATCTTAAAGGTGAGAATTGCTTAGGGAGAGTTGAGGATGTATGAGTTTGGGTTCCACAATGACCGAAGTAATAGAAAAGAGTTCTTTGATGTGTTGAGTCAATTCTTGATGCTCTTGTGTCACACTTGATCCATGGTGTTTTAAAAGAGTAAATGTGTTAATTATTCATGTGTATTGAGGGCAATTGTTAGTCCCAATTGAGGCAAATTGAGGTCACTTTAGGACAGCTGAAATTTTTTTCTCTTGGACAGTCTCTTAAGGGGTGGGTCTTATTTTGTTTGCTTGAGGACAAGCAAAAGCTTAAGTTTGGGGGAGTTGATAACTAGGGATTTTGACGCATTTTATACTCCTTCTTGCTTATGTTTTGATTAGAAATTCATACAAAATAGTCCCAAAAGGCTCACAAGTCGTGCTTGATTGCAGGTTTAATCATCAAAGTGACGAGATGTCAAAGATCAGCTCAAACGCAGTGAAACTTGCACAAGTGCCAAGGACAAGGCAAGCTCAGGCTAAACAGGCCTAGTGCGGCCGCACACCATTTTGTGTGGTCCGCACTAGGAGATTTAGAGAGGCTCAATTTCAGGTCAAAAAGTAGTGCGGCGCACTACCATTTAGTGTGGTCCGCACTAAGATCACCGCGGCCGCAGTTCATTCTCTGCGGTCCGCGGTGAGGAGAATTAGAGAGTTGCTTTTTTTTGGAGTTTCAAGCCTCCGCGGTCCGCGGTCCATTTTACACGGATCGCACTAGCAGCCTCCGCGGCCGCAGTCCATTCTATGCGGTCCGCAGAGCCCAAGTTCAGAGAGCAAGAATTTTGAAGTCAAAAGCCCAGTGCGGACCGCGGTCCATTTTGTGCGGTCCGCACTAACTCCGCAGGGGTATTTTTGTCCAGATTTTTCAGCTTAGTATAAATAGATTCTTTTTCCATTTTTAGGGTATCAGATATTGTATTACATCAGCTGCGCTCGTGGGTCGACTTTTCTTAGCCATTTTGGGCATTTTTACTTACTTTTCATCATTGAATCTTTGTATTTAGCTTAGCAATTAATTAATATGTGTTTATCTTCTTCTATTTCTTGCTTTTCTTCTTTAATTATTAGTAGCTAGACCCATAAGCTAGGGTTGTGGCTCAACCCTAGTGTGGGTAATTGATGGGTCTTGTATTTTAGGGCTAATTTGACTATGGGTGTTTGTTATTTGGGCCAATTTCATGGTTAATTTCTGAATTAGTGGTTGCAAACACTAGTTTGTGTTGAGTTGACTTGAGTTCTTCTTGAGAAAGAGAGCCTAAGTCTCCGAAATTGGTCCAACAATAAATTGGGGCGTACTCAAGACATTGATAGCCCCAATTAAAGGGTTAAACCCCGAGAGAGTAATACCCGAATTGAACCCTAGTTGATTGTGCAAATTTGCATACCCAATTGGTCTTGAGAAAGCCAATTCGGGCAAAATCACTCGAACCACCGAGAGGTGTAGAGTGGGTAAAGTCGTGCAACGGTTATAACATACTCCCCAAACGTGTCAAGCATACCTTAATTTCAAGTACCCGTCAATTGACCACCTAGGCGGTAGTCACTACCCTAGTGCCTTTTAAACCTATTTGAACAACTTGTAGCATTTTAACTCTTAGCTAAATTTACAATTTGTAGTTTGACAAAAGTAGAATTATAAAGAAAATCCCGAAAAGGTTGAGAAGTGTAATTAAGAACACATACGCATTCCTAAACTAGATAGATACTCGACTCCAATTCTAGCTCTCTGTGGATATCGATCCCGACCCAAAATCGGGTAAAAGCTATTGCGACCCTCTCTTGCTAATTTTTAGTAGTGCGGAGTTGGCAGCGATCACCTTCTCACCGACCATGAATGATACATCACGCGCCTTCTGATCCGGGTAACTCTTCTGTCTGGACTATGTTGTGCGAAGTCTTTCCTGAATCAACCTTACCTTCTCTAAGGCATCTTTCACCAAATCTGTACCATACAACTTAGCCTCGCCGGGCTCAAACTACCCGATAGGAGAACGACATCGCCGACTGTATAGAGCCTCAAATGCGGCCATCTCGATGCTGGATTGATAACTATTGTTGTAAGCAAACTCGGCCGAAGGCAAGAACTAGTCCCACTGTCCTCCAAAGTCAATCACACATGCTCTAAGCATGTCCCCCAAAATTTGAACTGTCCGCTCCGACTGTCTGTTGATCTGAGGATGGAATGCTGTGCTGAGCTCCACACGGGTCCCCAACTCACTCTGAACAGCTCTCCAGAAATGGGAATTTAACTGAGGGCCTCTATCTGATATGATGGAAACAGGCACACCGTGCAACCGAACTATCTTCCGAATGTAGATCTGAGCTAACCTCTCTGAAGTATAAGTAGTCACCACTGGAATGAAGTGTGCCGACTTGGTCAACCTGTCGACAATAACCCAAACTACATCAAACTTCCGCAACATCCGCGGTAACCCAACTTCGAAGTCCATAGTGATGTGCTCCCATTTCCACTCTGGTATGGGCATCTGCTGAAGTAGGCCACCTGGCCTCTGGTGCTCATACTTAACCTGCTGGCAATTCAAATACCTAGCCACTAACTCAACTATGTCTTTCTTTATCCGCCACCACCAATAATGTTGCCTCAAGTCACGATACATCTTCGTGGCACCTGGATGAATAGAATACCGCGAACTGTGTGCCTCCTCCAGAATCCTCTCTCTCAAGCCATCGACATTAGGGACACATAGGCGACCCTGGAGTCGCAGAACACCATCCTCGCCAATAGAAACCTCCTTGACACCACCCTGTAGCACCGTCTCTCTGAGAACTGCCAAATGCGGATCATCGAACTGCCGAGCCTTGATCTGCCCCAATAATGAAGACTGAGCAACAACACACGCAAGGACTCGGCTGGGCTCTGAAATGTCCAACCTCACAAGTCTGTTAGCCAAGGACTGAATGTCCAAAGCTAGTGGCCTCTCCTCTACTACAATGAATGCCAAGCTACCCATACTCTCTGCTTTCCTACTCAAGGCATCCGCGACCACATTTGCCTTGCCCGGATGATAAAGAATGGTGACGTCATAATCCTTTAGTAACTCAAGCCATCTACGCTACCTCAAATTAAGATCCCTTTGTTTGAACAAATGCTGCAAGCTGCGATGATCAGTGTAAACCTCACAGGACACCCCATACAGATAATGCCTCCATATCTTAAGAGCATGAACAATCGCTGCTAACTCCAGGTCGTGCACAGGGTAATTCTTCTCATGAATTTTCAGCTGAGGTGAAGCATATGCAATAACTCACCCATCCTGCATCAACAGACATCCCAATCCAATGCGTGAAGCGTAGCAATATACCGTATACATCCTCGAACCAGAAGGCAACACAAGAACCGATGTTGTAGTCAAAGATGTCTTGAGCTTCTGAAAGCTCGTCTCACAATCATCGGACCAACGGAAAGGAGCACCCTTCTGGGTCAATCTAGTCATAGGCGATGCAATAGATGAAAAGCCCTGCACAAATCGACGGTAATAACCTGCTAACCCCAAGAAACTCCTGATCTCGGTCACTGAAGTAGGACGTGGCCAACTCTGAACTACCTCAATCTTCTTGGGATCCACCTTAATACCCTCTCCTGACACAATATACCCCAAGAATGCCACTGACTCTAGCCAAAACTCACACTTTGAGAACTTAGCATATAGTTTCTCCTCTCGTAAGGTCTGGAGCACTACTCTCAAATGCTGCTAGTGCTCCCCCGGGCTACGTGAGTATACCAAGATGTCGTCAATGAAGACAATGACAAAGGAATCAATATAAGGCCTGAACACCCTGTTCATAAAGTCTAAAAACGCCGCTAGGGCTTTAGTCAAGCCAAAGGACATCACCAGAAACTCATAATGGCCATATCTAGTACGAAAAGCAGTCTTCGGAACATCTGAGTCCCGAATCTTCAATTGATTATACCCTAATCTCAAGTCGATCTTAGAGAATACCCTAGCACCCTGCAACTGGTCGAACAAATCATCAATGCACGGCAACGGGTGCTTGTTCTTGATGGTAGCCTTGTTCAACTGGCGGTAATCAATGCACATCCGCATGGTCCCATCCTTCTTCTTCACAAACAACACTGGTGCACCCCAAGGTGACACACTCGGTCTAACAAACCCCTTTGCTAACAACTCCTCAAGCTGCTCCTTCAGCTCCTTCAACTCTTTCGGAGCCATACGGTATGGTGGGATAGATATGGGCTGGGTGCCTGGAGCTAGGTCAATACAGAAATCAATATCACGATCTGGCGGCATTCCAGGAAGGTCAGAAGGAAACACTTCGGCGAACTCTCGGACTATTGGAACTGAGTCAATCGCCAGAGACTCTGCGGTGGTATCCCAAACATAAGCTAGATAAGCCAAACAACCCTTCTCGACCATGTGTCGAGCCTTCAGAAAGGAGATAACCCGACTAGATGTACTAATTGAGGAACCTTTCCACCCCAACCTTGGCGACTCTAGCATTGCTAAAGTAACAGTCTTGGCATGGAAATCTAGGATGGTGTGATATCGGGATAACCAGTCCATGCCCAGGATGACCTCAAAGTCGGTCATATCAAGAAACAAGAGGTCTGCTCTAGTCTCAAAACCACAGAATGTGACCACACAGGACCGGTAGATCCGATCCACAACCACAGAATTGCCCACGGGAGTGGACACATGAACAGGAGTACTCAAGGACTCACGAGGAATATCTGTAAAATGAGCAAACAGAGATGACACATATGAATAGGTAGACCCTGAATCAAATAGCACTGAAACATCCCTACCGCAGACGGAAATAATACATGTGATGACTGCATCTAAGGCCAATGCATCTGGTCTGGCCGGAAAAGCATAGAATCTAGCTGGAGCGCTGGCTGGCTAGCCTCCACCTGACTGAGCAGTAGCTGGTTGGCCTCTCCCTACCTGGCCTCCACCTCTAGGACGGCCCCTACCAGTCTATCCTCCACCTCTGGGCGGCTGGGCAATCGGTGCTATAATCATGGACTGCTGACCCTGCTGCACTACCTTGCCCCGAATCCTGGGGCATGTCCTATTCATGTGACCCGGATCTCCACACTCGTAAAACCTCTCAGCACCATAGACTGTTGTCCTGAAGTCTGGTCCTGATGGCCTGAAAACCCACTGGAGGAACTCTAAATAGCTGGTATGCGGTATCAACTCTCCGGTATGGCACTAAAGTGGGAACTGGAAGAACCCTAGGGACCTGAATACCCCCTGGAAGAACCCTGGATGGTTGGCGGGCGGTAAGAACTCTCTGGTATGGCGCTGAAATAGGGGCGCGCTGGAACACCCCGAGGAGGTGGTGGTGCTGAATATGGGGGCCTACTGGGCTGGACCCTCCCGAACTGACCTCTGCCCCTAGCTGGGGCGCCTCTGAACTCTCCAGAGAATCTAGCCCTCTTGTCCTGCTGCATCTGCTCCCTACCTCTCAGACGGTAGCCCTCAATCCTCCGAGCAATCTCCACCACTAGCTGATAAGGAGTCCCCATCTCCACCTCTCGGGCCATGTTGGCCCTAATACCAGAATGCAACCCTGCAACAAACCTCCGCACCCTCTCTGCGTCAGTACGAAGTATCATCAGTACATGGTGGGACAACTCAGAAAACCTCACCTCATAGTCGGTCACCGATATCTGACCCTGCTCAAGCTGCTCAAACTGATACCGCAGCTCTTCCCTCTCAGAGGGTGGAATATACCTATCCAGGAAAAGTTGTGTGAACTGACCCCAAGTAATGGGAGGAGAACCCGCTGGCCTGCCAAGAACATAAGACTGCCACCATCTACGAGCCCTGCCCTCCAGCTGGAATGTAGTGAAGTCAACCCCATGAGACTCCAATATCCTCATGTTGTGCAGTCTGTCCCTGCACCTCAATGAAATCCTGAGCATCCTCATGACGCTCACCTCCGAAGATGGGAGGGTGTAGTTTAGTCCATCTGTCTAGTAACTTCTGCGGAATGCTATCTGCAGCCAGTCTGGGCTCGAGGACCACTCCAGCAACTGGCTGAGCCCCATCCGCTGGTAGTGCACCCCGAGTCTGATACACTGGCGCTACATGGCCAGGAGCCTGGGCGGTAGGGGTTTGTGCTCCCCCTTCCGCCTGAGATGTGGCTGGGTCTACTCGAAATAAATCGGTTTGAGCCATGGTGTCCATGAACTGCAACATACGGCCCATGACCTCCTAGAAACCCGGTGCTGTCATGAAGTCCGTCGGGGTAGGCTCAGCTACGGGCATCTCGCCCTGCTCCTCTATGATAGGATCCCCCGCAAGATCCGTCGGTGGTGCAACTGGGGCAGCTCTGGGAACCCTCATCCCATACCTCGAGTCGGCGCCCTCCCCCGGCCTCAGCCTCAGCCTCTAGCAACGGGGGGAGCAGCTCCTCCCAGGTCTTGAACATCTGTTGTGCGCGTCCTCACCATCTGTGAGGGAATAAGAGAGGGGAATTTAGTATACCATCAACCGCATTATAGGAGATGAATAAAGAGTAGTTTTCCTAACACCCTATAGCCTCTCAAAGATAGATACAGACGTCTCTGTACCAGTCCGCAAGACTCTATTAGATTTGCCCATGACTTGTGAGACCTACGTGAACCTAGTGCTCTGATACCATGTTGTCACGACCCAATTTCAAATCTAGGTCACGATGGCGCCCAACACCAAGGTTAGGCAAGCCAAACTTAACTAACTAGTGGGTTCCATTTATGTTACCAATACAATTCCAACATTTATTTAGGTTAAATTTAAAACATTCAACAATAATGAATAGTTTAGGCAATTTGAAACTGAAGTGACAAAATGATGTCATAATTAAGTGATTACATTCCAAAAGAATAATTTACTAAAGTGTGTGCCAATACCTGGTGTCATAAGTACATGGGCATCTAGTATAATATACAGAAGAATATATCTATCCTACTGCCTAAAATAGAATAGACAGTCAAAACAAAATAGAGACTCCATCATGCTGCTGAACGGCACCGGAAAAGAGCTGTCAGCGTGGAATCTCGGCCAACTATCAAGAATGCGCACCAGACGGGTAGCCAGATGCACCTGCCTCAGATCCTGTACATTTAAGTACAGAAGCGTAGTATGAGTACATAAACAATATGTACCCAGTAATTATCCAGTCTAACCTCGAAGAAGTAGTGACAAGGGGCCGATTAAAATTTAAGTGTTATGCTAAGCATGGATATCATAATAGATAACAATTTATAACAGGGAGTGACAGGTTCTTTCCTAGATAATGTTTTAGTTCACAATTCATATTTCAAGGCATTTAGAATAGTTCAAATCACAGAAGGTACCGAGCAAGAAGCATGCGCAAATAATGTCGAGGTCGTACGGCCCGATCCAACATAAATGTAAAATATGCACTGCCGAGGGTCGGACGGCACGAACCATAGATGCATCTATTACCCCCTCGCGAATCATAGTGCGACGCGGTCAAACTTAAATAAACAATCACCCTGCTCGCGAATCATACATGCGACGCAGGTACACGTAGAAATACACACTCAAACAGCCAATTAAAAATTTATCGGGAACATTTATCCAAATAAAAACCAATTCTCTTTTAACGATTTAATAAAATGAAGTTTAATCCTTTTAGAAATTCATTTACCAATTCGATAGGATTTAAGCAATTCAAACTGTCAATAACATTACAAGTATTCCAAGTACAGCATGCTTTTGGGTCCTAGACTACCCGGACAATAACATAATAGTAGCTACGCACGGACTCTCGTCACCTCGTTCATACGTAGCCCCCACAAATAGGAGCACATAACCAATTAATTCACCTATGGGGACAATTCCCTCGTACAAGGTTAGAAAGGAGACTCACCTCGCTCCGAAGATCCATAACCGGCATTCCACGCCCTCCCAAATACTTAAATTGATGCACAACGCTCCAAAACTAGCCAATAGTTATGCAAATCCATTAATATACGATAAACTACTCATATTAATCCAATTTATAACAATTCCTAACCCCGATCGGAAAGTTGACAAAAATGCCCTCGGGCCCACGTGCCCGGATTTCCAAAATTTTCGAAAAATAAGTTTATCCATAGCCTCACGAACTCAAATCTATACTTTTCTCTTAATTCCATACCCAAAATCATGGTCAAATTCCGAGAATATAAATTTCTAGGTCTTTCTACCAAAACCCCAAATTTCTACCAATTAACATGCTAAAATCTATACATAATCGATGTATTTAACTCAAGATGGATGGGATTAGCTTACCTTATCATTGATGATGGAAATCCCACTTGAAGTTCTCCCAAAAATCGCCCAAGCCAAGAAAAATATGAGAGAAATGGACAAATCCCGATTTTTAAAACACCTCTCTGCCTCTAGCACTTTCCGCACCTGCGGTCCCTTGACCGCTTCTGCGGTTCCGCAGGTGCGGGCCAGCCCACCGCTTCTGCGGTTTCCTCCAGGCTCCCATTTTCCGCTTATGCGCTTCCTTTCCCGCAGATGCGGTCCCGCTTCTGTGGCCAAACGACCGCATCTGTGGTCCCAGCTTTCTTTTGCCAAACCGCATCTGCGACTACTGGGCCGCTTCTGCGGCTCCGCACCTGCGGTCCTTTTTTCACAGGTGCGGTTACACCAGCAACTTCAGCCTTCCAAAAATCCCATTTTTGATCCGTTAACCACCCGAAATCCACCCGAGGCCCCCGGGACCCCAACCAATCATACCAACCAGTCCCAAAACACATTACGAACTTGCTCGAGGCCTCAAATCATAACAAACAACGCTAAAACCATGAATCGACCTCCAATCCAAGCTTTATGAACTTTCGGAATCGGATTCCGACCCCGATATCAAAAAGTCCTCTTCCGGTCAAACTTCTCAAAAACCTTCAAATTTCTATCTCTAGCCAAATGACTCCAAAATGACACACGGACCTCCGAATTCACTTCCGATCGCGCTCCCAACTCCAGAATCACCATATGGAGCTACTCCCTGACTCGGAATCCCAAACGGACATCGATAACACTGAAATGCACTTCACCCCAAACTTATAAAATTTCTTCCAAAAATGCTAACTTCCACAATAGGCGCCAAAACGCTCCCGGGTCATCCAGGACCCGACCCGAACATACGCCCAAGTCCGAAATCATCATACGAACCTGCTGGAACCTTCGAATCCTGGTTCCGAGGTCATTTACTCAAAAATCCAATCTTAGCTAATTCTTTCAACTTAAAGCTTCTAAAATGAGAATTTCCTCTCCAAGTCAACTCCGAACTTCCCGAAATTTAATTCCGACCACGCGTACTAGTCATAATGCCTGAGTTGAAGCTGCTCATGGCCTCGAACTGCTGAACGGCGCGTTAGGGCTCGAAACGACCGGTCGGGTCGTTATAGCGTAGCTTGTATGATGCGCGAGCGGGGAACTTCCGTAAATTATATTTGATCGTGTCGCACGTATAATTCACGAGCGGGGTATTTTCTTCTACTAATCTTATGGGATCGGGTCGTTCGCCTCGGCAGGATTTATGTACCACACTCTCATGGGAGCGGGTCGTTCGACTCGGCAGGTTAATAGATGCATCTATGGTTCGCGCCGTTCAAACCTTGGCAGTGCACAGTTTACTTTTATGCTGGATTGGGCCATACGCCTAGGCATTTCCTATATATGTATATGTATATACTATTCTCATGGAATCGTGCGTGACATTTGGCTAGAAGCCAGTGAACCTGGGGGATTTTTCCCTGTTTTGAATTATGATAACTTCTTTAAGGAAATCCACCATATCTATATATGTGCTCCAGTTACGGAGGGAACCTGCTAGCTGAAAACTTGAGTAAAATAAAAAAGAAAGGGGATGTTACTATGTGTTTTGTACATGCTTATTTCATATAATTGCCCTGTTTCGTACTTATTCACTTCTTTATTGTAATGATATTATTGGACCATTAGTAAGTGTCGAAGTCGACCTCTCGTCACTACTTCTTCGAGGTTAGGCGGGATACTTACTGAGTACACGTTGTTTTTGTACTCATGCTACACTTGCTGTGCATTTTTATTGCACAAACACATGTACCTCTAGTGGCCTAACGGGCGTAGCAGCACAGATGATACAGAGACTTAGGTGAGCTGCATCTCTCGAGACGACCCGCAGCCAGCAGAGTCCCTTTCAGTGTATTATATTTACTTTCTGTCCGAGTTTGTATTCCGGACAACTATTGTACTTTATTGGATTTCCTAGTAATTGCTCATGCACTTGTGACACCGGGTTCTAGGATGATTTCAGGATTGTTCAGAAATTTTGTAAAGACATCATTATTTATTCAGTGGAACTTATTATTTATTGTTTAAATGTATAAAAGAAGTGATTTCAGAAATATCTAAAACGAGAAATTTCTAGTTAAATGGTGTTGGCTTGCATGACAGTGGTGTCCGGCGCCATCACGACCCTTAGTGGATTTTGGGTCGTGACAACAATTAGCATAGAAGACTCAAATCCTAAGGGGGAGTCCCCCACACAAGGTTAGGCAAGATACTTACCTCAATCCGGCCAATTCAATACTCAATTTAGCTTTTCCTTTACCAATTCACCAACGCTCGGCTCAATCTAGCCAAAAACGACTTGAATACATCAAACAATGCAACAGAAAACAATTTCAATTAACGAAACTATGATTCTTACACAATTTGCAAAAAGTCAACAAAAGTCAACACCCCGGGCCCGCACCTCGGAACCCGACAAAATTTACAAAACCCGAATACCCATTCCGGTCAAACTCTCACCGCTTAAGCTTCGAAAATTAGATTCCTTCTTCCAATTCGACTTCGATTCACCCGGAAACAGATTCCAACCATGCACGCAAGTCGGTATACATAATATAAAGCTACTCGTGACCTGTGTGTATATTTGGTTTGGAGCCCCGAGGGCTCGCGTAAGTTTTAGATAGGCCACGGGTGCATTTTTAACTTTGAAAATTTGCTGGTGTTTAAGACCTGCAGTCTTCTCGCAAATGCGAGATCGCAATTGCGAGCCTGCTATCGCAAAAGCGAGAGGTGACCTGGGCAGCTTCATTAGTACAAGCGAAGTCTATGTCGCAAATGCGACGCCCGCTGAAATCCTCTATGATCGGAAATGCGAGGACGCCCTTCGCAAATGCGATGTACGCTGGGATGGCTTGAAGTCGCAAATGCGACTATTTGTTCGCAAATGCGAAAAAGCCTAGACTTCCTAAGAGTTCGCAAATGCGAACATGGTTTCGCAATTCCCATATCTGTAGAGGTCGGGGTTCGCAATTGCGAACCCCTGTTCGCATTTCCCATAACTGAGACCTGCATTTTTCTATACTTAGCCGATTTTAAGTCATTTTTCACATCTTTTTCAAAACACAACTCCTTTGGGCGATTTTCCAAGAACAAGTCTTCTTCCAAATCAATTGTAAGTTAGTTTTTACTCATTTCTTTCAATCATTAACATCTTTAACATGATTTCAACCTAAAATCAAAGATTTTCATGGGAGAAATTGGGTGTTTTGGGTAGAACCTAGGTTTTTCAAAAATTGGGGATTTGGACCTCAATTTGAGGTTCGATTTCCAAATAAATTATATATTTGAGTTCGTGGGGGAATGGGTAATCGGGTTTTAGTTCGAACCTCGGGTTTTGACCACGTGGGCCCGGGGGGCGATTTTTGACTTTATGGGTAAAACTTTGGAAAACTCATTTTCATGCATTGGGGTTGATTAATTGTAGCACCTATTGATGTAATTAAGTAATTTGTGATTAGATACGTGCAAATTGGTGGTGGAATCAAGGGGTAATGCTATAATTGAAGCATGAAGTATGTTCGAGGTAAGTGTTTGGTCTAACCTTAGCTTGAGGGATTAGGAGTTGAGTCCTATTTGCTATGTGATAATTGTTGAGTACGACATATAGGCATGGTGACGAGTATCTATACGTTGGTGTCAAGCATGACCGTGAGTCTTATATTGTGATTTTCATGACTTCGTTGTATTATTCATGCCTTGGTGAAGATTTATATTTGTTGTGAAAAGTTGTGGAAAGAATCGTGACCCATGAACATTGAGGAGCGTTGGCTCCAGTTGTATAACGAATTGTGATAGTATAAGTGATAATCGAACCTCTAGAGCGGTGGCTCGAGTTGTGAAGTGAATTGTGAAGTAAAAGTAAGAAAGAGAAGAGATTGTTATGTTGCCCCCTTGCCGGGCTATTGTTGAGTTGTGGTTCCCATGCATTGTGTTCTTAATTGATATTACAGATGCTTAGGTTAATGATTCTTTGTGTTAGGTAAGGATTATGGTTATAGCTGAGGTAGTTAGATGTTGGAACAAGTTTAGGTATAGTTGAGGTCGTGAGGTGTTGTAACAAGTTTGGGTATAGCTGAGGTAGTTAGGTGTTGTGACAAGTTTGGGTATAGCTGAGGTAGTTAGGTGTTGTAACAAGTTTGTTTTTAGCGAAGGTAGTTAAATGTTGGAACAAGTTGGTTACAGCTATTTCTTTTTCCCTTGCCGGGATAGTGTAGACCTTTTAATCCCTTGTCGGGGCTATCGTTATAATATTAAATATTATATATGGATCGGGTTGCACGCCGCAAAATATTATATATGGATCGGGTTGCACGCCGCAACAATATTATATATGGATCGGGTTGCACGCCGCAACAATATTATATATGGATCGGGTTGTACGCCGCAACAATATTATATATGGATTGGGTTGCACGCCGCAACAATATTATATATGGATCGGGTTGCACGCCACAACAATATTATATATGGATCGGGTTGCAACGCCGCAACAATATTATATATGTATCGGGTTGCACGCCGCAACAATATTATATATGGATCGGGTTGCACGCCGCAACCATATTATATATGGATCGGGTTGCACGCCGCAACAATATTATATATGGATCGGGTTGCACGTCGCAATAATATTATATGGGAGCGGGTGGTACGCCTACCACAAGATAAATGAAATGGGAGCGGGTGGTACGCCTACCACGAGATACATGAAATGGGAGCGGGTGGCACACCTGCCACGAGATACAGGAAGTGGGATCGGGTTGCACGCCTGCAACAAGATGTGAAATGAAAGTGAAATCTGCCTTTGTTTTCCTTATTCTTGCCAGTGGTTGGATTTTGATTCCTTTATAGTTCTCTTGATATTCTATTTTTACCTGTTATTCCCCGAAGCATGTTTCCCCCTCCCATCCTTACTTGCTTATACCTGCTTTACTTTCCGTTGTATATTATATAACTACACAGGTTTATTTGATAGTCTGGCCCTAGCCTCGTCACTATTTCGCCGAGGTTAGGCTAGGCACTTACCAGCACATGGGGTCGGTTGTGCTGATACTACACTCTGTGCTCTTTTGCATAGATCCAGGCCCCGGACAACAGCAGTAGCTCGGGAGCCAGCCTTCAGTCCACCGAGACTCCGAGGTAGCCTTGCACGCGTCCGCAGGCTCGGCGTCTCCTCTATCTTATATTTCATTTTGTTATCTCATGTTTTCGAGACAAACAGTGTTATATTTCTTTCAAACGATTGTATTTAGTACTCTTAGACAGTCTGTGAAGTTGTGACACCAATCTTGGGTAGTTTTGTCATGGAATGATATTAGCATTATTATTAAACTCGAAATTTAAGTCTTCCGCTTGTTAAATTTTGTAGATTATTAACTGTTGGATTATAACTGTTAACGGATTTAAAAATGGGTAAAGATAATCTGTTCAGAAATTGGCTTGCCTAGCTCATATTAGTAGGCGCCATCACGACTCCCGGGGGTGGAAAATCCGGGTCGTGAGAAGTTGGTATAAGAGCTCTAGGTTACACAGGTCTCACAATTCACGGACAAGCTCAGTAGAGTCTGAGGGATCGGTACGTAGACGTCTGTATTTATCCCTCAGAGGCTACGTAGTTAGGAAAACTTCACACTTGTTCTTTCCTATCGTGTGGTTTTGTTTCTCAAATGCTAAATTGAAACCTCTACTCTTGTCCCTTCGCGAATGGCGAGGTCATGTACCGCTTCTTCAGTTGAGCAGCAGCACAGACCAGTGATAGATCAGCTACGCTTCGGAGTCTTTGTGGAGATTGGATAAGTTTCACCAAGCTCTTCACTACTACATTCAGCGGTACATCTACTAAGGATCCCCAGGATTATCTAGACAGTTGTCATGAGGTTCTCAGGAACATGGGGATCTTGGAGACCAATGGGGTTGATTTTGCTACCTTTCGCTTGTCTGGATCTGCCAAGACCTGTTGGAGAGATTATTGGTTGGCTATACCAGTTAGGTCATCAGCTTTGACTTGGGAGCAATTCGCGCAGCTCTGGAGAAGTTTCTCCCCATCACTCAGAGAGAGGTATTAGAGGGGGAGGTAGAGGTATTAGAGGTGGAGGTAGAGATGCTAGAGGTGGAGGTAAAGGTATTAGAGGTGGAGGTGCAGGTATTGTTCTGGTTTGTGGTAGAGAAGCTTCGGTTTTATTTTGCGTCGTATCTGGTCATGCCTAGTGATTCTTTGAGTGCCCCTGTTTATGTGTCTATGCCGGTGGGTGATTCTATTGTGGTGGATCGCGTCCATTGTTCATGTATAGTGGTTATTGGAGGTCTTGAGACTCGTGTAGATTTGCTTCTTCTGGACATGGATGATTTCGGTGTTATATTGCTGATGGACAGGTTATCACCTTACCACGCTATCTTGGACTGTCACGCCGAGACAGTGACCTTAGCCTTACCGGGTATGCCTCGTTTAGAGTGGAGAGGGACTCCTGGTCATTCTACCCGTAGTGTTATCTCCTATGTGAAGGCTCGACGTATGGTCGAGAAGGGGTGTTTGGCCTATTTGGCATGTGTTCGTGATTTTAGTGCTGAGGTTCCTTCCATTGATTCTTTGCCCGTTGTTCGTGAGCTTCCTGAGGTTTTTCCCTTCAGACCTGCCAGGTATGCCACCCGACAGGGATATTGACTTTTGCATTGATTTGGCTCTGGGCACTCAACCTATTTCTATCCCGTCGTATCGTATGGCCCCGCCTGAGTTGAAAGAGTTGAAGGAGCATTCGCAAGACTTGCTTGAGTAGGGTTTCATTAGACCTAGTGTTTCGCCTTGGGGTGTGTCGGTGTTGTTTGTTAAGAAAAAGATGGTTCGATGGGGATGTGTATTGATTACCGACAGTTGAACAAGGTTACAATCGGGAATAAGTATCCGCTGCCGAGGATTGATGATTTGTTCGATAAGCTTTAGGGTTCCAAGGTATTTTCAAAGATTGACTTGAGATCTGGCTACCATCAGTTGAGGATTAGGGCATCCGGTGTCCCTAAGACAGCTTTTCGCACTCGGTACGGGCATTATGAGTTCTTGGTAATGTCATTCGGGTTGACAAATGCCCCAGCAGCTCTTATGGATTTGAGGAGCCGAGTGTTCAGGCCTTATTTGAATTCATTCGTGATAGTCTTCATGATGATATTTTGATATATTCCCACAGCCGAGAGGAGCACGAGTAGCACCTTAGAGTGGTTCTTCAGACTCTGAAGGATAGTCAGTTATATGCAAAGTTCTCGAAGTGTGAGTTTTGGTTGAGTTCAGTTGCATTTCTGGGTCATGTTTTGTCAGCAGAGGGTATTCAGGTTGATCCGAAGAAGATTGAGGCAGTCAAGAACTGGCCTAGACCAGCATCAGCTACAGAGATTCGGAATTTCTTGGGATTGGCAGGCTACGATTGTCGGTTCGTGGAGGGGTTTTCATCTATTGCAGCCTCGATGATCAGGTTGACCCAGAAGGGTGCCCAGTTCAGATGGTCGGATGAGTGTGAGGCGAGCTTTCAGAAGCTCAAGACAGCTCTGACTACGGCACTGGTGTTGGTTTTGCCCACAGGTTCAGGGCCTTATACAGTTTATTGTGATGCTTCCTGTATTGGGCTTGGTGCAGTGTTGATACAGGATGGTAAGGTCATTGCCTATACTTTGTGGCAGTTGAAGATTCACGAGAAGAACTATCCAGTTCATGATTTGGAGTTGACAGTCATAGTTCATTGCCTATGCTTCGCGGCAGTTGAAGATTCACGAGAAGAACTATCCAGTTCATGATTTGGAGTTGGCAACCATAGTTCACGCATTGAAGATTTGGAAGCATTATTTGTATGGCGTGGCATGTGAGGTGTTCACGGATCACAAGAGTCTTCAGTATTTGTTCAAGCAAAAGGAGTTGAATTTGAGGCAGAAAAGGTGGTTGGAGTTGTTGAAAGATTATGATATCACCATTTTATATCATCCGGGAAAGACCAATGTGCCGATGCTTTAAGTAGGAAGTCAGCCAGTATGGGCAGTCTTGCTTACATTCTGGTCGGTGAGAGACCGCTTGCTTTGGATGTTCAGGCTTTAGCCAATCAGTTCGTGAGAATGGATGTTTCTGAGCCCAGTCGTGTGTTAGCTTGCAAGGTCGCTCATTCTTCATTATTGGAGCGTATCCGTGATCGGCAGTATGATGATCCCCATTTGTGTGTCCTTAGAGACACGGTGCAGCGCGGAGGTGCTAGGCAGGTTACCTTAGATGATGATGGAGTTTTGAGATTGCAGGGTCGAGTTGGTGTGCCTAATGTGGATGGGCTCCGAGAGTTGATTTTAGAGGAGGCCCATAGCTCCCGGTACTCTATTCATTCGGGCACCGCGAAGATGTATCAGGATTTGCGGCAGCATTACTGGTGGCGTAGAATGAAGAAGGATATCGTTGCATATGTGGCTCAGTGTTTGAATTTTCAGCAGGTTAAGTACGAGCATCAGAGGCCTGGTGGTTTATTTCAAAGGATTGAGCTTCCCGAGTGGAAGTGGGAGCGGATCACTATGGATTTCGTTACTGGACTTCCGCAGACTCGGAAGAAGTTCGACGTAGTATGGGCCATTGTTGATAGGCTGACCAAGTCAACACATTTCATTCCTGTGGCAGTCTCCTATTCTTCTGAGAGGTTGGCCGAGATTTATATTCGGGAGACTGTTCGCCTTCATGGTGTGCCCGTATCTATCATTTCGGACCGGGGTACGCAGTTTACCATGCGCTTCTGGAGAGCAGTTCAGCGAGAGATGGGCACACAGGTTGAGTTGAGCACAGCATTTCATCCTCAGACGGACAGTCAGTCCGAGCGGACTATTTAGATTTTGGAGGACATGCTCCGAGCTTGTGTCATTGACTTTGGAGGTTCGTGGGATCAGTTTTTGCTTTTAGCGGAGTTTGCCTACAACAACAGCTACCAGTCGAGTATCCAGATGGCTCCTTATGAGGCTTTATATGGTAGGCGGTGTCGGTCTCCGGTTGGGTGGTTTGAGCCAGGAGAGGCTCGGTTGTTGGGTACAAATCTGGTTCAGGAGGCCTTGGACAAGGTCAGGATCATTCAGGATAGGCTTCGTACAGCTCAGTCCGGGCAAAAGAGTTATGCAGACCGCAAGGTTCGAGATGTGGCTTTTATGGTTGGTGAGCGGGTATTGCTCCGAGTGTCGCCTATGAAGGGCGTGATGAGATTTGGGAAGAAGGGCAAGCTTAGCCCTAGGTTCATTGGTTCGTTTGTGATTTTTGATCGAGTGGGAGAGGTGGCTTATAGACTTGCATTGCCGCCGAGCTTATCAGTCGTGCATCCAGTTTTCATGTGTCCATGCTTCGGAAATATCACGGCGATCCATCCCACGTGTTAGATTTCAGCACTGTCCAGTTGGACAAGGACTTGTCTTATGAGGAGGAGCCGATAGTTATTCTAGACCGGCAAATTCGTCATTTGAGATCGAAGAGTTTTCCTTCTGTTCGTGTTCAGTGGAGAGGTCAGCCTCCTGAGGCATCGACCTGGGAGTCCGAGTCTGATATGCGGAGCCGTTATCCCCATCTTTTCCCCGACTCAGGTACTTCCTTTCTTTGTCCGTTCGAGGACGAACGGTTGTTTTAGAGGCGGAGAATGTGATGACCCAAATGGTCATCACCTGTTTTAAATTAAATTCTATGACTCTGAGGCCTTGAAAACCTTATTTAGAGTCACCTTGATTTGCGTGCGCAGTCCGGGCGCGTAGCCGGAAAGCTTAAATGAGAAATTGTGTGAAAAATGATAAGTTTTGACTATAAAATAAATTAATTTGACTTTGGTCAACGTTTTGGGTAAACGGACCCGGACCCATGATTTGGCAGTCCCGGAGGGTCCGTAGGAAAATATGGGACTTGGGCGTATGCCCGGAATTGAATTCCGAGGTCCCAAGCCCGAAAAATAAATTTTTGAAAGAAATTGTTTTCTGAAATTGTTTAAGAAAATTTGAAATGAAATTTGATTAGAACATGTTAGTATCGGGCCCGTATTTTGGTTCCGGCGCCCGGTACAGGTCTTATATATGATTTAAGATGTTTCTGTGAAATTTGATGAAAAATGGATATCATTTGACGTGATTCGGACCTAAATTGGAAAATTTGATGTTTATGAAGTTTGAGAGAATTCATGGATTTTGAGGTTTAATTCAATGTTTATGATGTTATTTTGGCGATTTGATCGCACGAATAAGTCTGTAGGATATTTTTGAGGTTGTGTGTATATTGGGTTTGGAGCCCCGAGGGCTCGGGTGAGTTTTGGATTGGCCACGGGTGCATTTTTAACTTTGAAAATTTGCTGGTGTTTCAGACCTGCAGGCTTCGCAATTGCGAAGCCTGCCTCGCAAATGCGAGATCGCAATTGCGAGCCTGCTATCGCAAAAGCGAGATGTGACCTTGGCAGCTTCCTTCGCATCCTTGACCTATGATATGATCAATAGCTTAATCCAATGCGAAGTCTATGTCGCAAATGCGACGCCCGCTGAAATCCTCTATGATCGCAAATGCGAGGACGCCCTTCGCAAATGCGATGTACGCTGGGATGGCTTGAAGTCGCAAATGCGACTATTTGTTCGCAAATGCAAAAAAGCCCAGACTTCGTAAGAGTTCGCAAATGCGAACATGGTTTCGCAATTCCCATATCTGCAGAGGTCGGGGTTCGCAATTGCGAACCCCTGTTCGCATTTCCATAACTGAGACCTGCATTTTTCTACACTTAGCCGATTTTAAGTCATTTTTCACATCTTTTTCAAAACACAACTCCTTTGGGCGATTTTCCAAGAACAAGTCTTCTTCCAAATTAATTGTAAGTTAGTTTTTACTCATTTGTTACAATCATTAACATCTTTTAACATGATTTCAACCTAAAATCAAAGATTTTCATGGGGGAAATTGGGTGTTTTGGGTAGAACCTAGGTTTTTCAAAAATTGGGGATTTGGACCTCAATTTGAGGTCCGATTTCAAAACAAATTATATATTTGAGTTCGTGGGGGAATGGGTAATCGGGTTTTGGTTCGAACCTCTGGTTTTGACCACGTGGGCCTGGGGGCGATTTTTGACTTTTTGGGTAAAACTTTGAAAAACTCATTTTCATGCATTGGGGTTGATTCATTTAGCACATATTGATGTAATTAAGTAATCTGTGATTAGATACGAGCGAATTGGTGGTGGAATCAAGGGGTAAAGCTATAATTGAAGCATGAATTATGTTCGAGGCATCGAGGTAAGTGTTTGGTCTAACCTTAGCTTGAGGGATTAGGAGTTGAGTCCTATTTGCTATGTGACAATTGTTGAGTACGACATATAGGCATGGTGACGAGTATCTATACGTTGGTGTCAAGCATGACCGTGAGTCTTATATTGTGATTTTCATGACTTTGTTGTATTATTCATGCCTTGGTGAAGATTTATATTTGTTGTGAAAAGTTGTGGAAAGAATCGTGACCCATAAACATTGAGGAGCCTTGGCTCCAGTTGTATAACGAATTGTGATAGTATAAGTGATAATCGAACCTCTAGAGCGGTGGCTCGAGTTGTGAAGTGAATTGTGAAGTAAAAGTGAGAAAGAGAAGAGATCATTATGTTGCCCCCTTGCCGGGCTATAGTTGAGTTGTGGTTCCCTTGCATTGTGTTCTTAATTGATATTACAGATGCTTAGGTTAATGATTCTTTGTGTTAGGTATGGATTATGGTTATAGCTGAGGTAGTTAGATGTTGGAACAAGTTTGGGTATAGCTCGGGTAGTGAGGTGTTGTAACAAGTTTGGGTATAGCTGAGGTAGTTAGGTGTTGTGACAAGTTTGGGTATAGCTGAGGTAGTTAGGTGTCGTAACAAGTTTGGTTTTAGCGGAGGTAGTTAAATGTTGGAACAAGTTGGTTATAGTTGTTTCTTTTTCCCTTGTCGGGATAGTGTAGACCTTTTAATCCCTTGTCGGTGCTCTCGTTATAATTGTAAATATTATATATGGATCGGGTTGCACGCTGCAACAATATTATATATGGATCGGGTTGCACGCCGCAATAATATTATATATGGATCGGGTTGCACGCCGCGACAATATTATATATGGATCGGGTTGCACGCCGCAACAATATTATATATGGATCGGGTTGCACACCGCAACAATATTATATATGGATCGGGTTGCACGCTGCAACAATATTATATATGGATCGGGTTGCATGCCACAACAATATTATATATGGATCGGGTTGCACGCCGCAACAATATTATATGGGAGCGGGTGGTACGCCTACCACGAGATAAATGAAATGGGAGCGGGTGGTATGCCTACCACGAGATACATGAAATGGGAGCGGGTGGCACGCCTGCCACGAGATACAGGAAGTGGGATCGGGTTGCACGCCTGCAACAAGATGTGAAAAGAAAGTGAAATCTGCCTTTGTTTTCCTTATTCTTGCCAGTGGTTGGATTTTGATTCCTTTATAGTTCTCTTGATATTCTGTTTTTACCTGTTATTCCCCGAAGCATGTTTCCCCCTCCCATCCTTACTTGCTTATACCTGCTTTACTTTCCGCTGTATATTATATAACTGAACAGGTTTATTTGATAGTCTGGTCCTAGCCTCGTCACTACTTCGCCGAGGTTAGGCTAGGCACTTACCAACACATGGGATCGGTTGTGCTGATACTACACTCTGTGCTCTTTTGCAGAGATCTAGGTCCCGGACAGCAACAGTAGCTCGGGAGCTAGCCTTCAGTCCACCGAGACTCCGAGGTAGCCTTGCACGCGTCCGCAGGCCCAGCGTCTCCTCTATCTTATATTTCATTCTGTTATCTCATGTTTTCGAGACAAACAGTGTTATATTTCTTTCAAACGATTGTATTTAGTACTCTTAGACAGTCTGTGAAGTTGTGACACCAATATTGGGTAGTTTTGTCATGGAATGGTATTAGCATTATTATTAAACTCGAAATTTAAGTCTTCCGCTTGTTAAATTTTGTAGATTATTAGCTGTTGGATTATAACTGTTAACGAATTTAAAATGGGTAAAGGTAATCTGTTCAGAAATTGGCTTGCCTAGCTCACATTAGTATGCGCCATCACGACTCCCGGGGGTAAAAAATCCGGGTCGTGACATGACCTCAGACTGCCGAACCGGACGCAATTGCTCAAAACGACCAGTCGGGTCGTTACAGCAACGCGTCAGTTTATCAGTAGAGGCTTCATAGACACAGTCGATGGATTAAGATTCAGATGTTTTTTATAATAACTTAACAGTATTTATTTGGTTACTACGAATAAAGTTTTGGAGTTGGTTTATTTGAGATATTTAAACTAATTACAAGTATTTGGTTAAAGTACTGGGTTGTTGCATATAAAGTTTGAAGTTATAATAAATTTGATAAGCGTAGATGGTTCGCTCGGTCAAGTTTCGTGATCGGTTGCTGGTCACGGCTTGTTAAGAAAATGGGGTGTGACAGTAGTTAGTGGTGAAAGTATAGGAGTTATAGTGAAACATCATTTTTTTACATAAAGTCTCGAATATGTAACATCTTAATGATATTAAGACTATGTTATAGATTTTAATCTCTAAGATGTATTCGGATCCATTAAGTGGTTGTAAAATTAAAAAAAAAAAACTTAATGATTGAGATCTTAATTATTAAGAGCATGTTTGGAAAGCCACCTAGGAATTGAATTTGGGTGTAATTGGGTGTAATTACACATTTTGGCATGTTAGACTGGCCAAAAAATTATATAGTCGGCATGGAATTGGGTGTAATTGGAGAGGTGTAATTACACTCTCCAATTCTCAAGGTGATGTGAGAATTGGTGGTAATTACACTGCGTAATTACAAGGTTATTTTTTAATTTCTTTTCGTTTTGTTTTATTTTGATTTATTTTCTTTATAACTTTTTATTTTCATTATTTTACTTTATTTTTATTTTTTTCACTTTTCAATTTCTTTTTTAAATTTTAAAAATATTTTTCTTTGTACATTTTTTTTGTTTCTCTACCTTTTCTTCTTGTGATTCCATGTAATTTCTCGTATATTTTATTTCTTATTTGTTTTATTTTCCTTATTTATCGTAACTGCGTTATTGTTCTAGTTTTTGAAACTACACATCCTAATATTAGAAATAATGATTTATTAACAAACTTGGCATATAATGAGTAATGCCATTAAAGTAGAATCTCGTTGTTTAATGAGGTTATAAACTTATTGTGTTTCCTAATCTTAAGTTGTATTAGAACTTATTTTTATTATATTGGAATTTGACATATGTTAAACTATTTTTTATTACTCGATTTTTAAAATTGTGTTATATTTATGGTTTCACTTTACTTGTTTTAGTAGTATTGGCTTGTTATTTCATATTGCATATAGTTCATTTTTTAGTTAAAATTGGTAGATTAGTTTTGTCAAATATTTGAATAATGTTCTGACATTATATTTATAAATATTAACTTATTTTTATCAAACATGCATTCCTTGATGTTCTTACAAGATATATATTTTTAGTTTCTCTAATTAATTAAACTAAATATTATTAATTTGAAAATATATATCATTTATTTTTATAATATTAGTTATAAATATATGATTACTACTTAATGTATACTCAAGAAAAAATATGCATCTTAAATACCAAATCTAATATCAGTTATACTTATAAAATATATATATATATATAATATTTATTTTTAAGTTTTGATAATTACTTCATTTAAAATTTAATCTAACCGTGTAATTACACTTGTGAAACCAAACAACACGCTTATAATTACTCTGTAATTATGTTATGACAAACAAACAGGTCATCGTAATTACTATATTGTTAATTACTAGGTTGTGTAATTATTATCCTAGTAATTACACCAAATCCAATTACGAGGTGACTTTCCAAACAGAGCCCCTAAGATTTAGATCTAAAAAATAAATATACTTGTTGATTGGATCTAAATTGTTAAGATTCAAATATACATTAAGTACAAACAAATGAGGCCATAGTAAGCTTTTTATCTTCTACGGTTAAGATGAGGCGAACACCCATCAATAGCATAGCATAGCACAGCATTATCCTCTACTATTTCCTTTGGAAAAATGACATTGCATAGCCGCTCTCAAAATAATAGTCGAAAAAGTGTATATTTTTTTGTATATTTTACATATAAAAATTATACAAATCTTATACACTTTTTCGACTACCGAATATGAATAATTTGTGGTGCGGGCTTGTAACGACCTGGCCGGTCGTTTTTAGAATTTACGCCCCGATCCCCTATTTACTGCTTTCCCCGTGTTTATTTCTGCTATTTTGAATTGCCGGGATGTTCGGTTTTGAATTTCGGAGAGTTTAGGGACACTTAGTCCCTAAATGAGAGCTTAAGTCTTGGAAATTTGACCATAGCCGGAATAGTGTGAAAACGACCTCGGAATGGAAATCCGATAGTTCCGTTAGCTCCGTTGGGTGATTTCTGGCTTAGGGGCGTGTTCGGATTGTGTTTTGGAGGTCCGTAGCTAATTTAGGCTTGAAATGCCGAAAGATGGATTTTTGAAGTTTCCGGTTCGATAGTGAGATTTTGATCCGAGGGTCGGAATGGAATTCCGGAAGTTAGAGTAGCTCCGTGGTGTTGAATGTGACTTGTGTGCAAAAATTTAGGCCATTCGGACGAGGTTTGATAGACTTTTTGATCGAAAGCGTATTTTGAGAAATTTAGAGTTCTTAGGCTTGAATCCATGGTTAATTTGAGGTTTCGATGTTGTTTTAGGTGCTTTAAGGATTGGTACAAGTTTGGACAGTGGTATTAGACTTGTTGGTGCCTTTGGTTGAGGTCCCGAGGGCCTCGGGATGATTTTGGGTGGTTGACGGAGGAAACTTTGGAGTTTGAGTTGCAGCAGCTGCTGGTTTTCTGTCATAACCGCACCTGCGGTTCGGGTTCCGCGGGTGCGGCGCCGCAAATGCGGCTCAGTGACCGCAGAAGCGGATTTGGGGAGAATCAGCAGGTTCCGCAGATGCGGGTATTTCACCGCAGAAGCGGTACCGCACTTGCGGATGGGTAACCGCAGGTGCGGAAATTAGCCCTTTAAAAGTGATAAGTCGCAGATGCGACCTTTGTTCTGCAAATGCGGGACCGCCGAAGTGGTCCCAAGGCCGCAGATGCGGAAACAGCTGGGCAGAAATGTTTTAAAAGAGGTTCCGCGACTTTGGGGTTTATTTTCACCATTTTTAATCGTTTTAGGAGCTCTTGAAGGGGATTGAAGAGGGATTCGAGAGGAATCACTTGGAGGTAAGATTTTTGGTCTTAAAACTCATTTCTAATGTGAAATCTACCNGTCAAGGCGACAGCCCCGTTCTCCTGGTATAGCTTGAAGGGGAATGACAACCCCAAGGACAAGAACTACAAAGCCCCTACTTCTGCCCCAACTGGCCAGTCTGAAGAGCCAATTGAGGTAGAGGTCCCTGCTAAGCCTACCTCCATTTCTGTTGATATGCCTCCCGAACCTTCCACCTCTTCAGCCATTCCTCCTGGCCCTTCCACATCAGCAGGCCCGGAGATCCCATCTAGCCGGGCCCATCCCATCACTGCCCACCAGCTGAGCCAGGCCCTGCTAAGTATAAACAACTCGATGCAGACTGCCTCATCCAAACTGTCCACATTGACTACTAATGTAGCTGCTCAGTCAGCTCCCCCAACACCACAGGTACCCGGTCGATCGAGGATGCACTCAAATAGATACTTGAGAACCAGAAAAATATCCTCACCACTCAGGCTGCGCTCTCAAAGGCAGTGGATTCACATAGCAAGGCTCTCAAGGAGCTTGCTAAGGAGCATAGAAAGTTGCGGAAGACACGGGCCTCCAAGGAGTCCGTGACGGAGCTCCGGGTAGATGTTGATAGATTGAAGGCAGACCAGCTGCCTTTAGACCTGTTACTTGATGATCCAGTCCCAGCAGCTCATCAACAGCCGGAGCAGACCCAGAGGCCTCCGAAGAGGAGGAGGATGATCCCTAGAGCAGATGATGCTATCATCCAGTTGGCGGACCCACCGGAGACCTCCTCCAGTCAGCCACAGGATGTACCAGTTCCACAGCCTGTCGAGGTCCAGGCCCAGGTTCCAGTAGCTGAGGAGCGATACCACCGGGACCAGTCTGAGGTTCCCGAGCGACACAGAGGACCCGACGGGACCGACCCACGTCGAACCTACTGCA
>NC_031989.1:13870756-13901144 GCF_001879085.1 Nicotiana attenuata
CTTTTCACATTTGGTCTGTATATAATTTGATATTATCGCACTTTTATTTCACTTTTGGTCTGTATATAAAGTTACATTTCATTGTATATATTCATCCCGTCTATTGTATATTCAAATCCCTCTTGTATAAATTTATTCTATTTTCCGCAAAATTTTTCGTTTTTAGCTTCTTATTTGTGATTCGTAGCTTCTTGTTTTCGGAGTTTTCAATAAGCCTTTGGTTTTCTTAATGCCACGATTCTTTCCAAAGGTGGAGCGTTGTGTGAACCGGGTGGCTCTTCCCAATGATGGATGGCGTGACAACCTTCTTAAGGGTTTGAGTCCATTTTTCTTTTTCTTTTTGGTTTTTAGTAGTTAGTTGTTAAGGGTGCCTCAAGCAAAGCTTCACTTGGGCCTAGCACATTTGCTTTTGATCTTATGGTCAAAAATAAATGGTTGTGTTTAGGATGGTGAAAGTTGTGACATTGAGACTCTTGCGTTGGCCGATAATCATCAAGTGGTTTTTCGGGACCATTGTGTGCTCAAATCGTATCTAAGGTCGTTGTGGGCCCCCGACTCTATGTCTTTAGCAATCCCTTAGCTTGTGTGGTGAGTAATTGAATTGCAAGTCCAAGTCCCGAGCCATTGGTCTAGAACGTGCCCCGAATGTTTGTTGAGGCGAAATCCTAGGTGAATTTTGACTTAAGACATGATTATAGGCTCTCCTTGATCCAAATGATAGTTTGAACAATTCCATAGCCTACCAATGATAAGATCCCTAGTTAACCCTTTTGAGCATTAGAACTTTTTCTTTCAAGAACCATGATACAAGCCTATACCTGTTCTAAAAGATACCCTCTGTTGGCACCCGATCTTTCCTTTAGCACATGGCAAAAGTATAAGTTTGGGGGGAGAGACGAGGATTCCAACAAAGTGGCAAAAAGGCACAAAAATGAAGAAAAGGAAAGGCAATGAAGAAGGAAGAAAAGCAAAAAGTCAAAAAGAATGTTCAATGTGAAAAAGAATAAAAAGGGATTCAAGAAAAGCAAAGAATGAAAGGTGTGGAAACTTGAAAAAAAAAAAGGGGAGAAAAGGTTTGAAATGCATAAGAAAGAGTGACAATGTGTCTCTCTAACCCCTTAGAAAGAAGTGAAAATGACTCAAAGAGTCAAGTGAATTGTGCCAAATGAATCAAAAGAAGTGCTTAAGGGAATATGGAACCCACTTGAACAAAAACATGACCTACCCTGGACCAAAAGCCTTCACAATGACTCCACAAAAGTCCTATATGATCTTGATTCGAATGAAGCTTACACTAGTGGATACTTACATAAGGGGCAAGCATATGATACTTAGAGCCGGACTTGTGACCTTTCCTTGAGAGAGATGAGTGAATTTCCAATAACCTCGTTTTGTGAACCAATATTCTAAAGGTGAGGTTTGCTTAGGGAGAGTTGAGGATGTGTGAGTTTGGGTTCCACAATGACCAAAGTAATTGAAAAGAGTTCTTTGATGTGTTGAGTCAACTCTTGATGCTCTTGTGTCGCACTTGATCCATGATTTTTCAAAGGTTAAATATTGTTAATGACTCATGTGTGTCGAGGGCAATTGTTAGTCCCAATTGATGCTAGTTAAGGTTGCTTTAGGAAAGCTGAAAATTTCTTGGATTTTCCCTTAAGGGTGGGTCTTATTTTGCTTGCTTGAGGACAAGCAAAAGCCTAAGTTTGGGGGAGTTGATAACTAGGGATTTTGACGTGTTTCATGCTCCTTCTTGCTTACGCTTTGATTAAAAATTCTTACAAAATAGTCCCAAAAGGCTCATAAGTTGTGCTTGATTGCAGGTTTGATCAACAAAGTGACGAGATGTCAAAGATCGGCTCAAAAGGAGTGAAACCTGCACAAGTACCAAAGACAAGACAACTCAGGACAAACAGGCCTAGTGCGGCCGCACTACACTTTGTGCGGTCCGCACTAGGGAGATTCAGAGACCTGGATTTTAAGGCACCAAAGTAGTGCGGCCGCAGTAGATATTGTGCAGCCCGCACTGAAGACACCGCGGTCGCACTACCATTTTATGCGGTCCGCGGAAGCAAACTTCAGAGAGAGGTCAAGTGCCAAGGTTCGAGCCTGTGCGGTCCGCGGTCGTGTTTATGCGGACCGCGCTAGATGCCTCCGCGGCCGCATTCCAATCTGTGCGGTCCGCGGAGCCTGGGTTCAGAGAATTGATTTTTCAGAGTCAAGAGCCTAGTGCGGCCGCACACTTTTTTGTGCGGTCCGCACTGACCCCGCAGGGGCAATTTTGTCCAGTTTTTTCAGCTTAGTATAAATAGAATATTTTTCCATTTTTAGGGTATCAAATATTATCAGAGATCAGAATACTGTAGCTGCGCTCGTGAGACCATATTTCTTATCCATTTTTGGCATCTTTACGTTGTTTTAATCATTGAAACTTTGTATTTACTTTAGTAATTAATTAATATGTCTTTCTCTTCATCTATTTCTCTGATTTTCTCTTCAAGCATGAGTAGCTAGACCCATTAGCTAGGGTTGTGTGGGTAATTGATGGATGTTGTGATTTAAGGTTAGATTGACTATGGGTGTTTGTTATTTGGGTCAATTTTATGGTTTAATTTATGAATTAGTGGTTGCAAACACTAGTTTGTGCTAAGTTGACTTGGGCTCTTCATGAGAAAGAGAGCCTAAGTCTCCAAAATTGATTCAACAAGGAATTGGGATGGACTCAAGAGATTTGATAGTCCCAATTAAAGGGTTAAACCTCGAGAGAGTAATTACCCGACTTGAACCCTAGTTGTTTGGGCAATTATGCATACCCAATTGGTCTCGAGAGAGTCAATTGGGCAAAACCACTCTTTCTACCGAGAGGTGTAGAGTGGGTAGTATTGAGCAATGGTTATAACATATTTCCCCAATCATGTCAATCGTGCCTTAGATGCAATTACCCGTCAATTAGCCACCTAGGTGAAGGTCACTACCCTAGTGCCCTTTTTAAACCATTAGATACAACTTGTAGCAATTCTCGTTTAGCATAATCTAGCTACATTTATAATTAGTAGTTGATAATAGTAGAATATAAAGAAAACCCCAAAAATTATGAGAAGACCAATTAAGAACACACACGCAATCCTAAGCTAGATAGATACTCGACTCCAATCCTAGCTCTCTGTGGATTCGATCCCGACCCACAAATCGGGTAAAAGCTATTGCGACCCTCTCTCGCTACTTTTTAGTGGTACGAAGGTTGCAGCGATCACATGGCTCGTGAGTTCGAGATGGATATATCTTATCAGCAGGTGGTGAGCGTTGCTAGGAGGATTGAGGGTATGCACGCTAGGGACATAGAGGAGAGGGAAGCCATGAGGTCTCGAGAGTCGGGCCATTATTCTGGTGCCCGTGCCCCAACTACAGGTCGTTATGGTAGGGGTCATATGAGTCGCCCCATTCATTCAACTCTTCCACCAACCAGTGGTGTTCCAGTCCCACCTAGGCCTCAGATGCCTTATTATGCACCTCCAGTGTCTAGTGCGCCTCCTACGCGGGGTACTTCCAGTGGTCAGTCCAGCAGACCTGGCCCGAGCCAGTCACAGCCGCCACGTCCTCCCAGAGCTTATTTTGAGTGTGGTGACACCAATCATGTGGTGAGAGATTGCCCTAGACTTAGGAGGGCTGCACCTCCCCAGACTCCTCAGCCACAGCGCGCCGAGCAGAGTTCTCAGGCTATGATCCCAGCCCAATTGCCACCCCACCGGCCCAGCCAGCTAGAGGTGGAGGTCGGGGTGGTAGAGGTCGCCCTCGAGGGGGAGGCCATGCCAGATACTATGCTCTTCCTGCCCGTACTGAGGCTGTCGCCTCCGATTCTGTCATCACAGGTACTATTTTGGTCTGTCACAGAGATGCATCGGTTCTATTCGATCCAGGCTCTACTTATTCATATGTGTCTTCTTATTTTGCTCCATATTTGGGTGTACCTCGGGATTCTTTGAGTTCCCCTATTTATGTTTCTACTCATGTGGGAGATTCTCTTGTCGTGGACCGCATTTATCGATCGTGTTTGGTTGCTCTTAGTGGTTTTGAGACCAGAGCCAATTTATTATTGCTCAGCATGGTTGATTTTGACATTATCTTGGGCATAGACTGGTTGTCGCCGCATTATGCTATTCTTGATTGTCACGCCAAAACCATGACACTGGCTATACCAGGTGTACCGCGTGTTGAGTGGAGGTGTGCTTTAGGCCACACTCCTAGTAGAGTTATTTCTTTCCTTAAGGCTCAGCGTATAGTTGAGAAAGGTTGTGATGCGTAGCTAGCTTATGTGAGAGATGTCAGTATGGATACTCCTGTTGATTCAGTCCTAGTAGTACGAGAATTCTCTCATGTGTTTCCAGCTGATCTTCCGGGCATGCTGCTCGATAGAGACATTGATTTTGGCATTGATCTGTTGCCGGGTACTTAGCCCATTTCTATCCTTCGTACCGTATGGCTCCTCCTGAGTTGAAGGAGCAGTTGCAGGAATTACTTGATAAGGGTTTCATTCAGCCCAGTGTATCACCTTGGGGTGCTCATGTCTTATTTGTGAAGAAGAAGGATGGTTCTATGCGTATGTGTATTGATTATCGCCAATTGAACAAGGTGACAGTGAAGAACCGTTATCCTTTGCCTCGTATTGATGACCTGTTTGATCAGTTACAGGGTGCTTATGTGTTTTCTAAGATTGACTTGCGTTCAGGCTATCAACAGTTGAAGATTCGGGAGCCAGATATCCCGAAGACTGCCTTCAGGACTTGGTATGGTCATTACGAGTTCCTTGTTATGTCATTTGGGCTGACGAACGCCCCAATAGCCTTCATGCACCTGATGCACAGTGTTTTCCGGCCATATCTTGATTCCATCGTGATTGTTTTTATTGATGACATTCTGGTATACTCCTGGAGTCGGGAGGATCATGAGCAGCACCTGAGGACAATGCTCCAGACCTTGAGAGAAAAGAAGTTGTATGCTAAGTTCTCGAAATGTGAGTTTTGGTTGGATTCCGTGGCGTTCTTGGGTCACGTGGTCTCGAGAGAGGGTATTCAGGTGGATCCGAAGAAAGTAGAGGCCGTGCAAAGTTGGCCCAGACCATCCTCAGCTACAGAGATTCGCAGTTTTCTTAGCTTGGCGGGTTATTATCGTCGATTTGTTCAGGGGTTTTCATCTATTGCAGCACCTATGACCAGACTGACCCCGAAGGGTGCCCATTCCAGTAGACGGAAGAGTGCGAGGAGAGCTTTCAGAAGCTCAAGACAGCTTTGACTACAACCCCAGTTCTGATATTGCCTACCGGTTCGGGGTCTTATGCTGTCTATTGTGATGCCTCGAGAGTTGGCCTTGGAGCGGTATTGATGAAGGACGGTAGGGTGATTGCCTACGCATCCAGATAGTTGAAGATACACGAGAAGAATTATCCTATCCATGATCTTGAGTTAGCTGCCATTGTTCACGCCTTGAAGATCTAGCATCATTATTTGTATGGCGTGCCTTGTGAGATATATACTGATCACCGGAGTTTGCAGCATCTGTTCAAGCAGAAGGACCTTAATTTGCGTCAGAGGAGATGGCTAGAGCTGCTGAAGGATTATGACATCACTATCTTGTATCACACGGGCAAGGCCAATGTGGTGGCCGATGCTTTGAGCCGCCGGGCAGAGAGTTTGGGGAGTTTGGCTTATTTACCAGCAGCAGAGAGGCCTATGACGATGGATGTTCAGGCCTTAGCCAGCCAGTTTGTGAGATTGGATCATTCGGAGCCCAGTCGGGTTCCAGCCTCAAGGAGAAAGTGTTGCATGGTGATGCTCGAGATGTGACTATTGGTGATGACGGAGTATTGAGGATGCAGAGTCGAGTTTGTGTACCCAATGTTGATGGGCTTTGGGAGTTGATTCTAGAGGAGGCCCATAGTTTGCGGTATTCCATTCATCCGGGTGCCGTGAAGATGTATCAGGATTTGAGGCAGCACTACTGGTGGAGGGGGATGAAGAAAGATATAGTTGGGTTTGTAGCTCGGTGCCTTAATTGTCAGCAGGTGAAGTATGAGCACCAGAGACCGGGTAGATTGCTTCAGCAGATAGAGATTCCGGAGTGGAAGCGGGAGCGGATCACCATGGACTTCGTATCTGGGCTTCCACGGACTTTGAGGAAGTTCGATGCCATTTGGGTTATTGTGGATCGGCTGACCAAGTCCGCGCATTTCATCCCTGTGTGTACTACCTATTCTTCGGAGCGGTTGGCGCAGATTTATATCCGGGAGATTGTCCGTCTGCATGGTATTCCAGTTTCCATCATTTCAGACAGAGGTACTCAGTTCACATCGCGGTTCTGGAGAGCCGTACAACATGAGTTGGGTACTCGGGTGGAGTTCAGCATAGAATTTCACCCTCAGACGGATGGACAGTCCGAGCGCACTATTCAGATTCTTGAGGATATGCTCCGTGCGTGCGTGATTGAGTTTGGAGGTTCTTGGGATCAGTTCTTGCCATTGGCAGAGTTTGCCTACAACAACAGCTATGAGTCCAGCATTCAGATGGCACTGTACGACGCTTTTGGTAGGCGGTGTAGATCTCCGGTGGGTTGGTTCGAGCCGGGTGAGGCTAGATTATTGGGCATAGACTCGGTTCAGGATGCTTTGGAGAGAGTCAAGGTGATTCGGGATAGACTCCATACAGCCCAGTCCAAACAGAAGAGTTACATGGACCGGAAGGTTCGTGGTGTTTCCTACATGGTTAGAGAGCGGGTTCTGCTTCGGGTTTCGCCTATGAAGGGCGTAATGAGATTTGGGAAGAAAGGGAAGTTGAGTCCGAGGTTCATTGGCCCTTTTGAGATATTGAGGCGTGTTTGGGAGGTTGCTTACGAGCTTGCCTTACCTTCCAGCTTGGTAGGAGTTCATCCGATATTTCATGTCTCGATCCTCCGGAGGTATCACAGTGACCCGTCGCACGTGTTGGATTTCAGCTCAGTCCAGTTGGAAAGGATCTATCTTATGTTGAAGAGCCAGTGGCAAGACTGGACAAGCAGGTTAGGAAGCTGAGGTCAAAGAACATTGCATCGGTGAAGGTTCAGTGGCGAGGTCAGCCGGTCGAGGAGGCGACCTTGGAGACCGAGCAGGATATGCGCAGCCGTTACCCTCATCTTTTCACTACTTCAAGTATGGCTCTATGCTCGTTCGAGGACGAACGAATGTTTAAGTGTGAGAGGATGTAACCACCAGACCCGTCGTTTTTAGAATTTACACCCCGATCCCCTATTAACTGCTTTCCCCATGTTTATTTATGCTATTTTGAATTGCCGGGATGTTCGGTTTTGAATCGGAGAGTTTTGGGACACTTAGTCCCCAAATGAGAGCTTAAAGTCTTGGAAATTTGACCATAGCCGGAACAGTGTGAAGACAGCCTCGGAATGGAAATCCGAGTTCCGTTAGCTCCGTTGGATGATTTCGGGCTTAGGGGCGTGTTCGGATTGTGTTTTGGAGGTTCGTAGCTAATTTAGGCTTGAAATGCCGAAAGATGGATTTTTGAAGTTTCCGGTTCGATAGTGAGATTTTGATCCGAGGGTCGAAATGGAATTCCGGAAGTTAGAGTAGCTCCGTGGTGTTGAATGTGACGTGTGTGCAAAATTTCAGGCCATTCGGACGAGGTTTGATAGACATTTTGATCGAAAGCGTATTTTGAGAAATTTAGAGTTCTTAGGCTTGAATCCATGGTTAATTTGAGGTTTCGATGTTGTTTTAGGTGTTTTAAGGATTGGTACAAGTTTGGACAGTGGTATTAGACTTGTTGGTGCCTTTGGTTGAGGTCCCAGGGGGCTCGGGATGATTTCGGTGGTTGACGGAGGAAATTTTGGAGTTTGAGTTGCAGCAGCTACTGGTTTCTATCATAACCGCACATGCGGTTCGGGTTCCGCAGGTGCGGCGCCGCAGATGCGGGTATTTCACCGCAGAAGTGGTACCGCACCTGCGGATGGGTAACCGCAGGTGCGGAAATTAGCCCTTAAGTGATAAGTCGCAGATGCGACCTTTGTTCCGCAATTGCGGGACCGTAGAAGCGGTCCCAAGGCCGCAGATGCGGAAACAACTGGGCAGAAATGTTTTAAAAGAGGTCTCGCGACTTTGGGGTTTATTTCCATCATTTTTAATCGTTTTGGAGCTCTTGAAGGGGATTGAAGAGAGATTCGAGAGGAATCACTTGGAGGTAAGATTCTTGGTCTTAAAACTCATTTCTAATGTGAAATCTACCTAGTAAATGATGGAATCTAGGCCTAAAATTGAAGAATTAGGGCTTGAGATTAAGAGACTTTAAAATGAGAATTTGAGGGGCCATTTGGACTCCGATTTCAGTGTTCTTGGTAGGTACGAACTCGTGAGAGTGTAAGGATTCTGGAAATATAAATTTTACCCGATTTCGAGACGTGGGCATGAGTGACGTTTTGGTCATTTTACCTAATTTCGCGTGTTAGCTTAGAATTTCTTTGTAGAATCAGTTACTTGAAGTGTTATTTACATTATGCAATTGAATTGAATAGATATGGGCCATTTGGAGTCGAGTACTCGTGGCAAGAACGTGGTCTCGGGTTGATTATTAAGCCGGTTCGAGGTAAGTGGCTTGTCTAACCTTGTGTGGGGGGCATTTCCCCTTAGGGTTGATATTGTGATAATTGAAATGCCTTGTACGTGAGGGGACGAGTGCGTACTTGTGCTAATTGTTGGAAATCCGATTTTTCATTAAAATAGCCTTAAATTGTGTCCTTCCTTTTTCTTGCTTACACTATTTGGGAATTTAGCCTGCTGTTAGTCTAGAGAAGCATGTCTAATTGACTAAATTGCTCTATTTGCCTTAACTGCCTTATTTGTATTACGTGAAGCATGCTAGGTTAGAATTATCTGTTTTGCCATGGTATGAAGTTGAGCTTAATTTGAGTAATTCCTTTTTACAATTGTTGTGCGTTTATTTTGGGGCTACGGGAAGGCATCCCGGGAGACCCCCGTACGTATTCATGATCGAGCTGAGGTGCGGGATACCGAGAGATCCCTGGCACATATATTGAGGATACTAAGAGATCCTCGGGATACCAAGAGATCCCTGGCATATATTGAGGATACCAATAGATCCTCGGGATACCAAGAGATCCCTGGTATATATTGAGGATACTAAGAGATCCTCGGGATACTCAGAGATCCCCGGTTATTATCCTTGTGTTTGTTTTGCCTCTGTATCAGTTGTAGTTATCTTATATCCTGTGATATTTTTACTGTTGCACTTATTTATACTGCTCTTATCTACACTGTCGAACTTTATATTATTATTTAATCTCAGTAGGGCCCTGACCTTCCTTGTCACTACCCGACCGAGGTTAGGCTTGGCACTTACTGAGTACCGCTGTGGTGTACTCCTGCCCTTCATGCGCATGTTTTTCATGTGCAGATCCAGGTACCTCTACTCAGACTTACCATCCTTGAGGCGAGGCGATTTTACGGAGACTTCAAGGTATATCTGCCGCATCCGCAGACCGAGGAGTCTCTCTCTATTCTCTCTTATAGTGATTAGCCCTTCTATCTTTACTGTTGATGTAGACTTTCCGAAGTTAGAGCATTTTACTATATTCGTAGCTTGTGATTCATGGGTTTCCGGGTTTTTGGAACATGTATTAGTTTTGAGAGTTAACGTTGTGTATGCCGGGCGGCACTCTTAAACGTTGTTTATTTACTCTATCTCTGTTTTAATTTTTTTTTTCTTTCGCAAATTTGGTTTATTCTACGCATTTTAGGCTTACCTAGTCGTAGAGACTAAGTGCCGTAATGATGGTTCACGGAGGGCAAACCGGGGTCGTGACAAGTTGGTATCAGAGCTCTAGGTTCATAGGAGTCATGAATCACAAGTTAGTTTATTAGAGTCTCGCTGATCGGTATGGAGACGTCTGTACTTATCTACAAGAGGCTATGTAACTGTTAGGAAAATTTTGCTTCGTTTGATTTCCTTGTCGTGCGAGATTTTTGATATCACAATTCTAAACTTCTGTCTTCTATTCTCTCACAGATGGTGAAGACACGTGCTAGTCGAGATGATCAGGCACCCGCGCCCCCTACTGGAGCCGTCAGAGGCCGGGGTTGGGGTAGAGGTCGAGGACGCGCTCGTGGTGCAGCCAGAGCACCCGCGCGAGCTGTCGCCGAGGTACCACCAGTAGTACCAGCCGGAGTCCAGACGCCTGATGCGTCTGCTACTACTACTCCAGCACTTCGGGAGACTTTTGCACAGTTTATGACTATGTACACCACTCTAGCTCAGGCAGGGTTGCTTCCCCTTGCTGCAGTTACATCCCAGGCCGAGAGAGGAGCACAGACTCTCGCTGCCCGCACTCCTGAGCAACGAGTGCATATTGATCAGGTTCCAGAGGCTATTCTTGTACAGCCGGTAGGCCCAGCTCAGCCCGAGGAGAGGGCAGTAGCTTCAGAGGAGGAGCAGAAGAGGCTTAAGAGGTTCAAGAAGTATCAGCCTCCGACTTTTAGCGGGCTAGCCTGAGAGGATGCGCTTGGATTTCTTAAGGAGTGCTACCGCATCCTCCGTACTGTGGGCATATCAGGATCGAGCGGGGTTTCCTTCACTACCTTCCAGCTTCGAGGAGCCGCCTATCAGTGGTGGCGTGCTTATGAGTTAGACAGTCCGGATGAGGCAGCTTCCTTGACTTGGGCTCAGTTTTCAGAGATGTTCACGAGGGAGTATGTCCCCCAGAGTCTTAGGGACGCCTGGCGCGCGGAGTTTGAGCATTTGCGCCAGGGTGCTATGACTGTCTCGGAGTATGCTGTCCGTTACATCGACTTGGCTAGACATGCACCAGCTTTGGTCTCTATGGTTCGCGAGAAGGTTCGCCGGTTTATTAAGGGACTTATTCCCAGCATCAGGTCTAGCATGGCTCGTGAGTTAGAGATGGATATATCTTATCAGCGGGTGGTGAGCATTGCTAGGAGGATTGAGGGTATGCAAGCTAGGGACATAAAGGAGAGGGAGGCCAAGAGGTCTCGAGAGTCGGGCCATTATTCTGGTGCCCGTGCCCCAGCTACAGGTGGGGTCATATGAGTCGCCCCATTCATTCAGCTCTTCCAGCAGCCAGTGGTGTTCCAGCCCCACCTAGGCCTCAGGAGCTTTATTATGCACCTCCAGTGTCTAGTGCGCCTCCTGCGCGGGGTACTTCCAGTGGTCAGTCCAGCAGACCTGGCCTGAGCCAGTCACAGCTGCCACATCCTCCCAGAGTTTGTTTTGAGTGTGATGACACCCGTCATGTGGTGAGGGATTGCCATAGACTTGGGAGGGCTGCACCTCCCCAGACTCCTCAGCCACAACGCGCCCCGCAGAGTTCTCAGGCTATGATCCTAGCCCAAGTTGCCACCCCACCGGCCTAGCCAGCTAGAGGTGGAGGTCGGGGTGGTAGAGGTCGCCCTCGAGGGGGAGGCCAGGCCAGATACTATGCTCTTCCTGCCCGTAATGAGGTTGTGCCTCCAATTCTATCATCACAGGTACTATTTTGGTCTGTCACAGAGATGCATCGGTTCTATTCGATCCAGGCTCTACTTATTCTTATGTGTCTTCTTATTTTGCTCCGCATTTGGGTGTACCTCGGGATTCTTTGAGTTCCCCTGTTTATGTTTCTACTTCTGTGGGAGATTCTCTTGTCGTGGACCGTGTTTATCGGTCGTGTTTGGTTTCTCTTAGTGGTTTTGAGACCAGAGCCGATTTATTATTGCTCAGCATGGTTGATTTTGACATTATCTTGGGCATGGACTGGTTGTCGCCCCATTATGCTATTCTTGATTGTCACGCCAAAACCGTGACACTAGTTATACCAGGTGTACCGCGTGTTGAGTGGAGGGGTGCTTTAGGTCACACTCCCAGTAGAGTTATTTCTTTCCTTAAGGCTCAGCGTATGGTTGAGAAAGGTTGTGATGCGCATCTAGCTTATGTGAGAGATGTCAGTATGGATACTCCCTCTGTTGATTCAGTCCCAGTAGTACGGGAATTCTCTGATGTGTTTCCAGCTGATCTTCCGGGCATGCCGCCCGATAGAGACATTGATTTTGGCATTGATCTGTTGTCGGGCACTCAGCCCATTTCTATCCCTCTGTACCGTATGGTTCCTCCTGAGTTGAAGGAGTTGAAGGAGCAGTTGCAGAAATTACTTGATAAGGGTTTCATTCGGCCCAGTGTATCACCTTGGGGTGCTCCTGTCTTATTTGTGAAGAAGAAGGATGGTTCTATGCGTATGTGTATTGATTATCGCCAGTTGAACAAGGTGACAGTGAAGAACCGTTATCTTTTGCCTCATATTGATGACCTGTTTGATCAGTTACAGGGTGCTTGTGTGTTTTCTAAGATTGACTTGCGTTCAGGCTATCATCAGTTGAAGATTCGGGAGCCAAATATCCCGAAGACTGCCTTCAGGACTCGGTATGGTCATTACGAGTTCCTTGTAATGTCATTTGGGCTGACGAACGCCCCAACAGCCTTCATGCACCTGATGCACAGTGTTTTCCGACCATATCTTGATTCCTTCGTGATTGTTTTTATTGCTGACATTCTGGTATACTCCCGGAGTCGGGAGGATCATGAGCAGCACCTGAGGACAGTGCTCCAGACCTTGAGAGAAAAGAAGTTGTATGCTAAGTTCTCGAAATGTGAGTTTTGGTTGGATTCCGTGGCGTTCTTGGGTCACGTGGTCTCGAAAGAGGGTATTCAGGTTGATCCGAAGAAAGTAGAGGCCGTGCAGAGTTGGCCCAGACCATCCTCAGCTATAGAGATCCGCAATTTTCTTGGCTTGGCGGGTTATTACCGTCGATTTGTTCAGGGGTTTTCATCTATTGCAGCACCTATGACCAGACTGACCCCGAAGGGTGCTCCGTTCCAGTGGACGGAAGAGTGCGAGGAGAGCTTTCAGAAGCTCAAGACAGCTTTGACTACAACCCCAGTTTAGATATTGCCTACCGGTTCGGGGTCTTATGCTGTCTATTGTGATGCCTCGAGAGTTGGCCTTGGAGCGGTATTGATGAAGGACGGTAGGGTGATTGCCTACGCATCCAGATAGTTGAAGATACACGAGAAGAATTATCCTGTCCATGATCATGAGTTAGCTGCCATTGTTCACGCCTTGAAGATCTGGCGTCATTATTTGTACGGCTGCCTTGTGAGATATATACTGATCACCGGAGTTTGCAGCATCTGTTCAAGCAGAAGGACCTTAATTTGCGTCAAAGGAGATGGCTAGAGCTGCTGAAGGATTATGACATCACTATCTTGTATCAGCCGGGCAAGGCCAATGTGGTGGCCGATGCTTTGAGCCGCCGGGCAAAGAGTTTGGGGAGTTTGGCTTATTTACCAGCAGCAGAGAGGCCTATGGCGATGGATGTTCAGGCCTTAGCCAGCCAGTTTGTGAGATTGGATCTTTCGGAGCCCAGTCGGGTTCTAGCTTGCGTGGTCTCTCGGTCTTTCTTGTTTGATTGTATCCGGGAGCGTCAGTTTGATGACCCTCATTTGCTTGTCCTCAAGGACAAAGTGTTGCATGGCGATTCTCGAGATGTGACTATTGGTGATGACGGAGTATTGAGGATGCAGAGTCGAGTTTGTGTACCTAATGTTGATGGGCTTCGGGAGTTGATTCTAGAGGAGGCCCATAGTTTGCGGTATTCCATTCATCCGGGTGCCGCGAAGATGTATCAGGATTTGAGGCAGCACTACTGGTGGAGGCGGATGAAGAAAGATATAGTTGGGTTTGTAGCTCGGTGCCTTAATTGTCAGCAGGTGAAGTATGAGCACCAGAGACCGGGTAGATTGCTTCAGCAGATAGAGATTCCGGAGTGGAAGCGGGAGCGGATCACCATGGACTTCGTATCTGGGCTTCCACGGACTTTGAGGAAGTTCGATGCCATTTGGGTTATTGTGGATCGGCTGACCAAGTCCGCGCATTTCATCCCTGTGTGTACTACCTATTCTTCGGAGCGGTTGGCGCAGATTTATATTCGGGAGATTGTCCGTCTGCATGGTATTCCAGTTTCCATCATTTCAGATAGAGGTACTCAGTTCACATCGCGGTTCTGGAGAGCCGTACAGCATGAGTTGGGTACTCGGGTGGAGTTGAGCACAGCATTTCACCCTCAGACGGACGGACAGTCCGAGCGCACTATTCAGATTCTTGAGGATATGCTCCGTGCGTGCGTGATTGAGTTTGGAGGTTCTTGGGATCAGTTCTTGCCATTGGCAGAGTTTGCCTACAACAACAGCTATTAGTCCAGCATTCAGATGGCACTGTACGAGGCTTTTGGTAGGCGGTGTAGATCTCCGGTGGGTTGGTTCGAGCCGGGTGAGTCTCGATTATTGGGCATAGACTCGGTTCAGGATGCTTTGGAGAGAGTTAAGGTGATTCGGGATAGACTCCATACAGCCCAGTCCAGACAGAAGAGTTACGCGGACCGGAAGGTTCGTGATGTTTCCTACATGGTTGTAGAGCGGGTTCTGCTTCGGGTTTCGCCTATGAAGGGCGTTATGAGATTTGGGAAGAAAGGGAAGTCGAGTCCGAGGTTTATTGGCCCTTTTGAGATATTGAGGTGTGTTGGGGAGGTTGCTTACGAGCTTGCCTTACCTTCCAGCTTGGCAGGAATTCATTCGGTATTTCATGTCTCGATCCTCTGGAGGTATCACGGTGACCCGTCGCACGTGTTGGATTTCAGCTCAGTCCAGTTGGAAAAGGATCTATCTTATGTTGAGGAGCCAGTGGCAATATTGGACAGGCAGGTTAGGAAGCTTAGGTCAAAGAACATTGCATCGATGAAGGTTTAGTGGCGAGGTCAGCCGGTCGAGGAGGCGACCTGGGAGACCGAGCAGGATATGCGCAGCCGTTACCCTCATCTTTTCACTACTTCAGGTATGTCTCTATGCTCGTTCGAGGACGAACGAATGTTTAAGTGTGAGAGGATGTAACGACCCGGCCGGTCGTTTTTAGAATTTACATCCCGATCCCCTATTAACTGCTTTCCCCATGTTTATTTCTGCTATTTTGAATTGCCGGGATGTTCGGTTTTGAATTTCGGAGAGTTTTGGGACACTTAGTCCCTAAATGAGAGCTTAAGTCTTGGAAATTTGACCATAGCCGGAACAGTGTGAAGACGGCCTCGGAATGGAAATCCGATGGTTCCGTTAGCTCCGTTGGGTGATTTCGGGCTTAGGGGCGTGTTCGGATTGTGTTTTGGAGGTCCGTAGCTAATTTAGGCTTGAAATGCCGAAAGATGGATTTTTGAAGTTTCCGGTTCGATAGTGAGATTTTGATCCGAGGGTCGGAATGGAATTCCGGAAGTTGAAGTAGCTCCGTGGTGTTGAATGTGACGTGTGTGAAAAATTTCAGGTCATTCGGACGAGGTTTGATAGACTTTTTGATCGAAAGCGTATTTTGAGAAATTTGGAGTTCTTAGGCTTGAATCCATGGTTAATTTGAGGTTTCGATGTTGTTTTAGGTGTTTTAAGGATTGGTACAAGTTTGGACAGTGGTATTAGACTTGTTGGTGCCTTTGGTTGAGGTCCCAGGGGGCTCGGGATGATTTCGGTGGTTGACGGAGGAAATTTTGGAGTTTGAGTTGCAGCAGCTACTGGTTTCTATCATAACCGCACATGCGGTTCGGGTTCCGCAGGTGCGGCGCCGCAGATGCGGGTATTTCACCGCAGAAGTGGTACCGCACCTGCGGATGGGTAACCGCAGGTGCGGAAATTAGCCCTTAAGTGATAAGTCGCAGATGCGACCTTTGTTCCGCAATTGCGGGACCGTAGAAGCGGTCCCAAGGCCGCAGATGCGGAAACAACTGGGCAGAAATGTTTTAAAAGAGGTTCGCGACTTTGGGGTTTATTTCCATCATTTTAATCGTTTTGGAGCTCTTGAAGGGGATTGAAGAGAGATTCGAGAGGAATCACTTGGAGGTAAGATTCTTGGTCTTAAAACTCATTTCTAATGTGAAATCTACCTAGTAAATGATGGAATCTAGGCCTAAAATTGAAGAATTAGGGCTTGAGATTAAGAGACTTTAAAATGAGAATTTGAGGGGCCATTTGGACTCCGATTTCAGTGTTCTTGGTAGGTACGAACTCGTGAGAGTGTAAGGATTCTGGAAATATAAATTTTACCCGATTTCGAGACGTGGGCATGAGTGACGTTTTGGTCATTTTACCTAATTTCGCGTGTTAGCTTAGAATTTCTTTGTAGAATCAGTTACTTGAAGTGTTATTTACATTATGCAATTGAATTGAATAGATATGGGCCATTTGGAGTCGAGTACTCGTGGCAAGAACGTGGTCTCGGGTTGATTATTAAGCCGGTTCGAGGTAAGTGGCTTGTCTAACCTTGTGTGGGGGGCATTTCCCCTTAGGGTTGATATTGTGATAATTGAAATGCCTTGTACGTGAGGGGACGAGTGCGTACTTGTGCTAATTGTTGGAAATCCGATTTTTCATTAAAATAGCCTTAAATTGTGTCCTTCCTTTTTCTTGCTTACACTATTTGGGAATTTAGCCTGCTGTTAGTCTAGAGAAGCATGTCTAATTGACTAAATTGCTCTATTTGCCTTAACTGCCTTATTTGTATTACGTGAAGCATGCTAGGTTAGAATTATCTGTTTTGCCATGGTATGAAGTTGAGCTTAATTTGAGTAATTCCTTTTTACAATTGTTGTGCGTTTATTTTAGGGCTACGGGAAGGCATCCCGGGAGACCCCCGTACGTATTCATGATCGAGCTGAGGTGCGGGATACCGAGAGATCCCTGGCACATATATTGAGGATACTAAGAGATCCTCGGGATACCAAGAGATCCCTGACATATATTGAGGATACCAAGGTATCCTCGGGATACCAAGAGATCCCTGGTATATATTGAGGATACTAAGAGATCCTCGGGATACTCAGAGATCCCCGGTTATTATCCTTGTGTTTGTTTTGCCTCTGTATCAGTTGTAGTTATCTTATATCCTGTGATATTTTTACTGTTGCACTTATTTATACTGCTCTTATCTACACTGTCGAACTTTATATTATTATTTAATCTCAGTAGGGCCTTGACCTTCCTCGTCACTACCCGACCGAGGTTAGGCTTGGCACTTACTGAGTACCGCTGTGGTGTACTCATGCCCTTCCTGCGCATGTTTTCATGTGCAGATCTAGGTACCTCTACTCAGACTTACCATCCTTGAGGCGAGGCGATTTTACGGAGACTTCGAGGTATATCTGCCGCGTCCGCAGACCGAGGAGTCTCTATCCATTCTCTCTTATAGTGATTAGCCCTTCTATCTTTACTGTTGTTGTAGACTTTCCGGAGTTAGAGCATTTTACTATATTCGTAGCTTGTGATTCATGGGTTTCTGGTTTTGGGAACATGTATTAGTTTTGAGAGTTAACGTTGTGTATGCCGGGTGGCACTCTTAAACGTTGTTTATTTACTCTATCTCTGTTTTAACTTATTTTTTTTCTTCCGCAAATTTGGTTTATTTTCCGCATTTTAGGCTTACCTAGTCGTAAAGACTTGGTGCCGTCACGATGGTTCACGGAGGGCGAACCGGGATCGTGACAGGGCTAAAAGTGATAATACCCATTTTCCTTCCCTTTTTCATTCCTTCCCCTGATATAATAAAAAAAAATGTACCAAATACTATCTTATTTTTGATGTAAAAATAGCACGGGCTAGCCAGTTTTCGGACTGGTCATTCAAAAATAGCCAGCATTTGCAAAGTCATTAAAAAATAGCCTTGAAAAATAGCCACTATTTTGGTGCAACAGGGACCGGTCCAACATAATATACCGGAGATCGGTGCACCCGTATATGAACTTCCAGTATATTATGCTGAACTCCAACACGCGAAAAGTTCCACCATAATATATTGGAGATTGGAGCAGTTGTCTATGAACTTCCAGCATATTATGGTGGTGCAGTGTATTATACTGGAACTCCAGTATATTATGTTGGAGTTCGAGTATAATTATGCTGAACTCCATTATAATATGCTGGAGTTCCAGTATACTTATGCTGGAACTCCATTATAATATATCAGAGTTCCAGTATATTTATGCTGGAATTCTAGTATATTATGCTGGAGTATTTTCCGAGTTTTGAACATTTTTTCGTTCAGATTTATCTCTACATGAAAAGCGGCTAAATTTCGATTACTTTTGAAACCGTGTTTATTTTTGAATGACCACTCGTAAATATGGCTATTTTTTAATTTTTCCCATTTTTGATAGCGTCGCATAACTTGACCCTCTGCAGAACTATCTTGGGGAAGCTGAAGTAAAAATTTAAACATGGCGGAAACCGTAACCCTAGATTCCTCTACCCATCCACCTCAACTTCCCGACGAAAATCCTACCGGAAACGATGACGAAGACATGCTCGACGCCCCTAAATCCACTAAAAGTTCTGATTCGGATTCCGACTCAGAGGATGACGCACAGCAGAATCTACAAATTCAAGCTCTACAAACGGAGCTCTTAAATAACCCTTCCAATTACGATGCTCATGTTCAAGTATTTCTCTCTCTCTCTCTCTCTCTCTCTCTCTATATATATATATATATATATATATATATATATATATATATATATGCTTATTCACAAATTAGTAGGAAGGAATATATGTTCTATGGAAAATAGTTTGTGAATCATTATCTATTGGAGTAACAGATAATCGTACAAGGTGTAAGATAAGGTATAAGGATAGTATTTTGATGACATTTTTGAGTACGGGGTTGACAATAATGTCTAGACCCCAGGGCTTAGTTCAAGTGGCAAAGGTTGAGGGACTTGTGATTTAGGTCACAGGTTCAAGCTCTGGGCCATGCGAAATAAGACTGGTTGTTTAAGTGGAGAAGGGTAGAGCGGCAGGCCCATTACCCCTTTCGAGTGGTCCTAAAGGTTGCACCCAGACGGTTTCTCGATCATCAAAAGAATAGACCAATAATAATGTCCAGGTGATCACTGAAATAAGTGATATGAGTAAGAGTTGAGATACTGGTAAAGAAAAATGAACTCTGTCCATAAGTGCGAAAAGTTATTTAACCATTTGGTGGAAACATATTCTTTTCATAGACTAAGGTAACTTTTCGTTGAGAACGTTTTCCTCTATACGAAACACACCACGAATGCTCGCTAAAACTATTGGTTTATCTATTTCTATGAGGTTAAATGATTTTTCATTTTGGAAGCAATTATTAGTTGGGGCTGTTTTCTGTTTTTTCTGCAGTATGCATGTTTGTCTGTTTAGAGATTGATGATACAATGTTTTTTTTGTGTCTGTATAGTACATAAAAGCTTTAAGGAAGCAAGGGGATATAGAGAAGCTTAGACAAGCGAGGGAAGCCATGAATGCTATTTTTCCTTTGAGTTTTGAGATGTGGCAGGAGTGGACTAAAGACGAGACGTCTCTTTCTTCGGGGTATCGCTTTTCATTTTTTCCTACTGTATTTATTCTTAGTTAAATTCTTTTTCTTTCTTGTTTAATAATGGATGTTGTTTAATGATTTACAGATATCTGTACCATATCGAGGCATACTTAGTCTTTAGGTTCTTCGTGATAGAAAGGCAGTGGATAAGCATGAGAGATTGTATAGGTTAGGGCCACAGGAAAGGACAATACAGAAGATTTATGTGGAACTTATTCTATATGTTTTACATTGTATTGCTCTCCTATAGAGACTTGTGCTCCTGGATGCTCAGTTGGATCTCTAATTAGTAAGGGGAGCAGAGAAAATAAAAAGCAGCACGTTTGTTCTGTAAATTTTGTATTTTCCTTTCCCAAATAATACTTATCCAACAATTGCATTTTCTTGTTCTCTCATTTCCACTTTACTGTGAACCAGACTGAAGTTGTGGGGAAGATCCAAATCCGTTTGGAGATCTCTATTTCCTAAGCTAAAATAGAGAACACATAGTCTTCTTTGAGCAAGTTTTTTCTTTTTTCCGTTTAACAAGTTGACTTGACCTTCTGAAAAAAGTTGATTCGACACCATGTTGAATCATGTTTCCATCCTGCTCGCTATTCTCTACTTTGACGACGCATGCTTGCTGAGGCGATCCTCTCTATAACTTGCATGACCTGTTCTGATTAATTTTGTAACTTCCCTTACATGTTATCTGAAGAATGTTATGTACCAGTCTGCACTTTAAGATAAGATGGGAGAAAGAATAAAAGAAGCGGTCATAGATGAAGAGGGCATCTCATTTCTTATTGTCTGTTTGTTCACTCACTTTGACTTTATTATAATTATTGTTGTTGTTGATTTCTGAATAGCTTATTATTGAAATTCAAGAGAGAAAAGTCATTAATGGCTTCAACTTTAACAAGAAATTAACGACTGGAGAGTTCTAATCTTCAAAACAAAGGGAGTAGAGAGTGGATAAAGAACTAGGGGAAAGCATTTACGATTTTCCAATCTACAGCAGATCTTTATTTACTAGAGAAACTTCTTTAGATTTGGAGTTAACGAATTAGCTTTAGTATATGAGCCATTGTTGCAAAAGGATGGGGAGGAGGTTTTGACAAGGAATGGAGAAACTCCATGGGAGGGTGAAGACAAATAGAGTAGAACGTTTTATGGTGTAATGCTCAAATCTGACCTTTTTTCTTACAAATTTAGATGTTAGAAAAAATGATGGGTTTGTACAGGCTGATATATATGTAAATGACATTGAGTTTATTCTGACACTATTCGTGTAATATGATAATTTTTGAGACACACAGAGATTCCCTTGGTTTATTCATTCTTGTTTATATATTCTGCCTGTTTAGCCTATGACACATAATGAAATAGAAAAAAAAAGCAACTTTTGCTGTCTTCTTATTTTTTTATTTGCATGTTTGTTTTGCAGACCCGAGGCTCTCCCTGCAATTGAGAAGCTATTTGAGCGTGGGGTGTCTGACTATCTTGTAAGTAGTGTGTTAATGTCACTGTGAATCCTGGTGCTTATTCCCTTTAAAAGTGTGGAAAGAACTTAAGGTGCGAGCCAGGCTCTGGTTCTAGATTGAAAACACTAATGCTTTCTGTTGTATGTGCTATATGCAAGATGGCTCACTGGGAGATCCAAAATATAATTGCTTTGTCCGTGCCTAGTGACTTTAAGATAAGCTTAATCTTTATTGAACGTGCCCTGTTTATTGTTTAAGAGTTGCCTTGCCTTTATTGAAATGACTTTGACGGAGAATCTCAAGTATATAGTTGTCAAATATTTCTTTGTATTGCAAAAGACGCAAAAGATAATAGAAGCCTGCCCTTGGTAAAGTAGAATGGTGTAAGGGTCTGTGTTAGAAGCCTTTCTCTGATACCTTAATAATCCTTTTCCTTGTGCTGCTTCATAGTAGGATGGTTATGTGAAGGACTTCCAATGTTTCTACATTATTTCAAAGTTGTCTAAATCTCATGCTGCTATTAGAACAACTTTGTTGACGGAAATCGTATTAAAGAAGTAATAATTCGAAGTTGTTTTTTGCTTATGAAGAATTTTTGGAAAAGAAACTTATCTTTGATATTCCGGAAATATCTTCATGACAAGAATTGTCCTAATATTGTCCTAATATATTCCATTTCAAAGAAAGAATTGTCCTAATATTGCCCCCAAGGCTTTGGTATGGTGCTAAGAGCGCAGTGCATGATATGTGGGCTAGGCGCACGTCACGGGTTGGATCTTTTTCATAGACAAAAGCCTGGTAGTTAAGTGGAGAAGGGCAGAGGGATGGGCCCATTCACCGAGTTTCAAATCGTGTGCCACTGGCCCTTGGGGATTTCTCGGTTATCAATAGATGAAAAAAAGAATTATCCTAAATATTCTTTTCATGTGAAAAATCAACACAATTACTGCTTTTAAAAGGACAATGAAATGGGCCAACATTAATAAAATTGTTACCATATCAGAAAAAAATGAGGACAATGAAATGGGTTTTGCTTGAATCAAAATAAATGTACTGATTGTTTTTCGCTTGATGCAGTCTGTTGCTTTGTGGTGTGACTACTTAAGTTTTGTTCAAGAGCATGACCAATCAGTCCGTACACGTTCCGTCGGTGGAATTTCAAAGGCAAGAAATCTCTTTGAGCGTGCCCTTGTAGCTGCTGGTTTGCATGTTGCTGAAGGCAGCAGGATATGGGAATTATACAGGGAATTCGAACAAGATCTTTTCCTCACAATTGATGAAACTGATGCGGACGTAAGAGCTTGACACTTTCCTTTCTTTCCTTTTATGTGTGCCGTTGTCTCTTTAGCCTTTTCTTAAGATATAGTAGAGCTAGCCCTATCTAGTTTGAGATTAAGGCGTTGTTGTTGGTATTGATAAAGAGCACAGTTCTTTCCTTAGCCCTTGTTTCTTGTAAGGTTGTGTACCTCTCCAGATGTGAGGAAAAGGGAACATTTCTCTTTCCTTATGGTTGTTATCACCATGCACCCCCTCTTTGTTTTTCCTTCAAGCATACACCATGTCTTTGATCATATTTCCCTGCTCATATCACAAGTCATGTTCTTGAGGAGCTTGCTACCATTCATCTAATAGAGCTTCTTCCAAATCACTGTTTCTGAGAGTTTACGGGCTTTTAATGTCCCCCCTCTGAATTAAGAATGTGCTAATAAAAAATGCTGCTGCGCCTTGTTGTTCTTCCTCTGAACCAGTTATCACTCCCACCCCCAAAATGGGTTAAACTTGTGTCGTGGTTTGACTCTCAAGAAATCATGAACAGATATAAAGAAGAGGTGTATCTTAACTTTTACCATTTCAAAAAAAAAAAAGAAGAAAAAGGTGTTTCTCAAATCTTCGGTTGCTTTTACTGGTTCATGGGACTGATACAGCTTAATATTGCAGTTCTCTTTATATAAGCATACTTCAACAACATACTTCAACAACTGGTAGCAGATTGAAATGTTGTATACTTATATACGGGGAAAGCCTATTTTCATTATTGAATGAAGGCCGAGAAAAAGAAAGCACATATTGAGCTGTCCCCTCTTGTGTTATGAGTTTGCATAATATTCCATTCAGTGTAGTTATTTGGTTGAGTTAATGTCGAGAAACTATCTATTTTTAGTAACTTCAGTTAGTTAGGCTTTGACTCGAATGTTAGGTCAGAGTTATTGGTCCCACAAAGATGCCTCTAGTACTAGTACCTTTGCTGAAGATTAAAATGTTGGGTCTAGAACTTTCCTCAATTGATATCCTGTTCTGTATTCTCGTGTAATACGATTGCTATATGACGTTGGTATTTGGTTACTATATTGGGACAATGTTCAAAAAATAACTTGATCTGTATCTATTTTCCACATTTTATAGTTGATATTTGTTAGTGGATGTTTTCTTCATTGTGATGCAGTTGAGAGAGAAGCAGGTCCAGCGGATTAGGAATTTATTCCATCGCCAGTTGTCTGTCCCTCTTGCTGATATAAGTTCAACTCTTCACACATACAAGGCTTGGGAAGCAAAACAGGGAGCCGATCTTGATGTAGACTCCAGTAACTTGGATGGGCTTTCGCCACATGTTGCCTCTTCATATCAGAAGGCCCTCGACATGATGAATGCCAGGACTCATCTTGAGAATCAAATATCTTGTGAAGTTGCACCTGAATCGGAAAGGCTTCAAAACTTTATGGTGCATATCCTGATGCCCTCGTCTATATTTTTGAAACAGGACTCGAAAATGATTGTTTGACAATGATAGTCACACTTCAACAATAGGTATTAAAATTGGATGGCCAGCAAAATTGTTGTAGTATTGTGGAATCATGACTAAATTGATACGCCTGCTATCATGACTTTAGTAAAGGTACATTGTGTGCAAGAATAAGATTGTGTCACATATGTGTAACTTATTAGTTGTTACGGTCTAGAATCATGAACATGCTTTTTGGTTGATTGGATTTTGGCCGAGGCACTTAGATTTTACCTTGGTATACCTAAAATTAACAGAAAGAAAAAACTGTTGAAATTAGGCAATCCCGCATGAGATGAACCCAAATTTTAACCACTTAAGTACAATATAGCTCCTTCTGTGCTATTAAGGACTTGATCAATTTACCAGATACGTTAGACTCAATTATCTGCTAAGAATTCTACGCGTGGTGTTTTCCTGCAGGCTTACTTAAAATTTGAGCAATCGTTGGGGGATCCAGCGAGGATACAGATCTTGTATGAGCGTGCCATAACTGAATTTCCTATATCTAGTGAACTCTGGCTTGATTATACTCACTACATGGATAAAACCTTGAAGGTTTGTTCTCCGGACTTCATCCTTTTTTAACTAATTTGTCATTTCTTGATTGTGTTGAAAACTGACTCAGCTTTAAGTTACGTGCTTTTCTTTGCAGACCTCCAGTCTTGTTCGGGACATTTACAAAAGGGCGACAAGGAACTGTCCCTGGATTGGAGACCTGTGGGTGCGATACTTGCTGTCTCTTGAACGCAGTCGTGCTTCTGAGGAAGAGCTATCTGCTGTATGTCTCCATTCTTGACTTTGCTGGATATTCAATCACTGAATTTTATTCTGATTTTAAGTGTCATCTTTTACCAGAATTTCAAGCTGGAATGGTACGGTCCTTTATGCTTTGGACTTATCTGCTGGAGATCCGGCATTGACTGTCTGTCCTTTATTAATGCATGTTTTAAGTACTTTCTGACAAAATCCCTCATTGTCAAAAGAATTGGATATTTGACACCTGATTGTTTGCTATATATTCCCCAACTTGCTTGGAGTCGGGGTGTAATAGTAGTTGTTGTGTATCGTTTCCTATATTTTCTTATAACTGTGTTATTGCTATTTTGATTTCTGTCGAATTGTTCTTTTCCTTTTTCTTTTCTTTTTTGGTATTAGACAATGATATCTTTTTTACGTGAAACTTAAGAATTTGGCGCTTTAGTTTCCATTCTGCTGTCTGTAATAGCACATGTATCAGTATTTGTGGTGACTGTCAGGATTCTTATTCCATTTTTTGTCATTGTTCCAGGTTTTCGAGAAGGCCCTACAGTGCACTTTCTCAAGCTTTGAAGAGGTTAGGACATATCTGCCTTTTATTGTTATTAGTAGTCAAATTTTTCTCCGCCCATTCCTGTGCGGTATGTTTACTGTGTTATGGTGCAAAACTACATAGGTCTTCTGGTGCTTCCTTTGGACAGTTCCTTTACTTCTGTTAATGAGGTGATGCAATATTAGGTTTAACTACTGCTGACAATTTGCTGTTAATTTTGAATTGCAACTTAGTATTTGATAGAACTTCAAAATGAATAAAAGATTCACTGTATGCCAACAGATGCAAATTTCAGTACTGAAATTTGCTCTATGTTCTCTTCATCAGGCACTTATTAGGGTGGAGTGATTTATTATTTCTTTGCTGAAGACAAATTTTAGCTTTTGGACAATGCAATTGCTGCAAAGAAGTCTGATGTTCATGGAAGTTTTTCAGTGACTTGTTCATCCAAAATAAACGTCGTAGAGAACTAGCATAAGTTAACTCATCCTGTTGTCTCTTAATCAATGAAACTTTTATTTGTTAGGAAGCGCATTGATGTGAATACTTGCTGGTTGCTGTATCCCGTGGTCTCCTTTTGAGATTTAAGAGAGAATGCCCACTTCTGAAAACAAGGAAAATTCGTAGATATTTCTGCAAATTAAGTTGCTATATCTTAGGATCGATTTTATAGAGTTGGTTCTAACCTTCAGCTGCATTGTGTTTTAGGGACTAAATGCACAGTTCATTAGATTATAAACCTATTTATGTTTGTTGCAGTATCTTGATGTATTTCTCACAAGAGTTGATGGCTTAAGGCGGAGGTTGTCTTCGTTGGAATCTGGGACTGAAAGCAGCGACTTAGATTATATAATTATACGGGAAACTTTTCAGGTACACTTTCTAATTACTGAAGAATTTTGACCCTCTCTTGGTGTTTACCCTTGCCTTGGAATTCAGTTTTGGCTTTTGTTTGCTTTGCTGTTGATTCTTGCCTTCAAAGGACTTAACACAACATCTATATCTGATTTTTTAATAAGGTATATACGTTTATTAATGATGGTAAAATATCCTGTATACAAGCAGTAAACCAAAAGGGTAAATTGGTTAATGAAAGCATGAACGGTTAAACAGGCTCTTTGTACAGCAAGAACAGCCAACTATGCTTGGTTTATGAACCCCAACGGTGGTACTTTTGTATTCTCAACTCCCCATCTGTGTAAGCTTTAAATAGATGCAATGTTTGGTTCAATTTTTTTAAATCTTTATAACAAAGAGTTGGCTCAACTTGATATTTTTGGAAATGGCATGTAGTGATGTCCACTATCACAGTTGACTGCTTAATTAACAATTTTGTGTGTCCAAGAATCAGTCTTGACACGATTCTTAATGTTTCTTGCAATACTTTTGAATTTGTCTGTTAATCCTTCTTCTATTGTCTCCTATTCTTTTCTTTGGACTTCCACAATTTCTGATATTTGGGAGTATGACATGACTTGCTATACATCCACATTTCAGCTTGACTATTGTGTTTCCGATTTTTCCATCTCAATGGATTCTCAATTCCTAATTTCAAGCTTCGCCTGCTCATCTCCTTTCCAGTATTATAAAACTCAAAATAGTTAACATGACATTCTTCTGCACTTTCTTATACTAAAATATTCAACATTTAATTTTGGTCTCGCCTGTCCCCTGATGAAATTAAGAGTTTCGCATTAACTCTATCTCAATAGTCATGTTAGGCCAAATGTAGTTTGATATGTAATTGAAACTTTTTATACTATTCACCATCTTAATTGTGCAATTATCCTTGATATTCATTCAAGTCTTTCTAATCTGTTGTAAGAAATAATTCCTTTTCTACATAACCCGACAATGAAACTTCTCTTCCTGACCTTTTCTTCCAGCGTGCTTCAGATTATTTGTCTCCACATCTGAAGAATACAGAAAGTTTATTGCGGATGTATAGATATTGGAGCCGCTTAGAATCAACTCTGGGGAAAGATCTAGCTGCAGCTCGTCGTGTCTGGGAGAGCCTGCTTAAGATCAGGTTTTCATGATATGTTCCCTTGTTCCATTTAGAGACATCAACATGCTTAAATTTAATGTTTTGATCCAAGTTTCTTCCTTGTATTTTCTTTGTTGTAATGTGGCTTGTTTTGCAGCGGATCTACGCTAGAGGCGTGGCAAGGATACATAGCTATGGAAGTTGAGATGGGTAAAATTAGTGAAGCTCGATCCCTCTTTAAGAGATGCTACAGTAAACGATTCCCTGGGAGTGGCTCGGAGGTATGTTCTTGTAACGAAATCGCTTAGATCATGCTGTCAAATTCTACCTCCTATTAGGACTATCACCTCTAGCTTGTTGGTTGTGAAACTGTTGAACCATCTGTTAACAGTACCTATAACATGTTCACTTAATTTTCCTCAAAGTGCCTCACACATCATCTCTTGGTTCAGTTGAATTTGATCCTTCTGAACTTTAGCAAAGAGTTCCTTTAGGGCTAGGGAAATTTTCAGTTATGATCTTATTAATTATATATTTTTGGAACAGTCAATTTGGAAACAAATTTGGGGCCATGAAAAGTAACTTTTATCTGCAATACTTTGTGTATTTGAGGTACGCAAGTCTTTTTGTGCTTTGAAGCATGATTTTTGTCACATCAGCCCAATCTAATAAAGTCTCTTAAGAAAAGAAATGTGCACCTTATACCCGAGAAATACCTCTTCACTAATTAAGTATCATCGATTATGCTGTTAGTGTGGAAACATACTTTATAAATGAAAATATGCCCGAAATCGTGTTGGTTTCAAGCAGTTTTTTAATAATTTGGTAAAAATGGGAGCAAAATCCAGAAGATTCTCGGTGGATGCTTTATTTGGCTCCATTTTGTGCTATCCTCTATGTGTAGCTGTTATATTTTATCTTTTACTGGATCGTCCTTTGCTGCCTAAGTTGCTATTCATTTTGAATTAGATGACACCTTCTTCTTCTAAAAAACAGAATCATTCAGGACATATGCAATTCATGGATTCGCTTCGAGAGAGAGTATGGTGCACTTGAAGACTTTGACTTTGCCGTTAAAAAGGTAATGCAGTTTAATATCATTGCTTCTAGAGTTCGCTCATAAGTGTGTTAATTCGTGCTTCAGTTGAAAGTAAGATGTGATGATACAGGGAGCAGTCCTTTATGTGCTATAGAGAAATATTTCATATCTCTCTGATGCATTCTAATTACTCAAGATTAGTAATTATGCTAACTCTGTTCCATGAGCAATATAAAGAAAATTAGAAATTTAGTTATCTGCCTAATGTTGCCTAAAGCCTCATAGCTTGTGTCAGTGACGGAATTATGATTTTTACTTTTTGGTGCATCAGTCACATTTTAGTAAAGAAAAATATTTCAGATGGAGCTACTCTCTTTGTGTTTTTTTTGGGTGCATCTGTTATTCCTTTTCTGACGTGAGAATTCTGTTCCCGAGTATCTTATTGGTGGAGTTTGAGTAGAATTTTTTTTCTGATGGATCTGCTTCTCCTTTCTCCAATTGTCTCAGGTCACTCCTCGCCTTGAAGAACTGCAGTTATTCAAGTTACAAGAGGCTAAGAACATTGGTGTGCCAGCAGATGATAGAGACAATTCCTCGAGGAAAAATGTGCGTGAAAAGAGGAAGCCAGTATCAAATTTAATTGAAGAACAATCTCCTGCTAAACGTCACAAAGATAAAACTAAGAATGTTAAGATCACTTCTGAAGATGGTAAAGGCCAAGCTAAAGACTCAGTCAAGGTAAATAATACAAATCCAGATGTGGATGCCAGCAAACCAGCGAGTGGAAGCAAAAAAGAAAACAAAGATGTTTCTTCCGGAAAACCAAAGCAGTATAATGACCAGTGTACTGCATTTGTATCTAATCTTAACCTCAAGGTAAGTTGTATGTTGGTGTTTCTTGAAGTTTAAATACTCTGTGAATGAAATTACTTGCCTTAGCGGCCTTCAGTTAATTGTTTGTTTGTTACTGAGACAGGCAACGTATGACGACCTACGCAGATTCTTTAGTGATGTTGGAGGAGTGGTTGCTATACGAATATTGAATGACAAGTTCACTGGAAAGTCAAGGGTATCTCTCTTTCTCTAGACATACACACATCAACAAGTTTAGTTTATCCTTACCTGCTTTGTCTCAACACTGCCGTGTTAAAAGTGCTTTCTCTTTTGCTAAGATCAGCAGAAACACTTGCCCTCTAGTTTTTATTATGAGACCTAGACAAGTTTTGATGATCATTAAAAGTTCCCCTTTTATTTTTCTTTTCCGCTACTCCCTGGTTCCTATTTTATGAGATATCCTTTATTACCTGGAAAGTCAAAACAGTTTTTCTTTTATTTTTGCCAACAATTTTACCTTTATTTTAAATTTCTAAACATTGTGCATTCTGGAACTTCTATAAAAGTTCTTAATATGTGAATATTTTTTCCAAGAAGTCAAGGAGTCAATGTATAAAATAACAATGTGAAAATTAGATGTCTGACTTACTTCGGCCCCTACCGTTTAATTTTTTTTTTTTGTTGGGGGGAGGGATACATTTTTTTTACGGATAAGAATAAAGGAAGAAAGAAAGGAGAAGAGCAGTATTGTCATTTGAGACCCATACTTAGTCACCTGTATTGGGTTGGAATGCACAAACATCTAGCTAAGTGAACAGCTTGTATGGACACAGAGTTTGAACCTCCAGCAATTTTGAAGTTTCATGATCCACTGAGAATGCAATCATCAGAATCAATTAAATGAATCTGACTAGATCGTTGACCTAGATTGGTCAATGGGTTATTAGAATTAATTAGTTTTTTGAAGTTCCCAAAAAAAATGGGACTTGTGCATAGAATTGAACATTTCTGACCTATATTAGATGTGATGTCATAATTGTTTTCTTTCTTGGACATGTTAAGGGATTGGCTTATGTGGATTTCTGACCTATATTAGATGGGATGTCATAATTGTTTTCTTTCTTGGACATGTTAAGGGATTGGCTTATGTGGATTTCTCGGATGACAAACACCTGGCTGCAGCCGTGGCAAAAAACAAGCAGACCTTGCTTGGGAAGAGATTGAGCATTGCTAAGTCAGATCCCAAAGGCAGAAAAAAAGGAAGCGATTCTCACAGCGCGTCTTCAAGACAAGGTATCACACTATGTCTTGCTTCAGTTGTTTTCACTGGTTTTGCACATTCTTATTAGTTCCGTTCTCTACCTTAAGGTCATTGCTTCATAGATACCTCTTCATTTCATGCCAACGCTTGGATAAGACAACTGATGTGTAACACAATGAAATGCTTATTGATGCAAAGATTATTCCTTTTTGGCGCATACTTGCCCGAGTAATTTCA